>NW_024871226.1:0-446376 GCF_019054845.1 Dipodomys spectabilis | reverse complement strand
GAAATAATGCATTTTAATATTGATTTTCTTTTTCCAATAAAACAAAGCAATGTTTCCTTAAAGAAATTTGGTTCTATGCTAGCTCTCAGTTAATTCATCATTTAACAGACAATATTCCAAATGAAGATTTACTAGGAAGTTAGGTATGGTGGAACACACCTGCAATTCCAGTGCTCATGAGGTAAAGTAAGGATCATGAGCTCAAAAACAACAACAAAAGGATTACTAGAAAATTAAAAAGCATCAAATTTGAAGACTGTTAGACTGTGAGCTCCATGTGTAATACTCTTCTTAAATATCCCTTGAATTTATGGCACCTACATAATGTCTTTTTCATAGAGCATGTCTGATTAATGTTGAGTAAGATTAATAAACAAAGAAATGCATATTTCTAAGTCAGAGCCCTTTAAAATGAAGTACTGAAATTATTAATGCATCATTTCATGCACAAATATGTGCTATTTGATTATACAAATGCCTTTCATTTAAAGCATAAATTGGCAGTGCTTACACATACTTTGCTAAAGCACTTTTTAAACTCAGAGTGGGAAGAAATAATTATTCTAAAGATTCTGTGGTTGCCCTAGAAAAACAAAATAATTGACTCAGAATTTTTATATTATTATGACATTTTAAAAACTGGCTTTCTCTCTAAGATAATAGGGTAAAAAGGGACGGAGAGACCGAAGACAGTTCTTTTAGTTCTTAGGAGAACATGTACTAGTTAGCATGGATCAGGTGTTACTTTCCACTCCCTCTCATTGCCCAACCAGGACCTCAAAGCACAGAGAAAATAGGTATGTGAGCAGCTTAAAGGGTGACTCTAAGGGCACTTCCGACTGACTAAAGCTTAATAAAAACAATTCATGAATTTTTTTATTACTTGGGAAAACCTGAGCATCTTCCATTCCCACCATCTGCCAGTATAAGGAGAATAGTTAGTCCACTAATAAAATCTCTGAAGAAGTGATTCCCAAGGCTGAAAGGGGATCTCAGGCAAGTTTAGGGTCTCCAAAGACACATGGATGTACTGGACACACACACACACACACACACACACACCAATGGGATGGACACACACACACACACACACACACACACACACACACACACACACACACACACACACACACACACACACACACACACACACACACACACACACACACACACACACACACACACACACACACACACACACACACACACACACACACACCAATGGGATGGAGCTTGGCAAAAGAAAAACAGCTTGAAACCTGCACTGTGAAAGTTTCTTTAGGACCACACCAACTATGGTTCTAAAGAGTATGCATGTAACAGTGACTCATCACAGGTCCTCATTCACACTCCACAAAAAAAGACCTTTTACCAAAAGGTTGTTACTGTTCATGATGGGGGGATTGGGAGAGAAGAGTGGAGGGTGGAACTGATGATGCTGTTTGCTTCTTTCCCTCCTAATCACTTCCATTTCCAAAGCTGGAAACATAAAGAAAGAAGAAGCATGACCCTGGAGCCAGTCTAACTTCAGGAACTGAAGTCATCAAGAGCTATCTCAGCCTCAAGTTGTTTTTATTCATTCTTAGCAATATTTGGCATTAGAGAGCATGCCTATCAAACTCCCACGCGTTGCTTTAGTTACCTGACCATAAATCTATTTCTGCGAATACTGTAGATGTCAGTTGTGGAGATCCTCATGTCAAAAACTCAGCTTTTCCTAGAGATATTGGTTTTGGGAGAAACTCCTACCCAAGGTCTATCCCTGATAAACTCAAATCCAGAAGCCACAGTTCTTCATCTGTTACCCACTCCCCCTACACACACCTCCAAGTCAAGTAGTCAGGCATAATTCTTATTCTTCCACCTTGGACTGTGCTGAAAGTAACAAGAACAGACAACTTGGTGGACCCACTGCAACAATGAGATGTACAAGTCGTTATGTCGAAAAAATGAACTTTACAACTTTGCTCCGGGACGGGGGGGGGGGGGGGGGGGGGGGGGAGATGGGAAGGGATGGGAAGGGGAAACAAAGGAGGAGGCGCCGGGCGCTGGTGGCTCACGCCTGTAATCCTAGCTACTCAGGAGGCTGAGATCTGAAGATCAAGGTTCAAAGCCAGCCCAAGCAGGAGAGACAGTGAGACTCCTATCTCCAATAAACCACCAGAAAACCGGAAGTGGCACTGTAGCTCAAGTGGTAGAGAGCTCGCCTTGAGCTGAAGAGCTGAGGATAGTGTCCAGGCCCAGAGTTCAAGCCCCAGGACCGACCAAAAAAAAAAAAAAAAAAAACAAAGGAGGAGGCAGCATTGTTAAGAAATGTACTCATTACCTTGCCCATGTAATTGTAACCCCTCTGTATAGTATTTTCACAATAAAAAAAAATCAAGATGCCTTTGACATCTTGCCTTAGTTGAAATGAAAACTAAAATGTAGATTGAGTAAATAAAAAAAAGAAACCTACTGAAATTGTTTCAAGGTGAGGTGAGGGAGAGTATGTGGATGAACATCAGGTACATTGTATGCATGCATGTATGAAAATCTCACAATGACTTCCTTTGTACAATTACATATGCTAATAAAATGTCAGAAAGGAAAAAAAAAAAAACCAGACAACCTGTCGGGCTCACCCTTCGACATTCTCAATGGTATTTATTGAAACAGAGGTTTGTATATTAAACAAAATTAAGAGGCATAAAGTGAGGCAGAGAAATCTGTGACAGACAACGCCAGAAAGGTCCCCTCTACAACTCCCTTCTACCTCTACAGAATGCTTAATTGAATGCTTAATGAATTAATGCTTAAATGAATAAGAGCAGATGTGTAAAACTGAGCTGGTGATTCTGGTTGCATCAGATAAAAAGGATAGAAATGGGGAGAAAAGTCTAACAACTACTATAAGGTACCTAAGGATATCTATTGGCACATTAGAAGTTACTGTAATTAGGAAGCAGCTTGGAATGATGTCAGGTTTTCCAAAGTATGTGTTTATGAAGTTTATGGTCCTAGGAATAAGGAAAAAAAAAAGGTCTCACCAGGGAAGTTTGGGAGAGGTAAACAGCTTTCTTTGCTTCAGGACTTTGTAGAGCCTTCAACAACTAATGGGCAGGTGGGATGTGGATTAGCTGTAGACCCTGGGTTCAATTCCTCAGTACCACATACACAGAAAAAGCTGAAAGTGGTGCTGTGGTTCAAGTGGTAGAGTGCTAGCCTTGAGCACAGAGAGGCTCAGGGACAGTGCCCAGGCCCTGAGTTCAAGTCCCAAGATTGGCAAAATAAAAAATAAACAACTAGTGGGCATCATGAATCTCTAAGCAAGAGCTTCCAATAGTTTTCCAAAGAGCCTATCAAGAGATTCTACAATGCATACCATCTCAAAAAACCACTGTTTCTATAGCTTTATGCTGGCTCAGTAGAGCCTTCATTTTGAAATCATACAACCAGAGTTTGAATTCTCAGCTTCTGTCTAATTCCTCTGTACCACAGTTTCCTTATAAGAAAACAGATAATAGCAGTGGCGCTGTAGCTCAAGTGGTAGAGCGCTAGCTTTGAGCTGAAGAGCTGAGGGACAGCGCTCAGGCTCAAAGGTCAAGCCCAGAGTTCAAGCCCCACGACCAACAACAACAACAAAAAAAAACTGGCTTGAACAAAGAGCAACTTTCTTAGTAGATAAGTTAGAAGGGGCTAGGTATAATATGTATTTACTGTGTTTACCCAAATTACTTCCTTCAGGAATGCTTTGTTTGGGGCTTCCCAGAGACCAAACCACATAGATATTTATAGGTTCTGGGATAATGAAAGAAAATGGGCTCCCTCCTCCCCACCATATTTCTAATATTTGAAAGAATGCTGTATCATTAATAATAAATAATAGCTACATTCACCACTTATAGTCTCCTTATTAAGGGACCACTATGCACCCAGCACAGTAGTTGCTTATAAGCCAATTATTCCATTACATCTTCACAGCAAACCATCAAGACAGTATCATCACGCCCATATTAAAAATGAACAAATTGAGGCTGAAATAACATACTCCATAGCAAAGCTCATCAGTGGCAGAGCTGAAGCAGTACTCTGCCTCATCACTGCAAACCAAAAACGTTTGTCTACTTAAAGGCTAGCTATGCCTTCATTTCAGGATCCACTCTGATCATCTGTAAAAGAGCTCAATTACTAAAAGTAATTCGTGAACACTAAAATGTATTAGTTCCCTTTCTTACAAATGTAAACATTGTATTCTTCTAAGATTACAAAAGGTCAAAGAAGCAAAAGGAAGATTTCTAACTATGAAGTTGTACAGTGGAAGTTAGGGAATACCCTCATAAGGACTTACCAGAAAGATTTTCCAAAGTATTCCTTCTCTCACTTACTAGCTCTTGCCAAGTGAGCACAATTTTTCCAATATCAACTTCATTTCAAATAAGCTGCAACCCTCCAGATTGCAGTCATCTCTATTCCTTTTTTAAATGCCAACTGGTTTACAACCAGCAGTTCTGAGAAATATCATTCTAAGACATTACAAAGCCATAAAAGACAATCTAGTGAGTGTGCATTTCTTCTTCTGTTGCCACACGATACGTGCATAGTATAGAATTCAGCTTGCCCATAATACCCCAAAACAAACATTACCTGTGTCTTCTGCTTGGCCAACACAGAGGTTTTCCTCACTCCAGCTGTTTCAGGAGAGACAAATGTGAGAAAAGGCCTTGTCTGAGAGAATACAGAAGCCTGCAGGGAAAAAAGTACAGCCTTGGCTTCAAGCTGTCATACTGCCCCCCCACACACACACCATACACAAACACTTTACATTTCTGCATGGAGAGCACTTAAATACATACAACAATGCTAGACTGCTTTGGATTTCAGTCTGGAAGGCAAATCTAGAGCCAAACATCCAAGTGAGATTGAGCTGGGCCCTGAGCTGGCCGTCTGCCTCCCACCTGCTCTGTTCCTGGCTAGGAAATAAAGGGATATATATGTTCAAGTAATGGGCTGTAATGCTAGTGGTCACATGACTGCTTCCACAGGGACCACACTTTGTGGAGGAAGAACCTCATTACTATTTCAAAACAAAAATAATGCACGTCAGTACAAAGTAGAAGATAAATTCAGCAGATAAAGAGAAAAGCACTCTGCGGCAAGTGAAATGATTTTTAGAAAACACTGCAGTAACTTGAGTGTAATTAAGAGAAGAAAGAAAAAAAACAAAACATCCTTCCTTAGGACTTCTGGCATATGGGTTTAAAAGACCTGGGTGATACAAACTAATTTGTGTAACCTTTGTATTGTCCAACTCATTCAACTAGCTCCTTGTTAGAGAACCTATGAAAAGATTTGCTTCTCTTCATCATCAATGAGGAAAAGGAAAAGTTGAGCTAGAATTTTTATGGGTTTCGAGAGGAAGATGCATTTAAAACTCAAAACACCATTATCAGTAATGGATGTCAATGGCCAGCGCTCTGCTATGGTTGGAGGCAATCCAGTTCCCAGAGATTCATACTGCCTATGGCTGTACCATTAGCAATTTTTCTCCCAGTATTTTCCTAGCTAGTTACACAGTATGTATGTTTTCATGCTTACTTATCCCTAAGTTTTGCCTCCCTGGATTTATAGGACATTAGCAATAACTATTTCTTCTTTTTCTTTTTTTTTTATTGGCAGTACTGTGGTTTGAACTAAGGACTCTGTACTCAATATGCACACATTCTTACCACTGAGCCAAGTATGCAGCCCTGATTTTAGCTGGTTATTTTTTAGATAATCTTGCTTTTTGCCTGGGCAGGTACATGGGTACAATCAGCCTGTTAAGACACAGTACTATATCCAGCTCTTCATGAATTTTTCTTCCTGGAATTGTCTCCAAATGTGATTCTCTCAATCTTACTCTCCTATGTAGCTAGGATTACAGGTCTGAGGCACTGTTGATCAGCTACTTATTACCATTTTATAATTCCATCCAAGCTGCTCTTTATCACAATGTCTTTCAACAACTCAGAGCCACAAGAGACATAGCAAACTGATTATAGTTTGCTATTTAATCTAATGGAGTCCCTTAAAAATAACTAGAAAACAAATTTTGGGCTTTAGTACTTTGTTAACATAATAAAGGTTCCCAGAAGATCTCATTATAAGACAATACAACCACAGAGGTTTCCATGGTGAGGATGCAATGTCTATGATATGATAAAGCTGACATACTGTAAATGATAGTATAGTGACACAGGCTCCTAAAAAAATAATGGACAATGTAGCTATATGGCTACATCTCCAGCCAAACACCTCCACAACCCATAGTGATTAAATGATGGCTATGTCATCATTGGAACAATTTTTCAAATGCTACTTTCTGTGTGACTCCTTTTCTGAATCACCAAATGGGATTTAATCATCCTATCTCCTGGCTCTCACAACCATGTGCATGTCCAATTATTGAACTTCCTATAATGTGGAATAATTTGCCCTTTTACAACAGAAACCTTACAAAGAAAGGACCCACTTTGTTTCTCTTGGCACTCCTAGCATCACAAACATAAGAGATTTACTCACAAAGGAAATGAGGGAAAGAACTCAGGATTTAGGTAGTTACATTAATGGCCAAGTTCTGGACCATGAATTAGATTGGTGTGCCCTTCATATATTTTGTTTAAAACTTAGAATTTGCTTTAAATGAATAACCTCACTTTTTATTGCACAAAGAACAATAAATGTTACTTTGAGCACAACAAGTCCTATGGACAACTTCCATTTGCTAAATGAACCAATATTAATGTACATAAACAAACTGCAATGAGAATAGTAAAATTTATTGAACACATACTTATCTTTTACATACCTACTAATTTTTACATGTGTTAATTTTCTTTCATTGAAACACCATCCTATGAGGTATATAGTAATATTATCCCTACTTACACACTAGGAATGACAGCCTGAAGTGAGACAACAGATGAAAGGCAGAACTGGGATTTGGGCCTGGACACTTTGACGCCAGCAATCTCTCCTTATAATCATTGCATAATAATGCATCGGTTAGCAACTTGTCAGTTTTCAGAATTCAGGATTTTGCCTCTTTGCAGATTCTTGCTGGCTTTCTTGCACTTGAGCATGGATGTGTTTTCCAGTCTGAAAAAGAAAATTTTAATCAGTAATAAGTTAACAGTTCTAAAACCAAGAAAACAAACAATAACAGATGCTGTGAGGATGTGAACAAAAGAGACCCTTAATACAATGTTGGTAGGAATGTAAATTTGATCAACCACTCTGGAAAGCAATATGGAGATTCCTCAACCAAACAAAAAAACTGACTCAGCAATTCCATTCTTGGGCATTTATTTAATAGAATACAAACAAGATTACAGAAAAGCCACCAGCACAACCATGTTCACTGGAGCCCTATTCAGTATAGCAAAGGTATGGAATCATCCCAGATTCCCCTCAATGGATGAATATATCAAGAAAATAAACTGCTTTGTTAAATGGCAAATTCTTTGTACAGCTACTTAATATTTTTTTTAAAAGTTCTAAAACCACATATTAACATATTTGTTGCCCTAACAGTCAAGGTGGGTCAAATTATCTCTCCATGGAAATTTAGGTAAACTAGAAATGGCAGCAAAATTAGAAATGAAAATCTGTCTCCTCTATTAGACCTTCAGGTAGCTCTAACAATACCAATAACATAAATAATATCAAGTATTTATTCAGCTGTTCATGTAATTGATATTACATGAATAAATGAAAAACCATATGAAGTAACCTCTAATGGGATAGGTAGAAGATATTATGGGGACACACAGAAAGAGCCCTAACCCAGAAAGGGTAAGAGAAAGTTTTCTAGAAATGGCACAGAAACCTGATAATTGAGTAGACTTAAGCCAAAAGTAAAGAGGTGAGGAGAAGAAGAGGCTTTTCTCCTGAGTATTCACATTTTACAGTACTGAACAAAGATGTAGAAAGGGAGAGGGAAATTTAAAAGCAGGATGAACTGCCCTAATGATAATGCTGAAATTAGACTAAAAGCAGGTGGAGGAAGGTATCCATTAAAATTGCAAAATGGCTGGACTGTCTGCTTCTGCAGGCTGAACTGACCCTTCTTTCACTTGCTCCCCTTCCCTCACTTCCCCAATCCTCTACTGGCTTTGCCTTCATCTTTCAAATAAATTTATTCTAAAACTCTCACCGCAGGCTCTGCTGCAGAAGAAACCCAACCAGGGGTGTTTGGTTAGTCTCTGGGAGCAACAAGCTATGGAAAGACAAATGGGAAAAAGCTGGCTACCTCACAAGGGGGCAATCAGCCATTGCAGATAAACTATTTCACATACTTCCTGGAACTAGCCATGGCTCTAATGCCTGCCAAGGCAACGTACTTCTAATAGCTGCAATTACTGATCATGACACAGCCAATGAATATGCTAGAATGTATGCACAGCAGCTGGATTGAGGAACAGAATGAGAAAAATGACAATGCGAACTAATATGCTTGATGGGAAGTACTTAAGAGGTTTGTCCATTCTATAGCCTCCAGCACCTCATAATCTAATGGCACTAATGGCCTCCATTGCTAGCAACTCTTAGCACCTTCTGGTGCTGGGGCCAAAGTAAGCAGTCAAACCCAATTGCCATTTCCTAATTCCTAGTCCTCTCTCAAATTGTGGCACCTGTACCTGAGAAGAGGCACAAAAGCCTGTCAGAGCAGAACATACAACATTAGAACTTATATCTTATCTATTTTCTTAAGTTTCCCACTTCCATGTATGTTTGATAATGAGTACAATATGTGTTCATTAGTATTTTCTGTAAATGAGTATGTCAGTACCAAAGGTCCATTCTAAAAATCTTTTCCTGCAGTTGTCTTGATCCAAAAATCTCCAAAGAGCTCTGATCTAAAGAGTGCGCTCTTTTTGAAGAAAAGGAACATCCACTGAGTTTATATGTAAAGAAGGAAAAAGAATAAGCATATCTCCAAGGATAAGTTCTGGGTATAAAAAATTATGTTAGGAGAAAAGATGAGCCAGATTTGATGAGGTATAGGAAGTCATTGGAAGAACATAAAGGGCTGGGTATGGTGATTCCCCATTATGAGGATCAGAGGTAAATAGCACCCCCCATCTCAACCAATAAAAACCAGTATATGTACCTTGTCATCCAAGCTAAACACTAATCATAAACAGGGAGATTTCAAGCTAACCTGGCCACAAATGTGAGATTCTATTTTAAAAATAAATAAAACAAAAAGTGCTAAAGGTGTGGCTCAGGTGGGAGAATGTTTGCGTAATAAGTGCAAAGTCTTGAATTCAAATGCTGGTACTGAAGAAAGAGAAAAGAAAAAGAAAGAACTTAAGAGATGAAGTATGACTCAATATCATCTGGAACAAATTCACAAAGGTCAGTGCAGACCAGAAGTATCTGTTGGGATCACTTGGTCAGTAAACACAATGACTGGTTAACATAACTGTAATAGTTTGAAGTATGTTCCATAGGGTTTTGTTGGTTTGGTTGTTTGTTCCAGAGCTGAGGACCGAACTCAGGGCGTTGTGCTTGCCAGGCAAGCACTCTTCCACTAAGTGGAATCCCAAACCCCTAGTCTGAAGTATGGAAGTTCAACTTTGAAAAAACTCATAACCTACAAAAGTTAGCCTTTCCTTGGTTGTGTGCTTTCGATGAAGTAACCTATCATGTTGGGGACAACTACCAAAGCAAAGAACGGGGAAGAGGGTTCTGAACAAAAGCCACCAATTAATTAAGGTATGCAGTCCGACTGTGAGGGACTGAATCCGGACAAAAATCACATGAAATTAGAAGTGGACTCCTCCCCAATGAAGCCATCAGAAGAATAAAGCCCAGTCAACTCCCCAATGACAAAGAGTCCACAACAGATCCTAAAGCAGAAGGCTAGTTAAGACATGGTGGGTTCCTAACTAACAAAAACTGCTGTCAAAAGTGTGTTCTTTTAAGATGCCATTATTGATCATCTGTCACATAGCAATAAATCAGTTTGATGAGGCCTCTAAGTAGAAAAATGGTAGAAGGCAATTTTAAAAAAAAAAAAAGAAAAGGAGAATTAGAAATACCTCTGAATTGGTAGTGAGTTTAACTTGTTTACCCCTTCACTTCCCTCAGACTAGATGCAAGGAAGCAAAATTTCAACTAAAACCACACTGAGATATCACTGCTCATCTATTTCCAAGTAAAAATAAAATACTTAAATACTCCTGGATGCAGGTGGCTCAGGTCTATAATCCTAGCTAGCTACTCAAGAGGCTCAGATTTGAGGATCTCAGTTCAAAACCAGCCGGGGCAGTAAAGTTCATGAGACACTTATCTCTAATTAACCAAGTAGAGTGTGCCTCAAGTGTGAGAATGTCAACCTTGAGAAAAGTTAAGGGACAGTACCCAGGCCCTGAGTTCAAACCCTAGAACCATCACAAAAAAATTTAAATATCAATCATTAGCCAATACTATCTAGAATATTATCTAAATAGAACTCTAATACCTTGATGATAGGGATGCAAAGTTATTTGAAAAAAGTATTGTAATTTGTTATAAAACTGAACATATATTTACCATATGCTCCTAACTCCTGAGAAGTGATTATCAAGCAATAAAATTCTCTATTGATACAAAAGCCTTGATATAGGTACAAATAGTAAATAGGGAAAACAGCCAAATTATGTATTCATAATGAATGGAACATCCTTAAAATGGAGAGCTATAAAATGAAATACTACTGAGCAATAAATAGGAATGAACTGGGCTGGGAAGGTGGCTCAGTGGTAGAGTGCTTGTCTCGCATGCATGAGGCCCTGGGTTCCATTCCTTAGCACTACATAAGCAGGGGAAAAAAAAGCCAGAAGTGGTGCTGTGGCTCAAGTGGTAGGGCGCTCGCCTTGAGCTGAAGAGCTGAGGGAGAATACCCAGGTCCAGAGTTCAAGCCCCAGGACTGACAAAAAAAAAATTAAAAAGGAATGAACTGTACCAACATCAAATACAGTGAAAACAGGGGTTATACCGTGGGGGAGGGACATACAAAGCAACAAAGAAATCATCTTATAAATATGTTAGAAACAATAGCAAGAAAGAAAAACCACTTGAGTCCTTATCTTGGGGTTCATTTCACCTAACATCAAGTTATCTGACCTTTGCTGCTTGCCTCAGACATCAGACATGTACTAGTTATTGCAAATAAGGGAAGCCATGGGACCTATGTTTCTTTGGGCCTGGCTTACTTCACTTAATATAATTTTTTCCAAGTCTTTCCATTTCCTAACAAATGGGGCAATGTCATTCTTTCTGATGGAGGCATAGAATTCCATTGTGTATATATACCACATTTTCGTAATCTATTCATCTTCTGAGGGGCATCTGGGTTGGCTCCATATCTTTGCTATGGTAAATAATGCTGCAATAAACATAGTTGTGCTGGTAGCTTTAGTATGGTCTTGTTTGTGATCATTTGGGTAAATGTTCAAAAGTGGGATTGCTGGGTCATAGGGGAGCTCTATGTGGAGTCTTTTGAGGAACCTCGATACTACTTTCCAAAGTGGTATAATTTGGGGAGGGGAAGGGAAAAAAACAAATTGTTTAAATAGGGATACAGGTGGACCCATTGCAACAATGAAATGTACAAGATGCTTGGTCGAAAACCGAACTTTACAACTTTGGTGTGTGGGGGGTAGTCGTGGAGATGGGAGGGCAGGAAAGGGAAAAACAAAGGAGCAACAATGCTTGATAAGAAATGTACTCATTACCTTGCTCATGTCATTGTAACTCCTCTGTACCGTATTTTCACAATAAAAAAATATTTTTTAAAAAAGGAATGAACTGTTGATATAAACACCTACTTGGATCTCAAAGGCATTGTTGCTATTAAGGACATTAAGATTAAGAATGTTTGTATGAAAAACTTGGAAAAAATTATATTAAGTGAAGTAAGCCAGGCCCAAAGAAACATAGGTCCCATGGTTTCCCTTATTTGCAATATCTAGTATATGTATGAGTCAAGCGGAAAAGGTCAGATAATGTGATGTCAGGAAAATGAACCCTTAGATATGTATTTTAATGTTTTTTTCTTTCATGCATGTGTTTCTAACGCATTTATAAGATTATCTCTTTCTTGCTTTGTATGTCCCTCCCCCACAGTATAACCCCTGCTTTCACTATATTTGATGTCAGTATAACTTGTGGAGGAGACGGGGAAAAACCAGTTGTTTAAGGATACAGGTGGACCTGTTGCAACAATGAGAAGTACAAGTTGTCATGTCCAAAATGAGCTTTACAACGTCGGTGCGGGGGGGGGGGGGGGAAAGGGGGGGAAGGAGAAGGATTGGGATTGGGGGGGAGGGGGGAGGCTGGGAAGGGATGTGAAGGGTAAACCAAAGGAGGAGGCTGCAATGCTTGGTAAGAAATGTACGCATTATCCTGCCCATGTAATTGTAACCCCTCTGTACAGTATGTTCACAAATAAAATTAAATTTTAAAAAAAAGAATGTAATTTACCAAAAAAAAAAAAAAGAATGTTTGTATGAAATTTGAAAAAAAGATAAAACCTATACAGCTAGAGAATAGATGAGTGGTTATAGGAATATGGATGCTGAGTGATTACAAAATAAAATACTGGAAGGAAGGAACTTTGAAAGACTATATTCAATATCCTCATAATGGTGGTTACACTAATCTCTTCATATATTAAAATTCACCAATTTGTACAGGTCATTGTATACTAATTTAAAGTATTTCTTTTTTTTTAATCATGAGGCTTAAACTCAGGGCCTGAGTGCTGTCCCTGAGGTTTTTCACTCAAGACTAGCATTCTATCCCTTTGAGCCACAGTGCTAGTTCTTGTTTTCTGGTGGCTATATATATATATATATATATATATATATATATATATATATATATATATATATATATATCTTTAAAAAACTTAATAGAGCGGCAGTGCTTTTGTGCTTTGGGGGATCTATAAATTTTGAGTCTAAAGTATAACTGAGAAAGGTCTTTGTAAATCAGAGTTAGAAGTAGTATTTTCTGGTGTAATGTTGGCACCTAGGGAAAACACTTGTCCTTCCCCTTGACTCTCATTTTAGCTTTCCACCCAAAGGCAAAACTCAAAAACACAGAGATCTCATTCAGATGGTACAGAGATACTTTCTGAACATGTTCCTGCCACAGGGCAGGTAGAACACGATGAATAAATTTAAGGTGCAAGCCCCTACTGGGTTCACAGAATGATGAGGGACTCAGGCGTGCATATAAATAATTTCAAGATAAGAAATGTCAGCAAAAATTCATGCCCACATACTACTAGAGCCTAGATAGAAATGAGCTCTACCTGAGAAAGCCAGGAAATATTTCATCAAACGTAAAAGGTCAAGACATGCATCCCAGGGACCATGGGAGCATTCATATCTGAATATTGTTTCCTGAGACCAGCAAAGAAAGGGTGTATAGAGCAGAGGGTAGAGGTACTGATCTGGGGAGGTTAGGTGAGTGCAAACTGTGAGTAATCTTAAATCACAACAAAGATTTTGCATTTAACCTATCAGGGAAATAAATTTCAAAATGCTTAATGGGTATGAGGCAGATAAAGGGGCATGGTTGGAAACTCAAGGACATTACAGAGAATCTGTGTCTAAATGAGGCAGGTGCTACACAATGGTAGCTCCATCTCAGGCTGCCAGCATGAGAGATCCTGGCCTAGTGTTGCCTGATACAAAATTTCAAGGGAAGCTAAGCATACTTTCTTCTATAATCTTCCTATTTTCTTTTTTTTTACTTAAAAGTACTGTGTATTTAACTTTAATACTTTAATTTCTTTAGTAAAATACTTTTTTCTTTCAACTTCCATAACAAAATACAGAGCTATCAGATACCCCTGGAAAAAATACGTATACTCTACATATATTTCTATAACATTACATCATACATATAATATGTATGCAAAAATTTGGAGACTATATAGAAAGCAGAACATCTAAAAGGCACTGCACAATGTAATCTTCCTATTTTCTAAGTGTTTGCATGAGTGTAGTTCACCAAAATTAAGATATCATTAATTACAGGGTACAACATTATTTTATATATGAATATGAGAGAAAATGATGGCACTAGCCATTTTCAGATACATTTCCAAACTGGAGGTTCCAAAATGTGAAAAAATATGCATCATAGAAATAAGTAAACACCGTACTTCTAGTTTCCTCAAAATATCACACAGACTGAAGAGATTCAGTTTGAGGCTGCCAGATTGCAAAATATTTAAGTCAAGGGGAGCCCAAGGGTAATCTGATTAGATTCAAGCTGTAGGAAGTTCAATGGACATGTCAGCTAGTAATGAAATGGGGAAAGACAACAATAGCAAGACCAATGAAAAGGTTCCTTCCACTGTCTAAGAATAGAAGGGAAGGGGTGACATAAAGCCAAGTCATGGGATGAAGATGAACTTTATATAATAAACCTTAGAAGTCTCGGAGTGAGAATGGAAAGTGAGGGAGACAGAGGCTTCATGGAGGATTTGATGGTTTCCAGTTTTTTTTAATAGATTGATTGCTTACTCAAAATAATTGCTGGGTGTTTCCCACGTGCTAAGTATGCTAGGCCATGTGTACAGTAGTGGATAAAACAAACATGGTCTCACCATCTTAAAATGCAGTCTAGAAGGTGATACCATTAATTGCAGTAAGGTATTAAAGTGTACAGTCACACACAAAAGAGTGTATTTATTGCAGAGAAAACCAGCAAGTTCACTTTGGGGTGAACTGCATTTAAGTGCCTGTGAGACTTTACTGTTAAAACTATACCACAGATAGTATAAGCCTGAGTTTCAAGTCCAGGAAACTGACCAGTTCCAAATAGTAAGATTAAGGAGGTCATTTGGCTAGCAATAATACCTGAAGTGATTACATAAGATAAAACACACACACACACACACACACACACACACACACACACACACACACACACACACACACACACACACACACACACACACACACACACACACACACAGAGAGCTTACAGACTAAGAAAGATACATAGGGCAGGAGCAGAGTTCTGGGGAACAGACAGAAAGACAATTAAAAGGAGCAAAGGAAGCTACCAAAAGAGCAATCTACAAGAATCTGAAGAAAGCAGCTACTGTAAATAAAGGGAAACTTGTATTTCCATATAATCCATGTCTACCTTTACCTATTCTACACAGAAATAATTTACCTTGGGAATATACAATTCAAAATTTTCAAGTCTATAGGCATTTTGCATGAATTCAAAATAGACTTATTCGAAGTTTCCTTAAATATTTAGAGTTGTGATATTCTTAGGTATTGCTACCATCTGTTCCTTTATCTTGTAAGCACTTGCATTTTTACATCAATCTATCTCACTCTGACATTCAACATAATATGAATTGACGACATGAGAATGGTAACTCCTCATTTCTTCCTGCTTTCCTTCCACAGGAGCAGTGATCTGCCATTCCAAGACAAAAGCAAATCAAGGAAAAATGTGTTGATGCAAATTCCCCTGATGTCAAGGACTTGGCTGATCCAGGCACAGACAACAGAGTCAAATTGCAGGACTATCACCATAAGGTTCTTGACCAAAAGCCCTGCAATAGTGAGATTGTGATGTGTTACGATACTCCAATCTTTAGGTCTATTCAGAAATGCCCTTAGAATTCTGTTTTAGAACAGAGGAAAAAAATAGACCTAAATAAGTCAGGTGCCAGGGAAATGGATGGACCTAGAACAAATCATGTTAAGTAAGGTAAGCCAAACTCAGAGAGACAAATGGTGCAAGTTTTTTTAAAGCCTAATTGAGATAAAATTTGTTTTTTTTTTATTTTTAAAATTTATTGTAAAGGTGATGTATGGTGCAAGTTTTCTTTCATATGCAGAAGCTAGAACTAAAATACAGTGGGACACAATAAATTACACAGGTCCCTAAGCATTCACACACAGTGAGACCAAAGGAGGATACTCTTAGGAGAGGAACAGAAAGGCACAGTGCCTATGTACATCTGAACATACAAAATGAAATTTATTGAAATGAAATCCAGGAAATGGAAACAAGCGATTTTTTTCTTTTTTGCTGGTTTTGTTTGTTTCTTTTTGTTCTGTTCATTCATATGTCTTTGGGAGGATAAGGAGGCGCAGATGTTGAGGGACAAAGCGCGAACAAATGCAGAGGTGGTACTCACTGAACACTATATTGAAAATGAACTGTACAACTTGTGGGTAGGGACAGGACGGAAAAACTGGGAGAGAGCAAGGGAAGGGGTGACACTGTCCAAAAAGAAATGTACTCTTAACCTAACTTCTATAACTGTAACCTCTCTATACATCACCTTTATAATAACAATGAAAAACATTTTTAAAAAGTTAGGTGGCCTTCCCAAGGTTACAGTCTTGGGATTCTGTGGCCTAGACTCTTTCTGTTCCATCAAGGGGCCTTATTCTACTTTGTACATATAAAGTATTATATACTGCATACATAAAAACAAATTCCACAAGAGTTGGGCCAACCAACTAAGCAAACAGGGGAAGCAGGTTAACTTTCACTCATATGGTCCCAGGCCTATAAAGAGCTCATTCACTGCAACTGCTCTATTAAGGGCTCTTACCCTTTCCTCTAGGTTTTATCAGTTCCACATAGGCTCAATGGGGAAAGGGACTCCTAGATATTCACATTTCTGGTTGGTGAGTCTTCAGGCCTGACCTGCAGGCTCAGCACACAATGTATCCTCATATTTACAGGTCTTACTTAAAGAGCTTTCCTCATTCTCATCTGGAATCTTATGGAGGATAATTCTAGAATGGTTCATTAATAAGTTACCTTGACAACCCCACAACGTACAATGTAGACATGATAGCACCTGCCAGCAGAATGTGAACAACACACTCTAGATGAGAGAACTAGCTCTTGCTTATTGAAAGGCAGATTCTACATTCACTTTTTCCTTGGCCACCACTGACTCTCTGTCAATCATTTTTGTCTTCAGAATAATAATAATTAGGTTTTTTAGAAGAATGTCAGAACTACTAGTTAAAACATGGCCTAGGAGGGCTGTGATTGTGACTTAGTGGTAGAGTGCTGGCCTAGCATGCATGAAGCCCTGTGATCGATTCCTCAGTACACACATAAGTGGCTCTGTGGCTCAAGTGGTAAAGCGCTAGCAAAACAAGCTCAAGTACAGTGTGCAGGCCCTGAGTTCAAGCCCCAGGACTGGCAAACACACACACACACACACAACCTAAGAAAGATCCATAGTTTTCATTTAAAAAAAAAAACAATAACAACGTTCTACTACTCCCTCAGATGACTAAGAGTTCACAAGAAAGTCTTAGGCAAAGTTTTTAGCGCATTTTGTTTTAGGGTACTCTTACCTTGGTTTCATTTGTATACTCATTCAACAAATAGGTGAGCATCTATTTTGTAATATTGTTCCAAACACTTCAGTAGGACAAATACACTGACAATAATTAGGAACAGGTGGTAAGCATGTTATTTCAAGCTACATGAGAAGATGGAATTGGAAGGATCACTGTACCAGGCCAGACAGAGCAGAAAAATTGGTGACACTCTCCCCACAGAGTGAAAACTGGATGCGGTGCACATCTATGTGACTTCAGTTGTGGTAAGAAGCCTGGAGTAGGTTTATTACTGCTCAAGCACACACCCAGGTGGGAAGGGAGAACAAACCTAAAAATTACCAGTGAGAAATAAGGCTAGAGGCATGGCTCAACTGTATTTCACTAGGGTAACAAATGCAAGGCCCTAAGTTCAAACCCTCACTACTACCGAAAAATAACCCAAAAGCATGGCAAGGTCCCTTCTATCTTATGGTTATAGCCAGATGAAGAAAGTAATAACCAATTGCAAAGTACAAGTATATAGACTGAGAGAGGAAGGGGGGGCAGGCAAAGACTTCAATGCTAACAGGACTTGAATAAAAGTGGGGTTATTCTTGGGGCAGTGGAATCCATGTGGGGAAAGATGGGAAATAAACATGATGAGGGAACTGTGAAGATCAAAATATATTACATACACTACATATGTATGTATGGAAATAGCATAATGAAACCTACCAATGTGAGAGAGATAAGGGATAAGGGAATATAGCAGTATGAATTTGCTCAAAATATATTGCTCACATGTATGGAATTTTCACATGAAACCTTCTTGTACTATTTTTTTTTACTGAATACTAAACAAAAAAAAAATAAAATGGGGATATTTAAAAGGAATGACTTCAATGGAAATCTCTTCATAAACTACAAGGTGTTAAATAATATCTACCTTTTCTATGAGAGACCTGCATTCAGGAATAGATTTACATCTTAGAGAAGAAATGTGCTGTGGCCCATGAATTAGGATACATTTAGATGAAACATAGAATTAGGGGGTCACCTGGCTTCTACCTCCACTACATAATAGCTGTGTGTACAAATGGCCACCTCTTGATTTATAAAACTAGTAGCAATCATAATAGTACTAATTTTACCGGGTATGTAATAAATGAGTTCATACATATTGTGGCAGCCTCTGATAGATAGTAGCCAAACTGATGTCCGTTCTCCCTTTGGCCTTACCCTACGGCATCCCAATTTTGTTGTAGGTAGTATTGTACTCACTCAACAAAACATCATCTGCTAGGAGTTCTTGGAGTTAAGGGTGGGCGTGTAGCAAAGTTCTGGCCAGTTAAGATATAAGTAGAAAGCTACCAGCTGAGGTCTTGAGAAAAGTTCTTTCCTGATTAAAAGGAGATGTCTCGGGGGTAGGAGCTTTTTCTTCCTTGTGTTTCCCCTACTCTGCCTGGAAATAAGAGGCAATGCCTAGAGGAGCAGCACACATCTTACAAGCATTAGAAAACAAAGTCTCAAGCCAGCCACCGATGGCTCATGCCTGTAATCCTAGCTACTCAGGAGGCTGAGATCTGAGGATCACAGTTCAAAGCCAGATTGGACAGGAAAGTCCGTGAGACTTATCTCCAATTAACCAGAAAACCAGAAGTGGAACTGTGGCTCAAGTGGTAAAGCACTAGCCCTGAGCTGAAGAGCTGAGGGACAACGCCAACACACAGAGTTCAAGCCCCACAACCAACAAAAAAGAGTCTCACAGTAAGAATAAGAGAGGAATAAGGGAGGACAAGACTGAGATGTGAATGACAACATGAAGTTTTTTTTTCTTGGCATCCGATTATGTAGGATAAACACAAAAACTCTCTACATTACACTTCTGCTATGACAGTTTTTTTTAATGTATGTAGCCAAATACAGTCTGTAACCAATGTTTGTAACTTGTAAAGTTTTTTTTTTGGGGGGGGGTACCTGGGATACATGATTCAATACTTGTTATTATATTATCATTATTATAATTATTATCATCATTACTATATTGAGACACCATCGTTATTTAACCAGGTGACTAGCATATATTCCCTTAACTTCTTTAAAACAGAGTCTCAATTTTCCTTGAGTGAATCAATCCTCTCAGAGGCATAGCTAAGTAGAATGGTTGAGCATCTACAAAGCCCTGAATTCAAGCCAAGGTACTAATAACCCTCCCAAAGACAAATGTGATAATAAAAAACAAAACAGCCCTCTCACAGTGGTGTGTTTTAAGTGGGATAGATACCAACCACTACTCTGAATATGAGTTCTAATTAATTTAAACCAACTAGCACAGCCCTCTCCTTAAGCAATAGTGATTGCTCAGATAAATAGGCAGGTACCTTCCTTGGCCTAAGTGCTACCTAACCAGCACACCCTCTTCTCTTGGCAAAACAGTGTTCAGGCATGAGAACAGACAATATGAGGGCTCCTGGAGAAAGTGTTACTACACAGACTTCACTAATTGCCCCCAAGAACTGTTCTCTGAGTCAGACTGTCACCATGATGAAGCGTGTCTAGAGGGTAAAATTGATACATGAAAAAGGGTAGACCAAAAGGTCAGAGACATTGAGCTAAATCATAAATCTCTAGGTCAAATTTTAACTTGTGGAAACTAGTTTACATGGGATCTTCTGTCATGTACAACTACATGGAAGGGAAAATTTCAAACTTCAGTCTAGTGCATCTATTGGACAAAATCTACATTCAAGCTGGGGACCGGACCTGTAATCCTAGCTATTCAGGAGGCTGAGGATTGTGGTTCAAAGCCAGTCTGGGCAAGAAAACCTATGAGACTCTCATCTTCAACAAATTACCAAAAAAGCTGTAAGTGGGGCTGGGGCTCAGGTGGTAGAGCACCAGCCTTGAGCAAACAAAGCTCAGGGACAGTGATCAAGCCTGAGTTCAAGACCTAGGACTGGTAAAAAAAAAAAAACTATAATCAAGTACAATATAAATTCTTACCCAAATCATTTTTCTGAAAGAAAAAGTAACAAAAACCACAATCAACTTGTAATTCTGTGAATTCATTCAAATTTCTCTTTGTTTTGACAAAGTCAGTTGGTTTAAAGTGTTTTGTTTTTTGTTTTTGTTTTTTTGTCGGTCATGGGGCCTGAACTCTGGGCCTGGGCACTGTCCCTCAGCTCTTCGGCTCAAGGTTAGCACTCTACCAATTGAGCCACAGTGCCACTTTCCACCTTTTCTGCTTATGTGGTGCTGAGGAATGGAACCCAGGGCCTCAGGCATGCAAGGCAAGCACTCTACCACTGAGCCACCTTCCCAGTCCTATTTTTGTTTTTTGTAAACATGCCCATGAGAACTCCATGAAGGACAGCAATGCATCTAGGTTTCAGAATGAATACTCGGCCCACAGGCAGATTATGGAAATCTATTACTAATAATGAAATAATATTCAGACTGTTGTCATGGTAGCCTTCTCATTTTGCATAAAATATAATCCGCTGTATTTTTTTTCAGTGGTGGGGCTTGAACTCTGGACCTGGGCACTGTCCCTGAACAATTCAGCTCAAAATAAGCACTCTACCACTTGAGCCATTGCGCCACTTGTTTTCTGGTGGCTAACTGGAGATAAGAGTCTCATGGACTTTCCTGCCTGGGCTGACTTTGAACCACGATCCTCAGATCTCAGCCTCCTGAGTAGCTAGGATTACAGGTATGAGCCACCAGTGCCCAGCTTCCACTCCATTTTAACAGTAGTTAGCAGAGGGAAAACGCTAGTATTTATTGGTTTTAGATTTTATTGTCGTACATTTCCCTTCAAACTATACTCCAATTATATAAAATAAAGATCCCAGGGCAGGGAAGGTGGCTCAGTGGTAGAGTGCCTGCCTCGCATGCATGAGACCCTGGGTTCGATTCCTCAGCACCACATGAGCAGAAAAAGTCAAAAGTAGTGCTGTGGCTCAAGTGGTAGAGCGCTAGCCTTGAGCTGAAGAGCTAAAGGACAGTGCCCAGGCCCAGAGTTTAGAAGCCCATGACTGATTAAAAAAAAAAAAGATCCCAAGTACTCAAAATTATTAATAAAAAATATGTGTGTGGCTTTAGTTTAACACCTGTACCACTCGTGAAATCTCTCCATCAAATTATAGACAACAGTCTAGAGGCGGGTTTAATTGTGTACATAGTTGAATCCATAGACATCTAAATGAGACAGTGTTATAGACAAAGTGGCATCTGCCCTTTTCATTGACTGTTCTCAGATGTTGCTGTCAAAATAATATGTTAAAGAACTGAGGAGTAAGACAGGCCCTGGTGGCTGATACCTGTAAATCCTAGCTACTCAAGAGGCTGAGATCTAAGGATTGAAGTTTGGAGCCAACCCAGGCAAGAAATCCCATGAGACTCATCTCTAATTAACCACCAGAGATCTAGAAGTGGAATTGTGGCCCAAGTGGTACAGCACTAGTCTTGAGCAGAAAAAGCTAAGGGAGAATACCCAGGCCCTGAATTCAAGCCCCAGTACTGGCACAAAACAAACAACAACCAACAATTACAAAAAAATACCCTATGCAGTAGCCAGTTTGTTCTGTGCTCAGGAGAGTGTCTAGAAACTAGCAATATCTCAAGACAGAGAGTGACTGTATTCTAGGCAAATCTATCTCTCTAGAATGGCTGTTTGTATAAAATTCCATTTCATTCAACGTAATTGTCGATGATTTCAAAGATTATATAGACAGATGGTCTCGAGAGGAGCACCACACTGAGGCCTTCTTCATTATTATTCAGGCTTTGGTACATCAGTCACACTCTCTCCTTTTCCATCTGCCTTTTTCTCTTTTGAGTTTCTTCCTTAAGAGAGAGGCAGTGCCCTGATAAAATCCACAATAATCCTACATTAGGAAAAGCACATCAAGCCATTATCTTCCATTAACATCTTAGAACAAATTGCTCCTTCAAGTGCTTCAAACTTCTTGAAATGGGACATCATAAACTTAAAACAAAATATCCCATACCGCTCAACACAGTGATCCTAGATATATTACAACATGAATTGGGATACAGAACAATCGTTCAGCTGCTGGTCAGCACATTTAAAAATATTGAAAAAAATGATATGGGAGACAGCTAACTACAGGTAAAAAATGTAGAAACATTAAATCAGTAGAGTTTGTATTTTTCCTCCCATAACTGAAATGCCCACTTAACAGTGAAGGGTAAAATCAAGGGCTTTATTTTTCACATGTAACAAAGAATCTGAAGTAGGAAATCTGGGAAAATTCTTTCTTTTGGCCACACTATGTAGTTTTTTTCCTTCAGAATTGTCACATCAAAATTGCATAGTGAGCCAGACACCCATAACTTGCACCTATAATCCTAGCTACTCAGGAGGCTGACATCTGAGGATTGCAGTTCGAAGCCAGCCCCAACAGGAAAGACCAAGAGACTCTGATCTCCATCAAAACCATCAAAAAGTAGAAGCTCAGGGAGGGCTGGGAAGGTGGCTCAGTGGTAGAGCGCTTGTCCTGCATGCTCGAGGCCCTGGGTTCCAATCCTCAGCACCACATAAGCAAAAAGAAAAAAGCCTGAAGTGGTACTGTGGCTCAAGTGGTAGAGCTCTAGCCTTGAGCTGAAGAGCTGAGGGACAGCGCCCAGGCCCAGAGTTCAGGCCCCACGACCGGACCCAAAAAAAAAAAAAAAAAAAAGAAGCAATCAAACTCTCCTTTTGAAGAAGTGCTTTTAAAAGCCAACATGTTTATATAGTGCTGACCAGAATTGTCTCCTAGCTATGAGGGGCCTAGGAAATCAAGCTGCTTTAGTGAGAGATGTTGCAAAGTCAAACAAAATCAGGCAGTATAGTGCAGAGGTTAAACACATCCTAGAGCCAATAAGTCTGGGTTTAAAATCTTGTTCCTTTTTAGCTTGCTTTAGGAATCAAGTTACCTTATAGTTTTCCCACTATAAACTAGGATAAGTAACGCGATCTTTCCCACAGGGGGCTTGTGAGAAGTAAATGAATTAGTATAAGAGCTTAGTACAGTCTCTAATACATAGCAAACCTATGTGTTTGCTATATTGTTATTATCAAGGAAAAGCAGATGTGTATTTGTTATACAACCAGCAATACCCGCCACAAATGTGTTGCACAGTCTTGTAATTGTACTTGGCCTGGATACTGTGCCACATATGAGCAAATGGTCTGCTCTGAGAACTGCTGTAAAACTAAAATCCTATCCTAACACAAGTGACCATGACCTTTATGAACCATTAACCTTATGCCCATTTCTGGGGAACAAAGAACAAGCAAAACTTTCAAATGTTTGAGCCAGGGAACCACTGTGAGTCACTGTGCCATTTTAGACATAGATGACTTGGACACTTTCTATTACAAGTGTCAATGAATCTATTCCAGGTGGCTTCAGCAAAACTGGCAAAACTGCCTCCATTTTCCTATCTCTTTCCTAGACCAACAGGACCCTCAGTCTTGAAAGAGGCCCTGAGATGAATAGTTCAGGGAGCCACAGGAGGACATAAGTTACTGGGCACTCAAAGACCCAGACATTAGAAGTCAGTGTACCTCTAACCAGTTTTGTGGAAAAAGCCACACAGCAGATAACTGCCTCCATTTTTCTACCTGGAAATTGGGAATAACTTTTAGCACCAGAGGAAAAAAGGTGGGGTCCAGTCAGGCTAATCCTTGTATTTCACAGGGGAGGAGTCAGGGCTTGGAATGTGAACTGGCCAGCCAAAGAGTACATAGCTGATGAGTAGCCACAACAGGACTAAATGCAGATCGTGACCCCTCCCATTCCCCCCAATATAAGTACTCAGTCTACCCACCTGTTTCCTCCAAGGCATTTCTCAGAAAAACAAGAGTTGGCTGAAAGGAGTTGCTTTTTTTCAATCAGTGCCAAGTCCCTATTGTCCTACTGGGAAGATGCCAGAGAACTTCCTGAGGTCAGCCTGGATGCTTACAGATGCTGAACCCAAGGGTTTTCAAGCTTAAGGGTGATGAGGATTCTTAGGAGAGCGACCAAGAGCAATCCAGAAGGCCTAGGAGAAAGCAAAATGACACTGACAATGAACAGCAGCAGCCCATAGAGGCCACTGCGGTGAGAGTCTAAACAACCTCTGAGACCACAGCCCCAGAAGCACGGGCAGGGTTAGAAGTTTCCATCTATGCAGTCACGCGGGGCCAGTGATGGATTCGATCACCGCAGATTTCATGTCTGCAGTTTGGGATTCTCAGGAACCTGTGACCTCGGGAACCTATCGTTTTCATATCACAGGACCTGGGGATCCTCAAATTTCATGACCTGCCCTAAAGCTCCCCTGGCCACCATAAAGAAATGATGAGGTTGGGAATTTGACCAAGTGGCAGAGTGCTTGCCTAGCACGCCTGAAGCCCTGGGTTCGATTCCTCAGTACCACAGAGAAAAAGCCAGAAGCGGCTCCGTGGCTCAAGTGGTAGAGCGCTCGCTTTGAGTGGAAAAAGCTCAGGGACAGCGCCCAGGCCCGGAGTCCAAGCCCCCCCCCCCCCACTGAGCCGCCCACCCCACCCCATCCCGGAGCTTCAGGAACCTTCCTTCCCCCTCCCAACCCCCCCCCCCCCCGCTCTGGACTCACCCCTCCAACCGAGGCCGCGGGGAGTGGGGCCTTCTCGGGGACTTTCTCACCTCAGACGCCCCACGTCAGTGGAGTCCAGGACCGGGTTCAGGTGGCTTCTGGGCAAAACGAAAAACACCGGTCCCTCAGGAGCTGGCGAAGCTTCCAGAAGGCGCCTGTGTTCTGGCAAGGCGGGGCCCACTTCCACCCTTCCCGATGCCTGGGCTGAGGGAAAGTTTGGGGAGGGGGGCAGGAGGGGCCCAGGAGGCTGAGCTGGGGGCTGAACCAGCCCTGGCCACAGGCACTCTTGAGGTACAGGAAAGACGAGAGCCGTTTGGTTTCAGAAGCCTGGGATCTGAATCCTCCAGCAAACGAATTTGGCGCCTGAGGCAGGGAGGGGCGGAGCTAAGGCAAGCGGAGAGCGAGGGGCGGTTCTGAGAAACGCAGGGTGTTAGGTAACTCTATAAGGATGCCATCTGCAAAGCTGCTGTGTAACAAGGTTCCATAGTGTAGTGGTTATCACGTCTGCTTTACACGCAGAAGGTCCTGGGTTCGAGCCCCAGTGGGACCATGACTTACGGTAGTCATTTTTTGTGCTAAATATCCATAGACCACCTCGATTACAGAAAATGTTTGTCTTCCTTCCCCTTTTTTGCTAATTTAAATACATTTGAGTTTTTTTTTTAATTTTTTAGCGCAGGAGCTAAATGACACCTTTTGTAACAATTGTAGGACCTGAGAAATCGCTGAGGATGGAGGCGAGACTAGCTCAGTTCCATCTCATGCCCAATACCCCCAGGTGCCTTCAGAAAATGCTATAGCTCCTGGGCCGCACTTGCAGGAGATCTTTCCCTGGAAGCACAACAGACTGACTCCCCTAACCCTTCGCCGAAACTGTATGGCTGCAGCCGCGTTTTGACTGGGTTTGAATGATTAAAAGTTGATTACAATTATAGTTATGATCGTGATTAAGGGTTTATATTGCATTAAATGCTAAAGTACATAGCAGAAAGAAAATACAATCATTTCCTTTTTAACACAGGAGTGGCGTTAGTGGAATACTAGAATCCTAATGTCAGGCTTATAGACATCCAACAAATGCTGACTAAATGCCCAGACGCCTGAAATTGGTGGTTATTTTGTTGGTTTTGAGGTGTTCTTTGTTCTTTGTTTTGCTTTTTAGTACTGCATTACAGCATTGCTTAGGGGGTACTTTTTTCTTTACTTTTCTTTTTTAGTATTGGACTTCCACATATTTGAGATGAGGAATAAAGGGAAGTTGTTGGGGTCCAGAGGTGTGGGAGAGTGTGGTCAAGGGTGGGATGGTGGGCAAAAGAACTGAAAGTTGAAGGGGAAACTCCAGTTTCTTTCTTAGCCCCTTTCAATATAATTTTGCTTAGACCCTGTATAAAGTTGCATCTTTTTCTGACAGAAGCATGTAATAGATAATTTTTCAGATTAACAATCAAGTATATTCTTTTTTAAACCGTCTTAACTAGAAACTAATGCTACATATATATTCAAAATGACTGATGTAAACAGATCTCCAGGACATTTTCATCTTGCAAAAGTGAAAATGTACCCTTCAATCTACCATTCCCTTTTCCACTCCTATC
The DNA here is from genome assembly GCF_019054845.1 of Dipodomys spectabilis. Lineage (NCBI taxonomy): Eukaryota > Metazoa > Chordata > Mammalia > Rodentia > Heteromyidae > Dipodomys > Dipodomys spectabilis. The sequence goes on along the minus strand of NW_024871226.1, from coordinate 419,813 downwards.
AACTTTAGTGTGTGTGTGTGTGTGTGTGTGTCTGTGTGTCTGTGTGTGTGTGTGTGTATGCACGAGCCAATAGTGGGCTTGAAACTCAGGGCCTGGGCACTGTTCCTTAGCTTTTTTACTCAAGGCTAGTACTCTACTACTTGAGACACAATACCAGTTCCAGCCTTTTGGTGATTAATTGACATTAAGAAGCTCTAGGGTTTGTCTGCCTAGGCTGGCTTCAAACCTCCATCCTTAGATCTCAGCACCCTGAGTAGCTAGCATGACAGGAATAAGCCACTAGTATTGCACATCTTTTTGCATAGCTGCCCCTCCCACCTCCAAACTGAGTATTTTCCTCAGTGGAAAGAAATGAACATGATGACATAGGGGAAACTATGGCATGTCCATACATAAGAATGTTAGCCTTTAGCTAGCAGGAAACTGTTCAAGGTGGCCTTAGGAAAATGATGGCAGAGAAAGGAACAAAGCTTGAGTCTTTAGATGATAATTGTTTCCCTCCGTTGTTCCCTTGCAATTAAAAACAGAATAAGAGCAATGATTCTCTTGCTAAACCAGCTCAGCTGATGTTAGTGTCTTGGAGACTTCCTTGTTGCAGCCAGTAGCTATATGGGCTAACTTATGAGGCTCAAGCAAAGACCTAAGAACTAGAATAAGATGCTTAGTGAGTTCAATGCTCAAGTTAATCCCCTGCTCCTGGGCCAGCTCTTCACTGAAGTAAGACAGAGCTGCAGCCAAGGACGAGGAAAATGTCACCCACGATACAAGGCTTCTTGTTATTATTTCTGTTTGGCTACGAAGGTATGTACAATTCAGCCACTGGCGTTTTTGCATATTTAATATCACAATTTGATTCATAATTTTGTTGATAAATTTAAAAAGCAACTTGAAAAACAAACTATCAATGACACATGTTACTTAGGTTACATGTGTTATCCATGGCCAATGTTTAATTTGAGTAGATATAATTGTTGTTACGTTCTCAGAAACTTTCAGGTTGTAAATGGATTCTTTGAAAATTTAAACTATCCTTAAAATCCAACAGAAAGAAGAAAGTGTATAAGTACAATGATTAGTGAGGAAGCACGATGCAACTCTTGAACACTGTTATAGTCAAAATCAACTGATTGGAGAATTTCATCTTCCAATCTCGGTTATCATTAATGATGGAGGATGTCGCTAATAATCATTCTATTGGGACTGGGTGCTGGTTGCTCACACATGGAATCCTAGCTATTCAGAAGGCTGAGATCTGAGGATCAGGCAAGGCAGAAAAGTCCATGAGACTCAGTTTCAATAAACTACTAAAAAAGCAAGCTAGAAGTGGAACTGTGGCTTAAGTGATAGAGTACTTGAGCAAAATGCACTCAGGGATAGCACCCAGACCCTGAGTTCAAGCTCCAGGACTGGCACAAAAAATAATCCTGTTGGGACAACAAGTGTAAATGAGGACTATGTTAGGCAAAGCAGGGCAAAAGGTCATCCTAGTTTAAATATGGATTAGAGTAACTGGCCACTGGAATCTAAGAAAAATCATAATCCTTTCCTTTCTACCTTTCTCCTACCAACTGACTCTCCCAACAGTTCCTCTCTTTACATTCATGTCTCATTACCATTATTGTTATCATCAGCCCTTTAGGTCTAAATTCTATAAGTGAGGGAAAACTTGAGATATTTGGCTTTTTGAACATGACTTATCTCATTTAATGTGATTGCCAGTTCATTCCATCTTCCTGAAAAAGTCATTTCATTTTCTTTTAAGGCTTAGTAATACTCTATGAGATACAGCTTCATTTGAGACATTAGAAATGAGTTGAAAGGTTGGGCTTGAGCTCAGTGGCAGAGTACTTGCCTAGCAATTGTGAGGCCCAGAATTCCAGCTCCAGTACCTAAAAAATGCTTTCTTCTCAGGCAGGGTGACTGATGCATGTAATCCCAACACTTGGAAAGGGAGGCAGGAAGATCATGAGTAAGACAGAAAGCACCCTGGGCTTCAAACTGATACCCTGTCACAATATACAGAACACAAAGATTCATTTACTCATTTATCTTAGGTTCAAGAACCTATATTCAAGTATCTACAATAGGGCATATTTTTTAAATTATCTTTAAGCAAATAGGTTTGCAATCTAACCTGTCAGTTGATGAGAACTAGAACCATGGCTCAAGTTGTAGAGCACCAAAAAAGCAAAAAAGCTAAGGGTCAGAACCTAGGCCCTGACTTCAGGCCCCAGCACCAAGAGGAACATTTTGGAAGAACTTGACACTCAGGGCAGACCCTTGAGTCTAACAACCCAGATCTATGATCCCCAAATGAGACAAAGTCCTCTAAAAAGTCACCGTGTGTTTCTATCTACACCTTTACTTTCCATGGCTGTTAGTAACAAAAGACACCTGTTAAGAGGCACAAAGGACAGTCTACTCTTAATTTCCAAAGCTTTGTATATGCTGGCACTTAATCAGTTTATAATCCAGACAGAGACAAAAAGTCAACACACATAGGATAGAAGCGTTCAATAACACAATTGGGAACATATATATCAAGGTTCCTTTATCTGTTTGTGTTTGTTTCATTTTGTTTTTACTTTGTGCTGGTACTAGAGCTTAAACTCATATCCTGGGCACTGTCTCTAAGCTATTTTTGCTCAAGGCTAGTGCTCTACCACTTGAGATACAGCTCCACTTCCAGGTGGGTTTATTTGTTTTGGGGGGGTATTTTGGCGTGTTTGGTTTGTGGGGTTACTTTGGTGGTTAATTGAAGACAAGAGTCTCACAGACTTCCTGCCTGGAGTGGCTTTGAATCACGATCCTCAGATCTCAGCTTCAAAGCAGCTACAATTACAGGTGTGAGCCAATGGCCTCTGGCTCATCTAGGTTCTTGATCTGATTTATTCTCTGCTATTTCTGCTATTTGCTAGTACTAGCTCTTTAGTACCATGAAATATGCTAAAGGGATTGCTTTGGCTTCCATACTGGATGAAAGTTCACATGGAAATACATACACCATCACAATAAGAGACTGCCAATGTCACAGAAGTGAGTCAGGCTTCTATTTATCTAACTTTTCACATTTAAGATTCTGTTGATAATGATTTTATAGTGCACCCATCCTATTAAAATGTGTTTTCCCTTACATAGTCATTTTTATTATATAAAAGCAAAAAGAGTCCTCCATCCACACCTTTAGAGGTGTGCCAGCCATTAGGAACTGCAGATTTTTGTAAAAGGAAGCATTACTGAGACATAATTTATGCACAATTAATTCACTCATTTGAAGTGTACAAGTCAATAGTTTTGAATAAGTTTCCAGATTTGGAGCCCATACAATCTAATTTTAGAACTTTTCCCTCACCCTAAACATTAGACAGGGACTCCCTGTTCTCTCCCAACTTCCCCCAGCCCCTGGCAAGCACAAATCTACTAGTTTCTATAGAGATGCCTCTTTTGGATATTACATTTACATGGAATTATAGGGCATGTGGTCTTTTGTCTCTTGCTTAGCATATGTCTTCGTGGCTCATCGATGTGGAAGCATGAAGGATAACAGATTTATCCATGAATAAGCCTATTGCCTAAAACAGTAATACTTTCACATCAAAATCAATCTTCCCTTTTTTCCAAGAGGGACAACATCACAGTCTCCTGCCTTTCTCCTGTGCTTTACCCATGTTTCTCAAGTAGATTAGAGGCTGGTTACAGTTTCTATCATTCATACTTCCACATCTTTCTCCTTAGCTTCATCTGTTTCCCCAGGAAGGAAGGCTCCATATCTAGTGATATCCCATCAAAGAGACTAAAAGAGCCTTTTCTAGTTTCTAATGCAGACTTTTCCTCTTGGGCTTGTCAGGCTCATTGGAGAGTCAGCCAGCCTTGAATTTTCTTGCTGTGGTAACAAGGGTTTCCCAGTAGGGTGGCCCTTTGGATAAGAGGACAGTATGAGCTCATAGTGCACAAATCTAAGGCAGGAGAGTGGCAGACATCTCATATAACATGTGCAAGACTCGTGAAAATAATCTAACTAGACAGAAAATATGTGCAACCACATAATCGAAATCTCTATTTTCCCTCGCAAAGCTACTGTTTTTCTTTGTCTCCTTCCAACAAAGTTATTTTCTGGTATGACAATAACGAGGTGGTCGTCAAAAAATGCTCTTGCTTTTGTTCTCTGGTTTTTAGGATTAAATCATTTTGGGGAAGTGCAGCAGCCACGTTGTTGCTGCTCCCTTGGTGACAGTGTTTCCTGTAAAATGCTGGCTGTTCCTTCTGTCTCTGCTCATTTCCATAAAGCTCTGGCACCTCACAATCCCAGGCTGCCTGCAGACAAATGCTTCCTAGGGAGGGGAAACCGAAAAGAAATAAGACCTACCAGAAATCCTCCCAAATCTGATGAAGCTCAGAAGTTAGCTCTGCATCCAGACCTTCCTTCATGGCCTCTTCCTCCTCACAGGGGCACAGTGGCTGAATTTCCCCCAACCCACAGATCTGGGGACCACCAGTGGACATGGAGAACTGTTTTGTTAAAAATAGAAAATAGAGGTTTGGTTCTAATGGGAAGAAAGTAAAATTCTCTCCTCATGTATCCTAAGGTTCGTGATTGAAATCTCCCATGATACAAGATAGATCAACAAGAGAAAAGCATTCAAATCCATGAACTAAGCTTACTTGGCATAAGAGCCTTTAGAAATGAAGCCCTGATCGCTGGGTGAAGCTGGGTGGTAGGGCATGTATGAGGTTCTGAGTTCAATGGCAAAAAATGAGTTCAAGACCAAAAAATGAGTGAAAACCAGACGCCAGTGCCTCACACCTGTAATGCTGGCTACTCAGAAGGCTGAGATATGAGAATCATAGTTCAAAGCCAGTCCAGGCAGGAAACTCCGTGAGACTCTGATCTCCAATAAACCACTCAGAAAACTGAAAGTGGCACAGTGGCTTAAGTGATAGAGTGCTGGCCTTGAGCTGAAGAGCTGAGGGACAGTACCCGGCCCCAGAGTTCAAGCCCCACGACTGACAAAAAACAAAAAGCAAAAAACTGAACGATTTATATACTTGGCACTTCCTACCTGCCTTGCTACATTAATATATATTGACATTCTACAATGATCAAAATAATTACTTTTATCTTTTTCTTTGTTCCATTCTATTGTTACTAGTTTCTTAGCGTTTGTGGATTTTTTTTTTCTTTCTGGCAGATATGTGTTTAGCTTGACTTCCTCCTGAAGGGAGCCTGTGAACATTCATTTGGAAATGATCACTTCACTGTTTCATGTAGTAAATGATTTTGTCAAATTTCTTTTTCTTTTCTTGATTTCATTTTCCCTCTTGTTCTTTTGCTCAGCCACAGTGGGATTATCATCTACAGAGGTATGTTATAGGAAGAAGGCTAGAATTTATGTGGATACTGCTTTTGAAGTTTTCTTAGCCAAAATGAATATATTGAATTATTGAACTATTACTTATTTTTTGCTGTTCTAAGGCTGACATCTAGGGCTTTGCCACTCTAAAGTATGTGATCAACCACTGAGCTTTTCTCTTTTTTTTGTCGGTCCTGGGGCTTGTACTCTGGGCCTAGGTGCTGTCCCTCAGCTCAGCTCAAGGCTAGTGCTCTACCACTTGAGCCACAGCGCCACTTCTGGCTTTTGCTGCTTATGTGGTGCTGAGGAATTGAACCCAGGGCCTCATGCATGCAAGCACTGGACCACCATCCCAGCCCATCCTTTTATTTTTCTCTTTTTAAATTGCACCAGTCCTGACTTGAACTCAGGGCCTACGTACTGTCCCTGGGTTTTTTGCTCAAGGTTAGTGCTCTACTCTTGAGCCACAGCTCCACTTCTGGCATTTTGGTGGTTAACTGGAGATGAGAGTCTCATGTATTTCCTGCCTGTGCTGGCTTTGAACCATAGTCCTCAGAACTCAGCCTCTTGAATAGCTACAATTACAGGTATAAGCCACAGGCACACAGGCTTCAAGTATTTTTAAAGCACTTTTTCTCTCTCCTGCTGGCAATAGCATGTTTTATCTAGGCAAGCTCCAAGTTTAGTTAATTTAATTTTTTGAATTTTTCATTTACTGTTTTCTGAACTTCAAAATGTTTTAAAATTGGTTTAAATTTAATATGATCATTTGTGTGTCCAGTGCTTAATATGTGTTTGGGAATTCTTGTTGTATTTGTCCAATGTTAATTGTTTTCAATGGTTAAGGCAGGGTGTCACTATATAGCCCAGGGCTATACAGCAATACCCAAGAATTACATTGGTGTTTTAATGAAAATAAAGGAAAACCAGGTGCATTTCTGAATCCAGTGCCTTTAAAATTGAATCCCTACATACAAAACCCCCCAGTTATGTGAAGAGTCTAGCATTGCACCGAGGTGTCCCCAATGCCCAAGTGCTTGAATATTGCCCTGGAAGGTTATCAATGGTTGCCCCTGGTGGCAGACATTTGCTCATTTTGAATCCAAGATGAGTGGCACTTGTGTGCATCCAGGCTCAAATAACAAGTCTGCCATCAGAACAAAGCAACCATAAATGATGGGTAAGGAGCAAGTGTGACTTTTGTAAACAAACCTCTAGTGGGTTGACCAGTTGTCTGTGACTGTGACTGTTCTAGATTTTTACCCTTCTGATTGTTTGTAGGATGAAGGTGAAGGCCCCTGGGACCAAAAGCCATGCAAGTGTGATTGCCAAGGAGGGGCCAATGGTCTGTGGTCTGCAGGTGCCATCTCCTTAGACTGCATCCCAGGTGAGTGGCCTCCCCTCCTTGGGTCATGAGATCAAAAGTGTCCTTTATTGAGTCTTGTCCAGCCTGGCTGAATTAACGCTGTGAATGGTTGGCTCTGGCTTTTCAACAGCTAGCTTCTGAGCTTCAAATCTCATTGGCCACTGCTCCAGCCGACTGTTCTAATGCCATTGTTCAGAACCAACTTATTAGATCTCTACCAGGCCTAGTTGAGGTGCTTAGAGGGGACTCAGCAGCCAAGGAACTGGAAGAGTACAACCACTGAAAATTAAGTCAATGATAGGCAGTATGGAGCTTTGAGAAGAGCATGGGCTCCAGGGCCAGAAAACCCAGAGCTGGCATTCCAGTTGCATCACTTCTGGAATGTGGCTTGGTTCTTTTTCTGCCCAGTGGAGGGATAGCAAGATGCACACCACACAGCCATGTGCTTCTCCCACACAAGCAGAAGCAGCCCAAGCCAAGCAGGTCTCTTCCCAAGCAAGGCACTGAAAGGCCAGCTCTCAGCTCTGGGCTCTCCCTTTTCCTATCATGAAGCTAGCTGCTGACACAGCAGCTTCTGCTTCAGCTAAGTCGCTTGATGATTAAATACAGTACAACCACCTTTTCAAGCCCAGCAGAGAATTACCTGAGTGAAAAATACACCTCCAGTTATGTGAATGCCTCAGAATTTCCAGGACAACTTATTCCACAGCAGATGTAGTCTATCCTGATTAATAAAAACATCTTCCCCAAAGAATGGGGCCAGAAACCTTTGTCTGTAAAGGACAAAACAGTAAATATATTTGGCTTTGTGGACCAAATGGTACATGTCCCAACTCCTTAGTTCTGTCCTTGTAGTTTGGAAACAGCCTTAAACAGTATCTAAATACACAAATATGGCCATGTTCCAATACAACTTTATCATAAAACAGATGGGGAAACCACGTATGATGGTACATTACTTGCAGTCATTGTAATCTCTACACTTTGGAGGCTGAGGTGCAAGATCTAATGGATGCGGCCAGCTGGGTTACACAAAGACCATGAATGAATAAATGAATGAATAAAATAAGAATGAGGTTCAAGTTCCATGACCTGCCCTATAGCTTCCGTAGCCACCATAAAGAAGAGGTGGGGCTGGGCACCAGTGGCTCACGCCTGTACTCCTAGCTACTCAGTAAGCTGAGATCTGAGAATCACAGTTCAAAGCCAGCCTAGGGACTCTTTTATCTCCAATAAACCACCAGAAAACCAGAAGTGGTGCTATGGCTCAAGTAGTAGAGCACTAGCCTTGAGCTGAAGAGCTGAGGGGCAGTGCCCAGCCTGAGAGTTCAAGCCCCATGACCAACAACAACAACAAAAAAGAACATACATTTCCACTAAGTTCTTATCTAAGGTGGAGCTGAAGCCTTTATTTCTGTCTTGTCAGTGCCAGGCACATATAGGTATATGATGAAAGCAGTTTATATACACATTTCTAAGTAGAATCCTTCAGGATTAATGAGATCAAAGATATCAATGCTTTAATGGCTGCCTGAGCGCATGTGAAATGTATATAGGAAATGCCCTTGGAAGTCAACAGAGCCTTCGGCTTTGGCTTTCCTCATTCAGGCCCCACTGATCCTTGCAAACATCTGCTGATGCAACCCAGGCTCTGAAACTCTGCTTCCCCTCACTGTCAGCTACTGAGAGGCACAAGCTATTGTGATGTTTCATCTCATTTATTCCTTCTACTAAGCCCTTAGAACATGAGTCAGCTCACTGTCTGATGTTTTATGTTGCTTAGAATTTTTTCAAAAACATGGATGAATTCATTTATTTACTATTGTAGTTATTGGTTAACTATAGTGGGGTTTGAACTCACTGTTAAGTGGTTGATTACTTGGTTTTTTAATCTAGGAACAGCAGAACTAGCAAGAAGCTTCCAGAAGTTACCTGTGTGTTCAGGGACTGAGATTTTCATCAGACTGACAAAAACATAGCTTGTCTTTTCTGGCTCTTCAGTTTGGGTGATGCCATCAGTTTTCCTTAATTGAGGAGACTCTAGAAAATCAGCACAGTTGGGAGGGGGCACTCAGAGCTGACAGCAAAACCTATAGGCGCACACTGGTTGGTAATGCCCAGTGACCACACCCACAGAACAGAAGGTGCGGTGCATTATGGCCACCTAAGCTTTGGCTAAAGCTATTAAAAATACTAATACTGCCATTTCCACAGTAGAGCCAAGATTAGCCTAGCCCTCTGACAGTAGGTCATAGGGTAGGAGGGAATTTAAAGGTGTAAGAAATACAATGATTTGCTCATGCTTCAATTAATTCTGATTTTATACTGTTTTATATTCAAGTGTATAATCTGTTCTTCCATAGAGTAATTCCATATGCTTTATTTTTCCATATTCTACTATGTCATATATTCAAGTCAAATAGACATACATAGTAATATTCATAACTATGGAATCTCTTGTCAAGAATGACTTCAAATACTGCCTGGGTCTTTAGGTTAGCTTTTTGTGGTACAGGATACCACACTCACAGCATCACACATGCTAGGCAAGTGCTGGCTGTGCCACTGGGTTGCACCCCAATCGTGAATACTTCTTGCAAGTATGTTTGACCCGAATAGCAACAATCCCAGAAAGCATTGACGAATAAAATAATCTAATACATTAAATCAAGATAGCCTGGATTAAAAAGACACTATAAATTTACCACTATCCATTTAGTTAGCAAGAGCTTTGTGAGCCACAAAAGATGTTGATTTCCCTTAAGAGTGAAATAACTATTGAAATAATTCAATAGGTACAAAAAGAAAGTCTATGGGGCAGAAACTTGGGAAAGGTCATGTGGGTCTGAGGAGGATCTCTTTCATGCCTTTGATGATACTTTTTTACCACTCTCAATTTATAGTTGTATTTGGATTAGGCCAAAGGGAGTTCTCAGGGATACATACAGAGAATTTCTTCTCCCATATAGGGCTTTCTACTTGCTGCTTCTGCCATTTTCCCTACTTGCTCCCAGAGGTGATCCAAAATGTGGTGGTACTATTTGTCCACCATCCATTCAGTACCTGTTGAGTGCTTAACGTGCAGCTCAGAGGGTAGACAGTGAGCCCGACAAAGGAGCTGACAGATACTTCCCTTAAAGAAAACATCATATACAACAGGTGTACAGGATGATCTGGAGGCAAGGGAAGTGTAGAGATCTGAAGTGTCCAGCTGGCCAGTTGAAGGAGCAGGAAGGGGACAGAAAACAATCTCGAGGCCCCTGGGGCAGATCTTGAAGGGACCTTAGGCAGGAAGATATAGGAGGAAGAAGAGCCCAAAAATGCCCCATTTTTCTATTGTGGTGTTCTCTATTCCATTTTCTAAGTGCTGTTTATTTCATGGCACACGGTGCATGAGAAATGCCACATTTTTCTATTCTTCCAAGTTCAACTCAATCCAGTTTCAGTGCTGAGTCATTATGGTTGTGAGCTATCTAAAAGCATGCCTTTTGAAGTTCCTTTCTCTTCTCTTTGTGGCAAGAAAGCCCCAGAGTTTACCAGGACTGCTTGGGAGACCTGACTCACACTGGGTTAGGCTATACCCAACCTTTAAGATTCTTTGTAAGTCTGCCTACCCCCTTAGCCACATTTCTGCAAAGTCCCAAGATGGTTTCCTGAGGGTGTCCAGAGTGCTTGCTGACGTAGCTGGGGCTGCCCTTGGACAGTCAGTGAATTCCTCTTAAAGTCTAGATCATTCGAGTCCATAAGCTGCTTCTCAGTAGCTCGAGCCTCCCGCCCTTTGTGGCTTGGAGGTATCAATGTCTTAGACCCAGAGCCCTGGACAGCAGGATGGATGACAAAGAGTTCAGGTGTGGACATTTGGGACACAAAAGCTTTGAGTCACTCAGGTGGAAGCAGTCACCTGGAAACTGTTCTGGGATGAAGCCTGTGGACCAAGAGGCAGGCCTAGTGTCAAAGATAGAGATGGTCATCCACCCTGGAGAGTATGTGCAGGTCCATATCTGGACAAACATTAGAGTCTCAGCTACTTCTCAAGTATTCCCAGGACTCCAAGAATACTGCCATTGGTCAACATTCCCATGGGACTCTAGCCAACTCCTAACCTTTAGACGGATGGATAGCAAGAGTGTCGTGAGGGGACACCAAAGAAAAAGTAAAATGGCACAAATAGGGGATCAGGAGAGAGAGGTGATGGTATTTTCTGCCCTTTCTGCCTTCTCCCTCACAATTAGTGTGCCCTCTCCCCATAGCTGGCATTGCAGCCATATGCTACCACACAAGATATGATTTGAGTGTTTGAATGTGCATTATTCTTTTCTTCCCAGAATGCCCATATCACAAACCCTTGGGTTTTGAGTCAGGGAAGGTCACACCAGACCAGATTACCTGCTCCAACCCAGAGCAGTATGTGGGCTGGTATTCCTCATGGACAGCAAATAAGGCCCGGCTCAACAGTCAAGGATTTGGGTAAGTAGCGCAGGTAGTCCGTGTGGGATTTGTTTCTCTTATACAATAAATGGGCTTTGATGGGCCTGGAAGGTGGCTCAGTGGCAGAGCGCTTGCCTTGCATGTATGAGGCCCTGGGTTCGATTCCTCAGCACCACATAAGCAGAAAAAGCTGGAAGTGGTGCTGTGGCTCAAGTGATTGAGCGCTAGCCTTGAGCTGAAGAGCTGAGAGACAGCGCCCAGGCCCAGAGTTCAAGCCCCACAACTGACAAAAAATAATAATAATGTGCTTTGAACAACTACATGCTCTAATACAGACAGCATTTGAATAAACTTATTCAATAAATCCTGGCCAGGCAAAGTGACTTATGCCTGTTATTCTAGCTAATTGGGCTTGGGCACTGTCCCTCAGCTCTTCAGCTCAAGGCTAGTACTCTACCCCTTGAGCCACTGCGCCACTTGCAATTTTCTGGAGGTTTATTGGAGATAAGAGTCTCACAGACTTTCCTGCTCGGGCTGACTTTGAGCCATGATCCTCAGATCCCAGTTTCCTGAGTAGCTAGGATTATAGGTGTGAGCCACCAGCGCCCTGCCAGAAAACAAATCTTGACTGAACAAATGTCTTGGTTGTACAAAGGACTGTGGTACAGCAGTGGAAAAAGATGGATGAGGTATTTGGCTTCAGGAAGTACTAAGTTCCAAGGGGGAGAGGGGGAGGATAAGCCGGTTGTTGCACAACTCAACATTCAGTGAGAGAGGGCCAGGGAAAACTTCCTGAAGAGAAGTCCTCACAAGTGGGAAACAGCTAGTGTCAAGGCCTCAAAGAGGGAACAAGACTGTTCGGGGTTGGTGGCCCCTCAAGGGCCATTCCTGGCTGGCTCTTTGCTGGGGTTCACAGGGAGGGGCAGCAAGTGAATCAGTGTGCTTGCTGCAGGTGTGCCTGGCTCTCCAAGTTCCAGGACAGTAATCAGTGGCTGCAGATTGATCTGAAGGAGATCAAGGTGATTTCGGGCATCCTCACCCAGGGCCGCTGTGACATTGATGAGTGGATGACCAAATATAGCGTGCAGTACCGGACCGATGAGCGCCTCAACTGGATTTACTATAAGGATCAGACTGGAAACAACAGGGTAAGTGGGGCTCAGCCCAACCCACCTTTGGCTCACGTCCCCTGGGACCCCTCTCTCTCATCCCTGGACCCCTACCCTTGCTGTCAGAGCACATGTTGCTCACCTGTGCTGCTTCTTTATTTTCTGCTTGTAGCTTTGGTGCCCAGCTGTTTGGAAAGAAATGCTGTGTGTGTGTGTGTGTGTGTGTGTGTGTATGTGTGTGTGTTTTGTGCCAGAGATGTTTGCCTGAGTTCTCAGATCATCATGTAGTTGCTTGAAGACTCAAGGCTTGAAATTTGGACTCTCAGTTTCACTGGATCATTGATTAGACTTGGTTCTATTCAGTATGTTCCTGATGAAGATAGCCAGTCCTCTATTGATACAGATAAGGCCTGTCCTTACTACTGACTGCTAGACACTGTTGACAGTCTAGCTGGTTAACTAACCATTTAACTGCATAAATGTTTATTAAAAGGACACTACCAAGCTGGGTGCTGGTGGCTTATGCCTGTAATTCTAGCTACACCAGACACTGAGATCTGAGGATTATGGTTTGAAGCCAACCTGGGCACAAAAGTCTATGAGACTCTTCATCTCCAATTAACTACCAAAAAAAGCTGAGCTACTAGTCTTGAGCAACAACAACAACAAAAAAGCTCAGGAAAGCACTGAGGCCCTGAGTACAAACCTAGGACCAGTACACACACACACACACACACACACACACACACACACACACACACACACACACACACACACACACACACTTAAAAGGATACCACCAGTTTGCAAAGATACTTAGGCCTTTTGGAACTCTATATTCTATACACTTTTTGAGAACTGTGACCAAAGTCACCTTCATCGTAGTCTAAACACAGTAGATGCCTTATTTTAATACATGTATATTTATCTACACACACACACACACACATATACATATATGCAATGTTTAGAAATGAAAATGGCTAGCAGTTTGGAAATGGATGCCAAAGAATAATAAATTCCTCAGGTTGTTTTTGACATTTAATCAGGTTCAGAAGATGTAGATGTGTGTGCTGAGAATCAGAAGATTTTCTAGTCCCTGATGACAATTTGCACTGTAAGACATCATAGCTTGACGTTTCAAGGAGTATAGACAGAATAGGAAACCTCATGGTTGGATACTTGGACTCTTAATTTCATTTTTGGTCTTATTAGTTGGCTTCTCCAAAAGAAAGTGTTTTTTCAAGCCCCATGTTCCTGAAAACCTTGATGGTGCTCTCAAAGTGGCAGTCCATACAATCTGGCAGATCCTGTCCACAGACTCCTCTTCATCTACCACCTCATTTGCAAAGACTCATGGCTTAGACAGGGCAATATGGGGTCTTGCGACTGGGAAGAAAGGGAGGCACCCAAGACATCCTGCTTTGCTCATGGAAACGGCCAAGTGTCACAGGCAGATGTTTTCAGGAGAAAATGAATGGGAGGAAAAAAAGTATTTGTGTGATGGGACAAAACGATCTCAAAACTACTCTTTCAATTCTGGAAAGAGTACCAAGAAGATTTCTCTGGAAGTACTGTACTGTCCAACATCCACAGTACCTTAATTCCTAAAAATCACCAAGTAAAACCATTTTCTCTCTGTCACCACTTTTCCCTTTCCAGATTTTTCCCCTAAGTTGTGTGTGTGTGTGTGTGTGTGTGTGTATGTGTGTGTGTGTGTGTGTGTGTGTGTGTGTGTGTGTGTGTGTGTGTACTTACTTGAACTCAGGGTCTGGGCACTATCTTTGACCCTTTTGTGCTATTTTAGGAGATAGCTTACTGGACATGAGTTTCACAGACTTTCCTGCATTGGCTGGCTTTGAATCACGAGCTCAGAGCAGCTAGAATTACAGGCTTTTGAGCCACCAGCACCTGGTTTCTCTCTAGTTGTTTTTTTTAATGTTTGTAAAAACATGTTTCCAAGTCTAAAAGGTATTTGTCACTTGTATCAAAGTAGAGACATATATATAAATTTTGCCTTAGAAATTTACAATCAGGAAAATATAGTTTAGATACCTTTAGAACATAGGAATATTCATTCCTCTTGTGTGATGTGACACCTTTTATACCTTCTTGTCAAAATGCAAAGGACAAAACCAGAAAACTATGATAAGGATCAAGGGTTTTCTATCTGTATCATCTAATAGGACTTCCTGTGATGATGGACACATTCCTATTCACACTGCCCAATATGGTAGCCTCTGGCCACATGTAGCTATTGAGCATTTAAAATGTGGGCAGTGTTGGCTGAGATACATGTATTTCGTATGCACAATGCCCTAGGTTCTGTCCTAGCACTGAAAAAGAAAAAAGTGAGAAACTGAATTTTTCTGTTTTTAGTTCATGTATATTGAAATGTATGTGGCTAGTAGCTATCATATTGGATAGTCCCCAAAGATGCAACGAACAGGATCTGGTGACATGGCTCAGGTGACAGAGTGCCAGCCTTGAGAAAAAAGCTGAGTGAGAGCATGAAGACTAGAGTTTAAGCCCCAGAATTGGTGCCCCCCTGACCCCCTATACTAGCTACATTCATGGTTAGAATTTAAAGCGTACTTGGAACTTCTCTGTATTTTAACCATTTTCTAAGATTTTCTGTAGTTGTACATTGGGGCTAACTCCACATAGGAGTCATTCTTTTTTCTTGTGTGTTGGTGACTGGATTTCCTCCCTCTCTTTAGGTTTTCTATGGAAACTCAGACCGGAGTTCCACAGTCCAGAACCTGCTGCGGCCCCCCATCATTTCTCGCTTTATCCGACTGATCCCACTGGGCTGGCATGTCCGCATTGCCATCCGGATGGAGCTGCTGGAGTGTGTCAGCAAGTGCGCCTGACTCCCCACCTTAGCACAGGCCTGCCAGCGAGGGGAGGACCCGCGGGTGCAGGGCCCCACCAGGCCCCGCTGATGGATAAGGTTCTATCTTTAAGGCACTTTTAAAGGCAGAGATATAAAAGATCTCATCCACATACAGACCAAATAAAAGAGTCTCCAATTTTAATGAAAGAAAAAGAAACAAAATATGGTCACCTTCCTCTCCTTGCTAGGGCCAAGAATAATAAGAACAAAGAAAACATCACCCAAACTAATTTTCATACAAAAGCCTAAGTAATTTGCTGGAGCAATTTCCTGCTTTCTCTTCTCTCCTCTTTTCATTTTTTTGGGTGGTTTTTTTTTTTTGTTTTGTTTTTTTAAAATCTCAGTAACACTGAAAGCTGCAGTCCCAGGGGAACAAACACAAAGGAGCTCTGATAATTTGAAAAATTCTATTTTGCTTTGCCACTTTCAAAACAGAGACATATGGTTTCAGAAAATCTTGCTTGAATGCTGAAAAGGAGTAGGCCTACATTTAGGTTTCCATTAAATCCGGAGCAAAAAAGAACACAGCGAGAAGTCAGGTAGACAGCTGAAGGTTTTGAGGGTGAGTAGGTAGCAGACATGACTGAGGTACATACGAGCCTGTTGCACGTCCTACAATTGTCCTGCTATCCTGATGGCTTGTGTACAACAAAGAGCAAATGTTCAAGGTCAGGGAGCCTTGCTGGTCATAGTTTTTGCATTGAATGGGCACTTGCAATGAACGAATCCCACATGAATACAGGGATTAGAGACAGTCTGAAGTTTTCATTACATAGCTCATAAAGGCAAACTGTCCAAATCTGTGGTTACCATAATGTACAGGACAATCTGTGTGTGGCAAGTCACAAGGTCTTTCTACATTCAGGAATGCCAAGTGACCAGAGCACCTCAAAATCTCCTTATCTAGGGCTACTATTTTTCAAGAAACTGAACATATCTTGAAAAAAAAAAAACCCACCCAAACAAAAAACTTGACTCAGGAGCTAGCCACTTGGAGGAGGTACATTAGCTAAGTGGTCAGAATAAGGTCATACAAAGAACCTGCAGCTTCTCCTCTGGAGATGTCTGCCTTGTCCACACAATCACACCTGCTCCAGACACTTGTAATCTCTTTAGGAAGCAGTGGCGCTCATTTGGCAGACATGAACTACAGCCAGTCTCTTCTGCAGTGTGGAAAGACCTGACTTCCAAGTCTCTCCCTCGGCAGAGACTGTTAACATGGGGAAAAGAGAACAGGGAAAGTAGGAACTGAGAGGGATGGAATCAAGCTTAAAGGTCTCCAGAAACTGGGCATTTCACAGATTGTCCTTGTACCACACATAGTTGTAAGCCTTTGCTAGCAGATCTTTCCTGGTATCACTGTACATTTTCAAATGCCAAGGCCAGTGGATGGACTCACAGTAATGTCGCCTTAGACATTGCATTCATCTACTTTGTGAATAGGTAACCTCCTACAAGCCCCACATCTCCCCCAGGGCTTAAGGGCTCAGCAGACGTGTCTAGAATATGGCACTCCTGGCTTTAGGACACATGCAGAAATGTATTCTGGACAGAATTCCTAAACATACTGTGATTTACAAGAATGAATTTACTTATCTCACAATATAGACTGTCAGAGAAAATGGTAATAGACTAAGTGTATAGATTGGGGGGGAAATGAACAAATATATATCCATAAAGATATATGGATAAAGGTTCTTTAAACAATTGTTAACATTGGGCCTCTATATCTTGTTATGTCTTTATTGAGATGAAGTTCATATATCATAGAATCCTCACCTATGTGATGTATACAGCTCAATGACTTGGTATATTAGGAGCTGTGAAATCTTTATCATAAGTAACTTTAGTTTTCACTACCTTAAGCAGGGGTGGGGAATATCTGGTTGATGGGCTGTATGAGGCTGCCAAAGTCATTGATATAGGATAGGACAGACATGTAGCTTCTTTTTTTGCCTGTCATGGGGCTTGAACTCAGGGCCTGGGCACTGTCTCTGAGCAACTTTGGCTCAAGGTTAGTGCTCTACCACTTAAGCCACAGTGCTACTTCAGGCTTCTTTCTGTTTATGTGGTACTGAGGAATCAAACCCAGCATTTCATGCATGCTAGGCAAGCACTCTACCACTGAGCTACATTCCCAGCCCACGTGTACGCTTCTTGAATGCTTCTTATCTGCTGCCTGAGGCTATCTGTCCATACTGATAATTTTGAATGGTCTGCAGATGACATTATTAATATCCAAAAGGCCCTTAGCAGAAAAAAGTTCCCCATCCCTGCTGACCTAAAGAGAATTAGCCATCATCCATTTTGGCTCTGGGCAACTATTAACCCACTTTTTGTTTCTATGTAAATTTCCTTATTTGTAGACATTTTTCATATTATATATATATCCAATATGTAGTAGCTTGTGACTGATTTCATTCACTTTTTTTCATTCACTTTTTGTTTTTAAAGCTCTTCCATATTGTTCATTCCTTTTCTGAGTATAATTCCATTGTATGGATACTGTTACTTAGCATCCCTTGATGGGCATTTAGGTTGAATAGTGCTATGAAAATTTGTTAGCAAATACATTTTATGTGAACATATTTTCATTTACTTGGTTACATATCTAGGAGTGGGATTGCTGGGTGGTATGGTGACTAAGTTTAACCTTTTGAGGAACTACTTAAAAAATGGCTCACCATTTTCCACTCCTATGGCATAGCAATGCATGAAGGTTCCCATGAAGGTTCTCTATAACCTCAATAACACTTATAGTCTTTCACTATAACCATCTTAGTATGTGTAAGTAGTATTCCTTTGTAATTTTGATTTGCATTTCTCTAATGACATTGAACATTGTTTCATGTATTTCCATATGGTCATTTCTTTGCCCATTGAAAAATCATTTTACAATTTGTTGAGTTGTAAGAGTTCTTTGTATATACTAGATATAATTTTTCTTTTTTTGGTCAGTTGTGGGGCTTAAACTCTGGGCCTGGACACTGTCCCTCAGCTAGCTCAAGGCAACCGCTCGACCACTTGAGCCACAGCACCACTTCTAGTTTTCTGGTGGTTAATTGGAAATAAGAGTCTCAAAGAAGCAGGGTGCTGGTGGCTCACGCCTGTAATCCTAGCTACTCAGGAAGCTGAGATCTGAGGATCTAGGTTCAAAGCCAGCCCAGGCAGGAAAGTCCAGGAAACTCTTATCTCCAATAAACCACCAGAAAACCAGAAGTGGTGCTGTAGCTCAAGTGGTAGAGTGCTAGCCTTGAGGTGAAGAGCTGAGGGACAGCACCCAGGCCCAGAGTTCAAGCCCCACAACTGACAAAAAAAAAAAGTCTCACAGACTTTCCTGTTTGGGCTGGCTTTGAACCATGATCCTCAGATCTCAGCCTCCTGAGTAGCTAGGATTATAGGCATCAGCCATCAACGCCTGGCTAGATATAATTTCTTTTAATCAGATATAAGACTTGAAAATATTTCTTTCATCATTGTTTTTTAAACTCTTGGTTATTTCAAAGCACAATTTTTTAACTTTTAGTGCAGTCTAAATTTATTCCTACTTTTTTTTCCAATCCAATTTCATGAAGATTTACTACTATTTTTCTAAGTTTTATAGTTCTACCTTTTACATTTAGCTCTTCGACCAACTTTGAAACCATTTTCATGTCTATGAAGAGTCCTACCTCATTCTTTGTATATAGTTAGCTAGTTTTCCAACAACCACTTGTTAAAAAGATAATTGTGGGGCTGGAGGGGCGGCTCAAGTGACTCTCCAGACTCAGGATATAACTCAGTGGTAGAATATTGGGTGTGGGTGGTGACTTGGACAAAGCAAGGTATTTCAAATCAGAAATATGCTAGCAATATATTCTCAGAACTAAGAAGTTTGTCATTCTAAAATGAGCCTTTGAAGGATACTGAGAGAAGGCCACTTGAGACATAGTTGAGGCATAGTTGCTGAGTCCTACTGACAAAACAGCTTTCAATGGTGCTACTTCCTTTGTGTTCTCTAGTACAGCCTCACTCTAGACTTTTCTGATCACAAACTACCTTATAAACTGATAGGAAGATCAGATAGGATCAAGTGCTTAGCATATAACCATTGAGTTCTCCATAACTAGCATTTAATCCAATGAAACTTTTCCTAGTTCATAGAACTGCCAACTGTGGCACAATTAATAACAATAATAATGTTATAATAGCTAATACTCATGGAGATTCTATCAAATGCTTCATAGCACCTCATTACATCTTCATGACAACCCTACAGGGAAGGTACTACAATAGTTTTTGTTTATAGGCAAGGAAACAGAGGCACATGGAAGCTAAGTATCATGCATCAAGACATACGAGATTTACGTGATAGCCAGGGTTCCTGTCAGGCCATTATGACTCCAGATCCTAGGCATTTAACTGTATCACCAGCATCTGCATCCCTGATCTCCAGTGATTTGCTTCAATGAAACAGTCCATTCTCAATCAAATCAGTTATCACCTGCTAGGAGAAGAGATAAAAGATGCATGTGAATTGTTGTGAATTTTAAGCTTGTTACACATTGTAAGGGCTCATTACTACCTGCTCCAATCAGAACATTTACCCATCAGTACACATAGCCTTCTCGAAATGGGTGTATTCTATTTTTCACTTGACTAAAATTGTCTTTGTTTGTAAACCTAGAGTATATTCTGGCAAACATCTTCATATATTCTAGGTTGAACATTGTTTTTGGAGTTAATTGAATAAACCTGAATTACTAAAGGGAAAACAATGTCATTAGACTCCATGTCACTCTTGACACGTGGAGATGAAGTGGCTGCATTGTTTAGTGGTCTTGAAGGGTATGGGTTTTGCAGTGAACAAGTTTAGCTTCAAATACTATGCATTCCCACTTCTAGGCTGGGTGACTCCAAGCAAGTTAATGTAAGGTATGTAAACCTGCTCATCTACAAAATAGGGAAAATAATAGTACTTGCTTCAATGAGTCATTTTTTAAACATAACAAGAGAACACTTGGCATTACTGTATCAGTTGTAGTATGTTCTATGAACATAAAAACAATTCGGAAAGGCTGGGTATGGTGATACATGCCTGTAATCCAGACTCTTAGGAGGATGAGACAAGAGGACTGACTGTAGATTTCAGGCATACTTACATACTGAGAACTTATTTCCAAAAACAAAATAAGCAAACAAACAAAAAACAAAGGGCCCAGACACAGCTTCAGTCTTAATCAAAGTGTAGATGAAATTACAGGCCAGTTTCTACTCCACTAAGGATATACTCATGGTGAAGGATTGCTTGACAAAAAGGGTGTGTGTGTGTCTGTGTGTGTGTGTCTGTGTGTGTCTGTGTGTCTGTGTGTGTCTGTGTGTCTGTGTGTGTGTGTGTGTTGATCCTGGGGCTTGACTTCAGGGTCTGGGCACCATCCCTGAGTTTCTTTTGATCAAAGCTAATGCTCTACCACTTGAGCCACAGCTCTGCTTTTGGCTTTTTTAGTAGCTTTATTAGAGGTAAGAGTCTCACAGACTTTCCACCTGGGCTAGCTTTGAACTGTGATCCTTAGATCTCAGTCTCCTAAGTAGCTAGAATTATAGGCATGGGCCACCAGTGCCAGGCTTAATAAAAGGTTTTTAAGAATACAAAGCCCTAAGCCTTAACTCCTTCCCATTTGTTTAGAAAGATAAAAAAACTCTGGAGAATATTTTAAATGTTACCACAAAATTGAAGTTTTTGCCTCTTTATTGTCCTTTAAAGTTGATCTTCTTACCTAAATGGCAAAATTCAAGGTCTATGACAGGCTTTGTTTTTGGCTTGTTTTTTTTTGTAAAAGTTTTATCACGTAGAAACTGAGATTTTGATTCCAAGCCCAAATGCCAGAGTCCCATGTTAGGTTTAGCACTTACCCCCATATGTCAAATAAACATGGGAGACTGACTGTCCAGCTTTTCAGTAATTTATAGGCCCCAGCAAAACCATCATTTAACTTGCTTCTTACAAAAACACAGTGATGTACATTTACCTATTATGTAGCTGTTTTTGTGTTGTAAGCACAGAGTTCTGTAGATGTTACAGAGCGCCTATAGCCCAGAGACTCTGATGTTTACCATCTGGCCCTTTACTTAAAAAAAAAAAAGAAGAAACCCTTGTTTCTCCACCCTTGCTTTCTCCCTGTAGCACTGAGTTTGTAAGGCTGGACTCTCTCTCCATCTTCCTCACACCACCAAGGGAGCTTTTAACAAGGTGGACTTGTGTACAACACTTGTACTTGTGTAAAAGAAACCACAGTTTTCAAAATGTCATAATGAGGAAAGAACTTTATAAACAGAAAAAAAACAACATTATTAAGTAATAGGATTTGCTTTGCTTTACATTGATTTCTCTCTTTTAAACCAATTACAATTTCAAAGGGCCATTATCTTTCATCTGAATTCCAATGCATTCTTTTTCACAAAGAAAAAATGGAGCTGCTTGCGGTTCAAACGCAAGAAAGACCACAGTGCTCAAGTTTGGAAAGGCCTGGCAGTCACATCAGTCAGTGCAAAATTTGCATTTTATTAAAGACATTTGGGAAGATCCATTCAAAAATACATTGTGCTCAGTAAAAATGAACGATTTCATGCTGATAATGAAGGTTACCACAGAGTAATATTTGAATAATATTTACAGCAACAATAGAAATTTTACACAAGTTTAGAATGGAATACATGCCAGAAAAAACTTGATAAGATGTACCAACACATGATACAAAGAGTTATAGAAACACTTTACAAATGGTTTGTAATTAGCTTGTGAGGAATTTAAGTAATCAACACTTCAAATTCAGTTTGGATTCAAAAATTAAAAAGATTTTACAACCACATCACACCCTTGCCACAGTAAAAAGTATGGAATTACACTTTATATAATGGATTATAAAGTCTGTGCAATTAAGAATTTCCATTGATTCTTTACCACAAACTGGATGTCCCATCCCTCTGGCTTTATCCCTAGTTTAGTTTTTAGGAATGAACAGGGCCTCAATGTCACCCTGCCGTATGTCTTCCCAGATACTCCCTTCAAACTTACTAGAGATTGAAGAAGCTCTGAATAGTTGTCTACGTATATACAGAGTAACTACCTGAATTCAAAATGGCACAAAGCAATTCTTGGAGATAGGAATCTGGGGCAACAATTTCATTTGGCTGAATTTTATCTGTTAATCAATGCAAGTTTACAGTGAGAATTTACTTCTTTCCGTCACCACATCACCCTTCCTTCCAGCCTGATTCAATCAGTGATCAACGAGTGAATAGGGAGAGGGAGAGACTGGTGACTAGATTATCCTTAGGGAAAACGGATTTTCTGCAAGCTTTACTTTCCATTTTGGAAAATGAAGCCATTGTGGAGAAATGACACATTCTCCAGCAGAAAAAGTACCATTTTTCTCATGAAACTCTATTGAGTTTAACTGGAGCTTTTGATAATTCTGGCAATAAACACTTTAATCCCTCAACAGGGACAAAAGTCAAGGCATCTTACCTTTTCTATTCCTGGGTTTCTTCTGAATAGACCTGAAGCAGAGCACTAGGACAAGCTTGTCTATGCCTGAAATGACTCACATCAACTTTCTGGGAAGTAAAATCCCCTACCAAAGAAGCCCTGAGGGATTCTCAGCAGTCTGCCAAAATGGAGGGAACTGAGGGACAGATAAGGCCTCTTTCTCCCTGATACTCTGCCTGGGAAGAGCAGCGAACAAGGCAACTTCTAAACTGCATACAACATGGAGACCGATTTCAGATTCCCAAGAAGGACCAAATGAGACCGAGGATCAAAGGGGGTGTGGAGAGCTTACCCTGGTGGAAATGAAGGGCCTTAGAAGTGAAATCAGTTTCATTGCGGCAGTTCTGCTGGCCCTACAAATCCAGTGTGCAGACTGTGACAAACTTTTTTTTTTCTGGCAAAACAAGAGACAAACCTCCCTTCATGGTGGGAGTAAACAACTAATGAATGAAAATGCAAGGTAGGTCAGGATATTTAACACTCTATAGTAAATACAAAGAAAAGTGGGTCAGTGCCTCGAGAGGAGAAAGGTAGAGTTGGGAACAGGCCTAAGGCTGATGAATTACCAAAGCACTGTAGGGAATGAAGACTCTCTAAGGAACTGGCTCTTACAAAAGTCTACCATTTATACAGTACATTCAATTCAAAAACAAACAAATAAAAAAAGAATCACATGGGGCAATAGGCCCAGAGTTTCCTACCCATCTGGTTTCTCCCCCATCATGAATACAGAAACAAATGGGGGACTTCATTTTCCTGCATGGCGTCTTACTTGTGATTTCCAAGACAGGATGTTTTAATCACCTAAACTAGACCTCAAGATATTCTATAACTCATCTGGAGGAAATGGTTCACTGCTTACAAGTGTGTCTTGTTTTGTTTCATTTCTAGTAAGCTGGCCTTTGAAAACTCTGCAAGGACCTTCTAGGCAAGATTCTGGTCCTAGGGACTGACAGGACATTTAGAACATTTGTACTGTCTTTCTTGCAGTTTCTTCCAAACAAACTACGATGGTTATTTCTTTAGACCATAAGGTTTTCTCTGTCTACATTTTATTAGTGATGAACTAAAGAAGGCAAAGAAATACTCTATTTTCCGACTTGCTTCAGTGCAATATACCACATTCCAGTATGAGTCCGCGGTTCTTAGTACCCACATAGAATTTAATAGCTCACTTTAATGCAGGAGGCAATGGACTTCTAGATCAAAAAGCAACGTCCTCTAGAGCACAGATTCTGAGCAGGAGGGAACATGCAGATTCCCTGAGTCCCAGCTACAGTACAGCTCTGACCAATGAGCTATTTATTTCCCTTGTTCAAACTGTTTGGTTACCACCAGGACCTAGGTGAACAGAAATGGACAAAGCCTTCTGCATACTGGAAAAGCAATCCTCTGGCCTTTGAAAAAAAAAGTTGTACACTTATGACTCTCAATACATGGCTAGAAGAAAATAAATGGCTTTGTTTTCCTTATTTATTCTAAAAACTAGTTTAAGAAGTGAGGATACTATGATATCAACTAAGAGGTGTTGAGGAGGGAAAATGTGATAGCATTTCCTAGTGTAGTCCACTAATTTTCAGATTAGGAACATGCTAACTGGCTAACTCTACAACCACAACATACTTTATAATACACAGCGTGACTAGACACTGAGCAGCGTAGCTCTGAGCGTAGAATTAAAGTATACAGCTGTATATGTGAGTCTTTAAGCATGTTTTATAACAGATTTAATCAAAGCATACAGCACAAATACTTCTATAATAGCCACATCACAACCACCGATAAAAGTTTTTGGCTTCTAATCGGTCTGCCATATGCTAATATTTGTAAAGAGCTATTAAATGACTTGAATAAAAACAAAGACATTTTCTTTCAGTAGACACTGCTAAAAGCCATGGATGCCTTTGAGCAGTTGGTAGAAATCATGACAAGTTGCCAGGCTGTTGCTTGGCAGATATAGCCTCATGGCTCTATGAAAGATCGTCTAAGGATGCTAACTTAGCATTTAATTCTCAAACACATGGAAAATAACTCTGGCTCCTCCCAAAGTATGCACCTTTTAGCAGGTCCAAGACAATGGAAATGAACAATAGGATTCCAAGGATTCAAGAATAGTGGTAGAAGATTCTTAAAGAGAATGTGTTATTGGAAAATTCATTCTTGCAGTTGTTTTTAGCTGGGAAAGAACAAGGCCAGAGCCAAGCTCTGCAGTGGCAAGCCTAAAATAGTCTTGGACAGTGTTTCTCAACCTCAGCACTGATGACATTTGGGGATGGATCCTTCTTTGTTGGGGGGTTATCCTGTGCATTGTAGGGTGTTTTAGCAACACTGCTGGCCTCTATCCCTCTAGATGCCAGTAGCATACCCTACTCCACCCTCTAGAGAGACCACCAAATGTCTCTAGACATTGCCATATATGTCCTGGGGAGCTATATTACCCCTGGTTGAGAAGTACTGTGGTAGAGACAACTCATTTGAGCCTCTTGGCACAGAGCCCCCTCTTTTGATAGTGGGCTCTAGAAAGAGGATACTATCACCTCAGTTAAGAGTTAACGAAGCTCGGTTAAAGTTCGTTTGAACTTTAGGGACAAAAAAGGAAGGATAGCAGAGAATTGTAGAAAATCAGGAAAGCTGTTTCTTTTCAAAAGGGAGAACAGAAATAACTTCAGAAAACAATCTAATTCGTAAACCCTCATTTAACCTTGATGTTCTTTAGGAAGTTAGGGCAGATAGTAAAACATAGAGGTCATACATTCATTCCCCTTCCTAAAGATAATGTAAATTTTGGTGACTTTAAGTCAAGTTCCTCCTTTCATGGATGGCATCTTTGTGAGGTCAAGTAAAGAGGAAAAGAACAGCTCAAAGCTAAGAGAGGGACCATTAGATCTGAGAGAAAATGTTACTGTCCCCCTTTGTGATCAGGAAGAGAACAACATACCAGAAATGAAAATTGTAGTTTGACTTACAGCATATTGAGGATCAAGGAAAATTCAGAATGGACAAAAAACATAAGAAGAGGAAAAGGAGCTATCTTCAAAATAGTAGATGTATGCATTATAGCTATTTTCTGGCTCAAATCTGGGAACGTATGCAAAAGTGTGGAATGACTCTTCATTAGTTTGGTATAGTTTGTTCTAGGTAGAAGGCAAGGATTGTAGCCCTTCTTTGAAGAATCATCTTGAATAGAAGTGTTCTGCAAATATCTGAGATCCCAGTGTTTGCAAGAATGACAACATGGAAAAACAGCTCCTAGGTGACCGCGAAGCTTGAGTGCCACAACAGCATGGCAACGGGGCTGCGCAGTTCCTAAGTGCAAAGCACAGTGAGAAGTCTTTCCGGAGGGGAAAAAATGTTGTTTCTGGTTTGTGAGGGGAAGGATACAAGGTATAGACCTAGTATGAAAAAGAAGAGTTAAATATACACCTTTTTAGAGTCACTGAATCCAGGCAAACACCTGCTGAAGGTCTATAACACTTGAATAACCAAGTGACTGCCTGGAAAAAGCCAGAATTCAGAGCTACCCAAACAGTACTGAACTGGTGACAAACAAGACAGGAAAATAACTCAAAAGCATGCAAAACTATTGATTTGAGTTAAACTGTTTCCCCGATAGTACCCAGTTGAGTTTCATTTCAGTGCCTATTGTATTTATTAAAATTAAATTAAAAGCACCTTAAAACAACCTCTATATATAATCAATACACATCAGTATAGTATTTATATAAAAATGTAACATGTGTACAATTTATGCTTCACAGAATCTAAGACCTTTTCCTTTATAATCTTCATAATCATCAGAGCTATGATTCTCAAAACCTTGGGGAAAGGCTAATAGCAAGTCAGCATATTTCAGTAATAGCTGACTAGATTCAGGGGCTGAGCCTCTCAGAATTCTCCAACAAGCAATAAATACTGAGAAGTTCCCCCTTTGAGAGGTGGGAGGGATTTCTAAAAGTCTTATTGCTAAGAGACTACTTTCAAAAATCTATGACTACTAATAGATAAGGGTGTAGAGATGATTTCTGTCAAGGATGGCCCAGAGACATGGGGGTATATCACTTGCTGGCCAAAGGTCTCAATGATATTGGGGAATATAATCAAATGAGAGAAAGATAGATCCTGTTCTGATGGAGGGATGTGTGTATATACAGGTGTGCATGATGACTTTGCTAAATAAATGGACAGGAAGAAAATCTTTTCTACGTCTATAATTTTCTCTATATCCGGAATTGCCTCAGGAGCCTGTTAAATATGTCAGAAAGAACAATAACAAAAAAGGCATTTAGAAGTAGAAATGCCATACATGTATCTCATATCCCAACTGGATACAATAATCTCCAGGAGGGTGGACGGTATTCAGGAGCATAGAGCTGGTTTGTAAGATCTGTAGACAGGTGCCTCTTAACAACCTCACGATAAGGAATGTTCACTGGCAAATCTTTGGTCTACACTCTACACTAATGTGAAGTGAAGAGCACATTCTCTCCGCAAAGACCCACGAATAACACCTCTGTATATTCTCCCATCGTATGAGAGTTAACATTATCTGAACGTAATTGGGAGCCTAGTATATGAGGAGGGAAGTGAGGCCTGCTGGAATCAGTGGCCTGTTTAACTATCTTCCCCTGTGAGTCTATAAGAGATGCTCTATTTTATCTGCTACCAAGGATCATGTCTAGAGGCTACTGCTGGGGCCAGAAATTTGAGCAAGGTTCATACTGTTACAGTTACTTGTAGCCACAATTCAACTCCCTTTATTAGAAGTATATACTCACTTCATATCACAAATGTATAAAAATATGGCAGATAGTGTCATAACGATACTTTTTTAAATGAATATATTTATAAAACAGACAGATAATTACTATATTTATATATATAGAATAAAATACTCCTGATGCAATATATAAATGTTACTGTTTAGTTTTTATAGAAACTACTGTAGCTGTCCCACTGCTTCACAATGTTCCAAACAGCTCAAAATAACTTTACATTATAACATAAAAGGTATGATTATAACAGTACAATATTAATTATAAATAAATGTTACAAATCCTATCAAATATGGAAGCTTAGAAAACAATTTAAGACATACAGTTCATCTGCTAACCCTTCAAAGGGATTCTCTTGGATTACAAGAAACCCCACATTTAGTCTAGGCAGAAAAAAATATGTGGTAAGGGCATCGGTCAACAAGAAGTTTTCTATCCCTTGAAATGCCAGGATACTTCCTGGCTTTCCCAAGTTCACCAGAGATTGCACTAAAGCTGGAATGTAAGGGGGGGAAACTGGCAAGAATTTCTTCTTCCTCAATGGCACACTCTATCCATTCTCACACAAGACCTGTGGGGAGTAGCAATCCCTAAGGAACTCCTGTGGCTCTAAGATCCCTGACTAGCATTTGTGGCTGTGAGGAGCCAAATGGCTCCACACATACAATATTGCACACACCTTCATAAAGCTGAAAATACTGGCTTACTACCCTGGCCCAGCCCATTCCCTAGCCCACCCACACCCTCCCTTCCCACCTGGCATATTACCCTTCCCCCCAGCACAAATTACAAGGCTGTCTCTTTTAAATCATTCAGATTTGGCATTCTTGAGCGATTCGTTCGGTTATAAGGGTGCCCATTTGGCCCACTCTTGGCACCCAGCTGTTCAGAATAGGAAGGCCCCTCTGTGGCACTCCTGGTCACAGAGGATACATGCCAACCAGGATCCATCTGACCTGGCAGCTGGAGAGCTGGCCTGCCCTTTGGTGTGGGCTCTTGCCGGATGTTGCTGCTCCCCCCAGAAGCCTGACTCAAGGGGTGAATCCGAATTTCCGCAAAGGAATTTTTGGTTTGTTGAGCTGTTAAGGGCTGGAAGCGGGGATCTGAGGAACCCGGGTGATTTGAAGATGAAGAGAGATGTAATAGCTTGCGCAGTGATTTTAATGGCTGGCTCTGAAAGGATAAGACACATAGAGAATTTAATTTAGACTACACAAGGGATCTAGGAGGATATGAAACTCAGATGAGAGACGATGATGCAGCCAGAGAGCGCAATCATTAGGTTAGAGAGGCTCGTCCACCTTTATCTGTTCTATGGATTTCTTCAAACAAGATTGCATTGACTGTCCCTTTCATATGAGAGCCTAGAAATTTACAGAAGATAACTAGTGTTAATGGGGTGCTGCTCAAAGGCCTAAATTTCTTCAATCTGGCTGCCACCTATCTTTATTCTAGTTTGCATACTTCAATCCCAGGAAAGAGAAAGAAAAAAAGAAGGGATATGCCTCTTCCTTTCTAATAAGACTTCCCCAAGCCGGGCATTGATGGCTCACACCTGTAATCCTAGCTACTCAGGAGGCTGAGATCTGAAGATCGTGGTTCAAAGCCAGCCCAGGGAGGAAAAGCCGTGAAACTCTTATCTCCAATAAACCACCAGAAAACCAGAAGTGGTGCTGTGGCTCAAATGGTAGAACATTAGCCTTGAGCTGAAGAGCTGAGGGACAGCACTTAGGTCCAGAGTTCAAGCCCCATGACCCACACAAAAAAAGACTTCCCCAAGGCTCCATATAATGCTTCTACTTAGGCACACAGCCATATCCATCTGTAAAAGAAGTTTAAAAAATATAATGTTTTATTTAGGCAGCAATGCACTGAACTAAAAACTATATAGATCTTTTTGTTATATCTCTTACTTTCTCCTCTCCTTTTCTTCTTTCCTTCCTTCTCTTTTTTTTCCCTTATGTTTCTGGGGATTGAACCCAGGCCCTTGCATATGCTGAGCAAATACTCTACCACAAAGCTATATCCCTAACTCTCTTTTTTTTAAATTAAATATTGCAAAGCCTTAACATTCTTAGCTTTCTTTAGATGCGGTGGAGGAGTAAGATTTGGGCATTAAAACGTATCGCACAGACAAATATACAAAAGTTCTATAGAATCGAATATAATACTAATCTAAGCCAGGCATTGGTGGCTCACACCTGTAATCCTAGTTACTTGGGAGGCTGAGATCTGATGCTCATGGTTCAAAGCCAGCCCCAGAAGGAAAGTTCGTGAGACTCTTATCTCCAATAAACCACTCAGAAAACCAGAAGTGGCGCTGTGGCTCAAGTGGTAGAGCACTAGCCTTGAGCTGAAAGGCTGAGGGACAGTGACCAGGCCCAGAGTTCAAGCCCCATGACCACACACACAAAAAAAATACTAATCTAATACTCCTATAGAATCTACTCATAGAAGGCCTTCAACTCCTGACATGGGCTCATAAAAACCCTGCTTGCTTATGTTCCTGTCTATGGACTAACTGCTGGCCTAAGGTATTGCACTATGGAGAGAGCCTGGTATCAAGCATAAGGAATGTCCTAGTTGGGGTCTGTCCCTCAATGGCCAATGATTGTTAGGCAATTCAGCCTCAGGCTTCTCAATGGTGAAAGGCAGCTCAATCCCTCTTCCTTCACTTTTACTATGGGGTACATGATGATTACCATCAGAAGAGGCAGAGGAAACTCTGTGGGTATACACTGTTATCCTAGCTATCTGCAAGGCAGAGGTAGGAAGATCACAAGTTTTAGGCCAACCTAGGCAAGTTAGTGAAAACCTGTCTGAAGAAAAAGTGAAAAAAAAAGGCTGGGAAGGTGGCTCAGTGGTAGAGCGCTTGCCTTGCATGCATGAGGCCCTGGGTTCAATTCCTCAGCACCACATAAGCAGAAAAAGCCAGAAGTGGCACTGTGGCTCAAGTGGTAGAGAGTTAGCCTTGAGCTGAAGAGCTGAGGGACAGCGCCCAGGCCCAGAGTTCAGGCCCCATGACCACCACCAACAACAAAAAAAAGTGAAAAAAAGGCTGGGAATATACCTCAGTGGCAGATTATTTGCTTAGCTTTGTGAGACCCAGAAACCCCTGGTACCACAAAAAAAAGAAGAGGTATAGAAAGCGCTTGGAAATACATAGCCAATTACTGCAGCCAGTCATTGTCACTTAGGAAAAAACCCTAACCTTGGAGTGACATACATTTTAGGTTTTAGGAAAGTTTGAGCAATATAATGATCTCTAGGAACGCTACAAGATTTGTAGGAACAGGACAATGGAAGCTTGAGGATCAACTCAAAGAAAATTGCTCCAGGGAGGGGTCTTCCATCATTATTCTAAAACCTTCCCAAGAAAGCTGTGGGGTCCCCCACAGAATGCAGCATAGGAACCTGCATACTGTATGTGCTCAAAAGTGTCTTCTTTATTAAAAAACGAAAATTAGCTTGATAACACCATGGTATTTCTGGTATTTTATAGCCCTATTGGGCAAATATTAGTTATCCAGAATTAACTAGAAATGTGGTTACTTGAAAAGAGTTTCTTGGTAGGAAAAAAAGTTTCAGCAAAGCGGTTTTAAACATGAGATTCTCAGTCTTGTGTTGTTAGTTTGGAAACATATTTAATAAACATTAGATGCCTGGTTCTCTATGCTCCCCACCAGCCCATGGCCTGTATTATGTTAGAAGAGACAATGTAAATAGCTGAGCAAAAAGAATGGGAGTTTTAGAAACTGTTGTCCACAGCTTTGACTAACAGCTTATAATTAAAGAAAGCATATAGAAAACCTATTAAAAAGTCAAGCCTCTATACCACCAAATACCAGAAATTTTTGATATGGCTAATACCAACATGATTGACAAATGCCACTATTCTCATTATGGGATACTGAAAAGAAGTAACAATGAAACATTCCCAATCAAAATCGCTAAAAGAAGTCTTGGGGCTTGAACTCAGGGCCTGTCTCTGAGCTCTTTTGCTCAAGGGCAGCACTCTACCACTTTGAGCCAAAATGCCACTTCCAGTTTACTGCTGCTTAATTGGAGATAAGAGTCTCACAGACTTTCCTGTCTGGGCTGGCTTTGAACTGGGATCCTCAGATCTAAGCCTCCTGAGTAGCTAGGATTATAGGCATGAGCCACCAGCACCTAGCTCCTAGGTGTTTTTTTTTGTTGTTTTTTTTTTGTCGGTCGTGGGGCCTGAACTCTGGGTCTGTACACTGTCCCTCAGCTCTTCAGCTCAAGGCTAGAGCTCTACCATTTAAGCCACAGCACCACTTCCGGCTTTTTCTGCTTATATGGTGCTGAGGAATCGAACCCAGGGCCTCATGCATGCAAGGCAAGCACTCTACCACTGAGCCACCTTCCCAGCCCCTGCTCCTAGGTCTTTTTACTAAGATGTTTATGGATTTTTTTTCCCCCTGGGTTGTAGACTACTTGTTGGCTACCATTACTTCTTCTTGTTACCCCAAACATCCCTGCCGCCCTCTCAGCCAGGTAAGGGCTAATAGAAGCTCACTTTTTTCCTAATGGGACATGAATCACTGAAGCAAGATTCATTTGACTCCCAAGATGCATCTTGCTATAGTGAGGGTCTATCTGGAGGCATTCTCAGCCTTTTTTTTTGTAACAGTGAAAAGCTAGGTTTGATCTCCTATGCACACCCCCCAGGATTTGTTACAGACAGAAAATTTAGGAGTGTAATAAGTTCCACTCACATGGATCTGTGGATCTGAAAGTTTCTCAGGGCGCCATTCCTTTGGTCTGCTGATTGAAGTGCTACCAGAGTGAAGGGCTTTCTGTAAGGTCAGCAGATCCGGGCCATCAGAATTGGGCACCTAGAGCAAAAGATGAACCAGGATTCAATAAGCACATCGATAAACTTAATTAAGATATGCAACCACACCCAAGAGGAGAATCAAATCAAAAAGTAAATCAAAACAAACCAAAACTCAAAAAAGGACCCAATAAAGAAAGAAACCAAACTCTCCCAATGTTCATAATGCATGTGATGCTAGTTAAAATTCTGCTGCCCTCTTAATAATTTTCCCTGCATTAGGAAAAATTGGCAGATGTCATGCAGCTTGGTTAAAAACTTCAACCCTTAAAGCATTCCCATGCTGTTAGTTTTAGTCGCTGTAAGAAAGAGCAGTTAAATGGGCTATACCAGGAACTGCTGTCGTATCCTCATTCCATATTGCAGTTAGGTTATGAACCAGTTCAATAAAACAAAACAAAAATCCTGCTGGGAAAATGATCCAAACACTGTATTTTATGATGTCAAAGAAGTCTAATTGTCTTTCAAGGACAGGGAAGTGACAAAGTATGGTTTGAATCATATTCCCAAACCACTGCCCAGTAAACTGGGTCCAGCAACATATATAAGGAAACTTCTAGAAATTTGTGCTACAAATTTCAAATGAATGCAACCAGTCTGTCTATTCATCAATTTTGGTGAACTAAGCAGAATTATGCCAAATGCCAAGCAAGAGACGTGGCTTTCAAATAAGTGAACAGCAAAAACTAAAGCCAGGCAAGGAAAAACAAATCACCAAGTACTGAAGCTTTTTTTTTTCATGGAGCCTGTTAGCTCACTTAATTAGGCCAATTTAAACTTGGTTTCAAAGAATCAAACTGTCAACCAAATGTTAACAAAATTTTTGAGCCAAATGCAAAGATATTTGTTAACTGAAAAGGTTAAAACAAATTCTTTATAGAAGTAAGAGAATTTATGAATGGCTTCTACCAATCCAAATTCGCTTTTCATTTCATAGTTTAATAGGCTTTATGCTTTAATATCCTCAACAGATTTAGAAAATCCAAATAGGAAAAGAATTTATATCCCAGTCAATTTATGGAACTGGCTCAGGTGCTTAACTAGCATAAAGAGAATATGACCCCAGGAAAATAAGACATGCTGTTGCCATCAGTAAAACAAGTTTACTGGATCAGTTTTCAGGGCTACTATACGCAAAGACGGGTACCATGGGTGGAGAGACTACAGGAAGCTTTTTCAAAGAAGAACTAGGCTTTAAATGATTCTTTGAATTAAAAAGAGGAAAGAGGGATTTCTTGATGCTTGGATTCTCCCCGTTGGTGGAATCTGTCTGTAATATAAGATACAAATAAACTAATTGCAAAAAAGGTGCTTTAATAGAAATTACTAGCCATTGGCAGCCCTCAAATTACTATTTAACAGTCATGGAAAGAATATGTGGGCTGTGTGTCTCAAGAGGTTGTGTCATTTCTTACCTAGACACAATGAGGTTAATAAGGTAAACTCAAGATAAGCACAAACTTCTAAGTATGTAATATAGTTATGATCAATGACTATAGTAGGAATGCCTGGAGACCTATAAACATCCAATCACAGTTTATGAAATACATAAGAACCTATAATCATAAATATTACTATTATGAAGAATTATGTTTAGTGAGCTATTGATAAACTTTGATTCCTTCCTAATTGCTACAGGAGACATCAGCAACTAAATCTACCATGTGATTTGCTTATTAGTAGAGAAAAGACTACAAATACTCTTGAACTTGGTCAAGTCTTGATCTAGAACATAAAACTTGAAGAGAACTAGAAAGAACTGTTGTAGAATACTAACGTTAAGTAAGAAGAAGTCTTGTCCTATACTGCTAGAAACATATACCTGACTGAAAATATCTGGTACAATTCAGAATTCTGGTTTTCAAGCAAAGAAATAGGAAGTTCACTCTTTCATCTTTAAACTGAAACATCATTGCAAGTTGAGTTCCTAAGTAGGATACAATTACCAAGCTGGCAAAGTCACCATATGCTTTGAGGGCTTATGTAATTTCCCAGATATGCAACTGAAGCCAGATTCCAAGGCGGATTCCAGATTTTCTTGAGACACCTTTGTAACACAGAATTATTTATGGCAACCCTTTTCTCTCCTTTGGTTATCTCAATTATCAGAGAACTAGAGTGTATATATAAAGGAATTCAAACCATCTTTTTATGTGTATGAAGAATTAGTGTAACATATCCCATGAATTTCCTTGTTCTAGTGAGGAAACCCCAGGGAGGAATTAAACTTGCATTACTTCTAAGGAAGCAAGAAGAAAGCTCTCAGAGGCTGTCAAGGGCCGGGGTGGGAGACCAGTTTCCTATTCTCCCAATTGATTGTGTGACTTTGGGCAGGTCATAACTTGCTTGGGCTGAATTCCTGTACTAGTGACCTCGATTTAGGATTTGCCTCAGCCTTAAAATGTCCCATTTCTCTATGTAATGGGCATCAGATTTCCATTTCTTTAAATCTTATGCAAAAGCTTATTCAATGCCTTAAAATTTGTTTCATCTAATTTCCTTTTTTTGAGTTCTAGAAAGTGAAAACAAATTAGCTTTAATTATATTTGAATGCTTATTCAAAGGCTGAGTTAACACAAAGCCAGACCTACAAGCCCGAGTTCTGGCTGGCTCAATAGAGGACTCTTTGGATATTATTCTTAATTCCAAATCCCTTATTTGTTACAGTTTAGCTAAAAAAATTCAGAGGAATAATTCTTTTTTTTTGGGGGGGGGGGAGGTGGAAAGCTTAAAGCATTTAGCCTATGGAAAGATACTTTGCAGTTTCTTCAAATATCTGAAAGAGTAATTTTAAGTGGAGAGATTAATAATTTTTTTATTTACCCTAACCTATATGATTTGTGTGTGTGGTATGTGTGCTGGTCTTGGAGCTTGAACTCAGGGTCTGGGCACTGTACTTACGTTTCTTTTTTCCTCAAGGCTCTACCACTTGAGCCACAGCTCCACTTTTGGCTTTTATTCGGGGGGGGGGTAGTTTATTGGGGATACAAGTATCATAAACTTCTCTCACTGGACTGGCTTTGAACTGCAACCCTCAGATCTCAGCCTTGTGAGTAGCTAGAATTATAGCCATCAGCCACCAGCGCTCAGCCAACCTATACTATTTAATTATTTAAAATCTGAACTGAATTCTGACTAATAAAGTCAGTTAATATGCATATACTCCATTTACTCACAATGAGCCAGGAACTTTTTGTTTAGTGTTGGTCTACCACAGACAGATGTAAAAATCTAAATGTATATACAAACACCTTCAATTCCTTGGTGTTTACTATTTTCTACCATGTAATCATCCACAATAGCTGTAGACCTGTAGTTAATAACAAGAATCCCAAAAATTTAAAAAGAAAAAACCTGGTCAGAAAGAGGCAGCAAATGTTTAACGCTCTTGATAGATAATATATTATATAGATAGTGGTAAAAGTTTTATTTATTTAGTAATGGACACATTTTAAGCATCTCTATGCTGAGTCAGATTATTTGTTCACCCATTCTTAGTAACATGTATAGTAATATTTGAAAGAGTACCCTTTTGATTTGACACTGTCAAAAAATACAAAGGCAGAGAAAATTTCAACAATCTTTTGCAGGCCTTAAAATGAAGGTAGTAAAGTTTGTGTAGTGAAGTGTCTATGTAGAAAAAGATACACTGTTAAAAGCCAGAATTTTAAACTGTACTAGAATGACTGCTATTTTAAACAGACTTCACATACTCACATATACACACATACTTTTCTTCCAGAAATATATGCACAGGATTAAAATGATTTGGGGCAATATACCAAAATCCTAATGTTATAAGTAGAAGGGTGGCAAGATTAAGCATGATCTTTTCCGTTTTCACAATTTTTTTTTAATGAGGTCATCTATTTTATAATGAGATACACAAGTTTAACAAGTGAGCAAGTATAAAAATGGTCTAGAAAGGATGAGATCTAGAGATCTTTTTGTGTGTGTATGTGTGTGTTGATCCTGGGGCTTGAACTCAGGGCCTGGGCACCATTCCTGAGATTTTTTTGTTCAAGGCTAGAGCTCTACCACTTGAGCCACAGTTCTGCTTTTGGCTTTTTTGGTAGTTTTAGTGGAGATAAAGAGTCTCAAAGACTTTCCTGCCCAGGCTGGCTTTGAACCATGATCCTTATATCTTGGCCTCCTGAGTAGCTAGGATTCTAGGTGTGAGCCACCAGTGCCGGGCTAAGAGATTTTTTTTTTGTTAAGTATTTTAAACATATCTCAAACATCATGAGACAAAAATCCTTATTTCAGGTTGTGTACTTTGCTACTTTCATCTATCTTAACTTACCACTGAGTCATAATTCTAGAATTTTTATGATGGAAAGGGCCTTAGAAGCATTGAGTCCAATCTACTCATCTTACATATGAACTAAATGAAGACCATATGTATAGGCCATTTTAATTAAGTTGCTTTTCCTCTTCAAATAAATGGAGAATATATCATGCATGAAGTAAAATTAGAAACAAAACTATTCAAGATAACTAACTCAACATCATCTAGTTGTCAAGGTATAATGGAGCAACAGGGAAAAAGCATGCCTCATTTGGGTAAAGAACCACTCTTGATGCTATCCTGAAGGCCTGGTTCCTCTACCTTTTCTCATGTCACTAGTTAGCAGAATACTCAGTTGGGTGTTGCAGTGAAGTGACTGCTCTTGTGAGGCCAAGCCTTTGCTCCAGCTAAGGGTTCCCAGGAGCTAAGGCACAGTCTGACTTGTAGTGCAACTGCATGGAAAACCACGCCCCAAAATGTCAGGTGGGATCTCTCTATGATTATACAGACCAGGAACATAGTTGTCAACATGGGAATTCTACCACCATACAGGGGAGGATAAGGAAAGATGGTTATTTACAAATTTCAAGATTGAAACATAAACCAAAACTATTCCCTAAGTTTTTGCCCATTTTTGTGCCCCCAGAAAGAAACAAATTCTACATCTTCATAATTTTTACAGGAATATGGATCTACATGGATAAGAAGTTTATTGAGGAGCTTATTAAACTGTTCTATCTCACCCAAATTAAAACATCTTCTACTCTTGGGAGATTTTACTAACTCTAGTAAAGGTATTGTGAATATAGAATCTTTGAAAGAGACATCTACTACATATGCATGTCAATTCTCAGTAAGAAATTAACTTTGATTGCCACAGTGTATAAAATGTAGACTAATGCAGAAACCTATGACATTATAGGTAGAAATTGGCTATGTACTTACTGTTTGAGATTTCTTCTTTTTCTTTTTCATTGACCTGAAAAAACCTTGCTTCTCCTTTTCTTTGAGTGGATCAGAATGACTGATATTTTCAGGACTTTTCCTAAATGGGAAGACATTATTTTCATATTGGTCTTTCAACCATTCTCTTAGCATTGTGTGACAAACATAATGCATGACACCAGGTTCAAAGCCATGAACAATCAAACACATAGGTAAAAGTTCTTTAAAACCACGGGAGGAACTGAATCTAATCAGCATGGTTAATGGCTATCTTTTGGCACAGGCATACACACTAGCAATTTGAGCACTATTATCCATGATCTGTAACTGTGCTAAAGGACCATGTCATGCTGTTGAAAGCCTCAGAATTAGAGATTCTGAAAAGTGCATGGCCTGGAGGATTGCTTTTCTGTAATTCTGCAATGGTAAGATCAGAAACCATTTCAATACCCTCATTTTTCCATTTACCTATTAAAAACCAACTCAATAAGTTTATTAGTAGTAAGCCAAGATATTGAACATAAAGTCAATGCCACCATAGAAATATTATAAAATTATAAAAAATTGCCAGAAAAATGGGAAGTTCTTAATTATAGCTTTCAACTATTTCTCAAAACTAAATAAAACATACTTTAAAATATAGGCATGATGAATGCTTTAATACAAAGCACTCATGCAAAAAACATAACTAAAATGCTGATATTAAGCTTAGTACCACAGATACCATCAATTTAATTAACTTCATGAATTCTGAATTAATGAAATGAAGTGAATTTAGGATGTAGGCACTGTCCCTTAGCTTTTTTCCTCAAGCCTAATGCTCTATCCCTTGAGAGAGCTTTTTGGGCTTTGGGCTTTTTGGTGGTTACCTGGAGATAAGAGTCTCATGGACTTTTCCTGCCTATAGTGGCTCTGAATGGTAATCCTCAGATTTCAGCATCCTGAGTAGCTAGGATTGTAAGTGTGAGCCCCTAGCACCAAAGCCACTACTAGGTATTTTAATAAAAATAGAAGATATTCAAAGATGGGAAACCATATCTTGGCAACAACAAGATGTTTGTATTTGCATGTTAAAAGAAGATCTACATTATTTTACAATCCTTAAAAAGCAACTCAGTTGGCATCATTCTTGAAAAATTCATTCCATAGACTTTCCTTTAAATACCAATTATCTATAATGATTGGGAAAGCCATTTCCTCAAATGATTGGATTTCATCTATAAGCTATTTCCTAAAAGCAAGAACGGAAGAATTATTAAAAGTGATAGTTCATTTATATTCATTGCTTTAGAATATCTAACAGTGATGTAGTGATTAAAACATGTAAGAAAATATGAGCAAAGTAACAGCCTGCTTTTATTTTATTAAACTGTGTGAAGGAATAAAGCATCTAAATAAACTGATTTGAATGACAGAAAACACCCTGAATATTCAAAATAAATCACATCTTCAAAGAATATTCACTAAAATATTAAGCAAAATAATTAAGATTCAAAATTTTCTACATGGGATAAGTCCAATTATACTTAATAAAATATATAGGTGTATATAATAATGCATTTTTAAAGGACAGGAAGAAATTAAAATTAAAAACACATGCCTGTAATCCCACCTACTAAGGGGACTGATGCAAGATAACCATTTCAGAAGAGTTCAGCAGTTTGAAACTATCCTATCGAACATAGTGAGACCCCTATCTCAAAAATAACAAAACAAGCCGGGTGCCAGTGGCTCAAGCCTATAATCCTAGCTACTCAGGAGGCTGAGATCTGAGGATCACGGTTCAAGCCAGCTGGGGCAGAAAAGTCTGTGAGACTCTTATCTCTAATTAACCACTAGAAAACTGGAAGTGGCACTGTGGCTCAAGCAGTAGAGAGCTCACCTTGAGCTGAAGAGCGCAGGAATAGCACCCAAGCCCAGAGTTCAAGCCCCATGACCGACAAAAAAAAAAAAAAAAGAAAGAAAGAAAGAAAGAAAGAAAGAAAGAAAGAAAGAAAATCCTTCAATAGCTATCATATCTAGATAGAATTATTGATAGCTTCTTTGTTTTAATTTTCAACAACAAACATGCACACAGATAAAAGAAAGGTTTTCTTTTCATTTTTTTGGGGGGGGGGGTCCGGTTGTGGGGACTGAACTCTGGGCCTGGGCGCTGTCCCTCAGCTCTTCAGCTCAAGGCTAGCACTCTACCACTTGAGTCACAGTGCCACTTCCGGCTTTTTTCTTTTTGCTTATGTGGTGCTGAGGAATCGAACTCAGGGCCTCATGCATGCAAGGCAAGCACTCTACCACTGAGCCACCTTCCCAGCCCCAAAAGAAAGGTTTTCTAAATCATGGAATATTGATTTTAAAGAACAAAATCTGAATATCAAAGACAAAGAGGAGGGATGGACAGTGAGAAAGAGAGAAAATAATAGAGGGACGGAAGGAGAGATAAGTAAACCCATGTCTGCTTGAAGACCTAAGGAGCATTTTATAAGTGTTAAGCCTAAAACTTAATGGGAAGTAAAATCTTCTGCCATCGTCCAAATGTTTGTGTTGTTAACTCTTAGGTCTTAAGATTTTAAACATCACTGAGAGAGATTCCAGTTCTAAAGTAAACATATGCAATTCAACACAGCCATAACATAACTAGCTTTGGAACTCAGAACAATGCATTTATCCTTCTGGACTAGAAAACTTCAGACATGCTAGAAATGGTGCTCATGAGGTGGCAGACAGTGAAAAGATTCTATAGCTGGACTGTTGTAGAAATGACTCTTCTGATGAAAGCAGTCTCACAGGGGGAACTGAATTCTGGCAGAATTTTAGCACTGGTAGAAGAGGAAAGAAATCCTGCGACTGCAGTCCTAGGAGGAAGCACGATTTTACCTGAGAAGAGGAGAGTGCATCCAGGATGAAATAGAATGAATATGAAAGTGAGAGCCCAGAGAAGGGGATGGTAATAGGAAGAGAAGGACAAAAAAACAGACTAAGAGTTTTTTTAGTTTGGTGTTGTAGGAACTTTTTTTGTTGGATCCCTAAGGCACAGGGATAACAAAGATAATCTGCACTAGGTCTTTAGAGACATTGGATATACTACAGTGCAGGTAAAGCAGGCCAAATGCGAGGAAACATTTTTAAGCTGAAGCTGAGCAGGTAGTGGGGCTAAGATCTAGGCAGAGTGAGATCTCAAGGCCCCAAAGAAAAAGGAAATGCGTTTCCCTTGAACTAGATGAAAGCTAGGAGTGATATGTGAGTGTTTGATCATAAAAGAGAGGAAATGCTATCTGAGTGGAAAGAAGGGAAATGGGGAAAAGGGGAAGAAACAAAGCAAGGGAGAGGCTACACAGAAACATACCAGTTGGGAAAAAGCCTGAGAGACTGAGAGACAGAGAAAGCCAGGGACAAAGAGAGCACCGCTTAGAACAAGGCCTATGAAAAGCTGTTCAGTGTACAAAGGAAAGAAGAAGTGGCCTTGGGCATGAACAAGGATCACTGAGCCAAAGGTTATTTCCCTTATCTGTGCATGATGGCTACTGGGGTTTCAGCTGGTATAGTCACTAGCTTTGTGCTGTATAGGACAGCAAGAAGCAACACAGAAAGATAAGCAGGGGCTCACATCAGTTTGGAGGAACAAAGATTTTAGAAAGACTATCCATCCAGTCATTGGCACATCATCTAGAGCAACAGCTCTGGTCAAATTTGTGTGTGTGTGTGTGTGTGTGTGTGTGTGTGTGTGTGTGTGTGTGTGTGTGTGTGTGTCTGGTCAAATTAGTGTGTGTGTGTGTGTGTGTGTGTGTGTGTGTGTGTGTGTCAATTGATTTAAAGTCAACCAAGATTTACTGAGTAGTTGATATATGACAGGCCTTGTATTAGACATTGGCCATACAAGAGATGAATTAAATAAGGAGCCTGACCTTACTTAAGGTGCTCCTGGATGTACAGGGGACAGGTATGGGGATCAGGTAGCAGTGTCCAGACTTCGGAGTTTTAGTATAATCTCTATGGGAGTAGCATGGAAAATGAGAAGAGGTGAGGGGAATTTCTCTGTGCCACTTTCCCTACCACATCCCTCCTCTGGCAGCATGACTCAGCTGGTCAGTAAACAGGTGAGATGAGAAATTCAACAAATGAAACTCCAAGAGTAATTCTATGAGACAGGGTGACAAGTTATAATGAATGCAATATATTCATAACTGTGTTAAGAGGAATAAGATTGGTATTATGCAACTGAGTCACACAATTCTTCACTTGTCTGAACTAGTGGGACTTCAAATTAATTTAGTTTATAGTATAAATGTCAACTTTAAACCCAATTTTATGGTCATCTTTCTAAACATATTTCAATTCTTTGAGAAAACATCTGCTTTTCCCCACAGCTATTGCTAGGGATCCTTCTCCCTCTGCACATTGTGTAGTTACTGGAGACTATTTCTTGTCCTGATGACCTTAGACCCAATTGCTAGAATCAGGCTCTGAGTAAGGGTACAGGTATCATGCTATTAGTAAGAGATGATGAATCTGGGCTGCATTAACTATTTTTCTTACTCAGATATATTTTGGCTTTTCTCCTAGGTCTTAAATGGGTTTGTGACAGCTGAGGTGGCTCTTGGTATTAAACTACAGTATCTGTTTGCTGATTTAAAATATGACATAGTAGCTTGATTTTTCCATTGCAGGAAATAAGCACACTGCATAAATATTTTCTATCCAAAAAAATTTAAAGTACTACTGTTAAGGAGATACAGATTGCCCTTCAGCTACTTCGTAGTTTAATAGTGTTGCATCATCTTTGCTAACAAAGCCTCTTTGTTTTTCTAAGTTATCAAATGTACACTTCCTTCAACTATAAAGAACATGAAAAGCAAACAGAGCTTATGAAAAAAATCAATACAAGTATAATGAATGATTGGATCACGTTAGAGGCATGAAAGGAGACATGTCATAGAAGTATTGTCAAAGGGCTAGGGAGCAAAAGAAGAGAGCCAATCTACCACAGACAATTCTTGAACCTTCTCAAGCCTAATACCAGCATTATGTAGGGATAACTTGATGAAGAATTAGCTAAAGTTCAATGTCCCGAAACAACCAACTTCATTTTCCATACAGATCCAGGTAAAAAATTCCACTCAAATAGATAAGCCAAAAGACATAAACATAGACCTAGGGTTATAGCTCAAAAGAGCACAATTAGCATATGTGAGGCTTTATGTTCAATCCCCAGCACCAAACTAAATGAAACCTCTAGAATCAAAAAAGAGCCAGGTGCCTGTGGCTTATACCTGTAATCCTAGCTACTCAGGAGGCTGAGATCTGAGAATCACAGTTCAAAGCCAG
The DNA here is from genome assembly GCF_019054845.1 of Dipodomys spectabilis. Taxonomy (NCBI): domain Eukaryota; kingdom Metazoa; phylum Chordata; class Mammalia; order Rodentia; family Heteromyidae; genus Dipodomys; species Dipodomys spectabilis. Next base: position 376,953 of record NW_024871226.1, on the reverse strand, counting down.
CCCGGGCAGGAAAGTATGTGAGACTCCTATCTCCAATTAACCACCAGAAAACCTGAAGTGTTGTTGTGGCTCAAGGAGTAGAGCTGAAGAGGTCAGGGAGAACGCTCAGGCCCACAGTTCAAGCCCCATGACTGACCAAAAAAAAAAAAAAAAACGATGAAAACAATAGATTACGTATAACCTACATTTTTTTTATTGTTTTTTGAGACAGGGTCTGGCTATGTAGGCCAGGCTGACTTCAAACTCACAATCTTTCTGCCTCAGCATCCTGAGTATTGGGACTACAGTGCCCCTCCACATTTGCATTTAATTTTGATCCGATCGACTTAATTTTCATAGGACTGTGGTAATCAATAATTCATGCTCTTTTAATTCATCACCATTTCATTATGCAAGTACCAGAAGGAAACACCAATTACTTTCCTATTTTTATATTCTTTTTTTTAATTTTCTGTTGGATGTGGGGCTTGAACTCAGGGACTGAATGCTGTCCCTAAGCTCTTCTGCTCTAGGCTAGTACTCTACCACTTTAAGCCACAGCTCCACTTTTGGTTTTCTGGTGTTATTTGGAGATAAGAGTCTCACAGACTTTCCTGCCCAGGCTGGCCTCAAACCACGATTCTCAGATCTCAGCCTCCTGAGTAGCTAGGATTATAGCTGTGAGTCACTGGCTTATTTGTATTCTTAGACATTAGATACTATTCTCAGGGCTTGTCAAATCTATACCTGGAAACAGTCAGCACCACCAACTGAAAATGTACAGTGGATCTTTGCTACATACTAGGAGCAAAAACCCATCACAAGGATTTATCAATATAAGAAATTTATCAGCAAAGTTAGATGGAGAGGAAGACACTTGATAAATCAGAGGTTAATTGCATTAAAGATAATAACCATAGTAAATAATATTAATAAACCCTTACAATCCCAGACCCTGTTCTGGTCCTTTTTGTGTATTGCCTCAGGTAAATACTAGATGATCCCATGAATGAAGTGCTATTTCTTCCTCCTTGCTCACATAGCTAAGGATTAAACTCAGACCTTGTGAATGCTGAGCAGGCATTATAAAATAACCATATTTTTCTACTTTTTAAAGAATAAGTAATTTTCACCATAGCTTACAACACTGAAACTTTGCTGTGATGTTTCCAAATAGAGCCCAAATTGTGAAGCCCTAAGGGTTAGGAGCACTGACACAAAGTCCTCTGCCACACCAGAGATGGACTCTATGTCATCCTTGTCCTTGTTTAAATTTGGTATCTTATAGTGGTGTCCCTTTTCACTCCCTTGTTGGAGAATGTAGTAAAATTCTATGGATACATTTTTTAAAAATACTCTTCACATCTCAATTCTGAGCAGTCTTTACTTGGCAGCTGAGAATAAAAATTATTTTTAAATGGGTCTTATTCCCCAGACAGATCTACTAATTCTTTCCCTAAACTTTTATTACACATGATACAAAAAGATAAAAGGGTAAGAAACTTGCCATATCCTTTGAACCTCTGACTACCATTATGCTTCCATGATAGCATAAAGGGCTTTTCTCTTACTTCTGTCTTTTTCTGTGAATTAAAGGTAGAAACCACAAACTCTGGAGTAAAAACTTGCGGTCTAAATCTTGGCACCTTCTACATGTTACCAGCCATCCAGCTCCAGGTAAGTTCCTCAACTTCCAAGCTTCACAGTCTATCAAATGGGAATAGCTTTACTATAAGTGCAGTTGTGAGAACTGAGACAATGAATGTAAAGGGCTATGCAAGGTGTCAGTGCTGGATTCAATGGCAATGAAAGGAGGCTCTAAAACCATCACTTATATCACAAAAATACAGTGAAAGACTAGCAGGGAAGTGGTGCTGTGGCTCAAGTGGTAGAGCACTAGCCTTGAACTAAAGAGCTGAGGGACGGTGCCCTGGCCCAGAGTTCAAGTCCCAGGACCAACAAAAAAAAAAAAAAGACTTAGCAGGTACTTATTTTTCCTGGAAAGTTTTTGTTTTCTTTTCTTTTTCTTTTTCTTTTTTTTAATTGTCGGTTGTGGGGCTTGAACTCTGGGCCTGGGCCCTGTTCATCAGCTGTTTATCCCTCAAGGTGGGTACTCTACCTCTTGAGCCACAGTGCTACTTCTGGTTTTCTAGTGGTTTATTGGAGATAAGAGTCTCACGGACTTTCCTGTCTGGGCTGGCTTTGAACCACGATCTTCAGATCTCAGCCTCCTGAGTAGCTAGGATTACAGGCGTGAGCCACCGGCGCCCAGCTTATTTTCTTTTATATGATACTGAATTGTTGAAACTTGAGAATTGCAATACCGGGTTTTTTGTTCTTTTTTGCTTATGTGGTGCTAAGGAATCGAACCCAGGACCTCATGCATGCAAGGCAAGCACTCTACCACTGAGCCACCTTCCCAGCCCCAATATTGGGGTTTTAACTCAGGGCTTAGGCCGGCACTCTACCACTCCAACCATAAATGTTGAAACTTGACAAAAAAAATCTTTACCAAATAAAATTAAATTAAATTAAAAAAAAAATCTTTACCAAAAAATGACAACAAGAATCTCAATAATTTCCCGAGAGAACATTAATAGGAGAAACAATGTTAAAAATTTACACAGAATTTCTCTGGATTCCTAAATTAACCATTAGAATAAAGAGGGATAAAAACCAAACACTCACCAGGGATCAAATCCTGGTTGTCTTTTTGAGTGATTGGTTCCAGAACTGCTCTCAGACGGTAAAGAAGAAACTCTTGTGGACACATTATTTTCATGAAAAGAATTGTCTGGTCGTGGAGATGGCACTGAATGAAGAAAAAGTAAGTTACTATTGTATATTTAGGTCAAAAGAGTTATCAAATTATTCTACTGCATTATTCTATTGCATTGTTCTTTCAGAACAAACAAATAAAAATCCTTATTTGCCTCTCATATAACTTGAGTTTTCTAAGAGTAGACTCATACCAGGGAATATTCATGCTTTGCAAACCTTACAACAGGAACCTGTAAAGGTCAGTTAACAGAAAGCAAGAAAGCTGAGAAATTGCAAAGCTCTGTAGAATATTTTTAGTATGAATATCACAGTCTTCTCCCAACTGCTTCAATATTTTTGAACTCAAGGCTTTCTCATCATCGATCCAATTGTGTAGTATCTATTCTTAGTCTGAAATCATTCTTAACACACTATGGTTTAAGTCTTGACACTTGGAAGGCAGTATCATTCATGTACTTTTAACTAAATTACAAAGAAATTTATTTATTTATATAGAATATTTTTCTATACATTTTCAAGAGTGAACAGAAAAACAAACTATACTGTATGTAAGTATTCTTCTATTTTGGGAAAAAGGGTGGTTATTAACTTTTTCTGTCAATTTTTTAAACTTAAGATATAAATCAAAACATACTATAAATTTCATCACAAAAGCAATATAAAGGTCATATATCAACTGACATCATTTCACTTGATTCTCAATCAGTAGGAATGGAAACAAAGTCTTCTGGAAATATTTATCTTTTCAATAATACCACATTGAAATGAGAGATATCTCCAGGTGTTTCATTTAGTTGAACCTTTTCCTTCTGTTTCTGAACTTTTGGTGTTTTTTTTTTTTGGTTGGTCACAGGGTTTGAACTCCGGGCCTGGATGGGGCTTTTTTGCTCAAGGCTAGCACTCCACCACTTTAAGCCACTGCACCACTTCCAGTTTTCTGGTGATTAATTGGAGATAAGAGTGTCACAACTTTCCTGCCTGGGATGGCTTGGAACCTTGATCCTCATATCTCAGCCTCCTGAGTAGCTAGGATTATAGGCATGAGCCACTGGCGTCTGGCTTATTTCTGAACTTTAAAAATTGAACACTTAAATTAAAATGTTCTACTGGCAAAATCCTAAAATGTATTACAAAGCAGACAAATGAAACATTTCTTTGTTGTTAATGAATTTAATCTATTCACAATCAAAATAAAACTGCATGCCTGGAGGCCAAATACTAACTTACTGACTTATAGCTCTACTAACATTTCATATTACAGAATTTTCTCTGGACATATAGAAACAGTTCATCTATTGTACATTTTGGAAGTAAAATTCTCATTGGGAGAAAAAAAGGCTTTTGCTCATGTACAAAATAAAACTTAGCTTTTGTTTGAACTAAAAACTTAGCTCTGTAAGATTTTTTCATTTGTTATTTTTAGTTTTCTTGATAATGTACATTCTAACTGGGGTAAGGTGGAATATCAATGCTGTTTTGATTTGCATTTTTTATGGCCAGAGGTGTTGAACATTTCTTCAAGTGTCTATTGACCATCTTACTACTTCTTCTGAGAAATCTCTCTTTAAGTCTTTAGCCCATGTATTAATTGTGTAACTGTTTCTTTGAGAGTTTATTTTAAGGAGGTGTAATTTTTTTGTTGTTGTTGTTGGTCGTGGGGCTTGAACTCTGGGCCTGAGCTCTTCAGCTCAAGGCGCGCGCTCTACCATTTGAGCTACAATGCCACTTCCAGTTTTCTGGTGGTTTATTGGAGATAGGAGTCTCACGGTCTTTCCTGCCCGGGCTGGTTTTGAACTGTGATCGTCAGATCTCAGCCTCCTGAGTAGCTAGGATTACAGGTGTGAGCCACCAGTGCCCAGCTAGGAGGTGTAATATATTGAGCTATAAGTATATTTTAGATATAAGGCCTATGTCTAAAGCATATCTAGTAAAAACTTTTCCTCTTTCTGTGAGCTTTTGTGTTTTTCTTGCTTGCTATGTCCTTTGATTTTTTTGTTTGCTGTTTGTTTTTGTGCTGTTCTTGGGGTTGAACTCAGGGCCTGAGCACTGTCCCTGAGCTTTTTTGTACTCAAGGCTAACATTCTACCACTTGAGCCACAACTACACTTCTGACTTTTTAGTGTTTAATTGGAGATAAGAATCTCACAGACTTTCTTGTCCAGGCTGGCTTGAAACTGTAGCTAGGATTATAGGAATGAGCAACTGGTGCCTAGACAAAATATATTGCTAAGGCTTTTTGCAAGTTCAATTAATAAATATTTGTGAAACTGTGCCACTCAGTGCTCTAGTTAAGAGAGGAAAAGTTAAAGAATGGAACCCAGGACTTTGCATGTACTAGGCAAGCACTCTAAACACGGAGCTACACTGGCAGCCCAAGAACTGGAAATCTGTGAGGGACTCACAAACTTGAAGAAAAAATGCACACTGAGAACCAGTTAAATATGGTCTATATTATTTCAGAGGCACTGACAAGGTACTCTGAGAGAAATAGAGGAAATACTTCATTTCTTCTGGGGTGAGCAGGGAAGATTTCATGCTGGAGAGGATCAAAGGACAAGGACACAAATAAGATGCACCAACAGGAAGAAATGAATATGTTTTAGGTCATTTTAGAGAGGCTTGTCTGGCTGGGTATCAGAAAGATAGGGCAGGGAGTTGGGTAGGGTACAGCTGGAGTGGATAGCAAGGGTCAGACTATGGGAAGTGGCGCTGTGGCTCTAGTAGTAGAGCGCTAGCCTTGAGCTGAAGAGCTCAGGGGCAGCGCCCAGGCCAAGTTCAAGTCCCAATACCAACCCCCCCCCCCAAAAAAAAAGACCGGGGAAAAAGGTAAACAAAAAAAAAAAACAAAACACAGCAAGGGTCAGACTATGGACAGTTGGAAATACCATCTTAAGTAATTCAGATTTTGCCCTGATATCATTGGAAAGCTACCAAGGGTCTCTCAACAAGAAGAAAGATAGATATTGGTGTGGGGATGTGGGGGATAATGGGTTGGTTGCCTTGCTTTGTTTTTGCTCACCAGTAACACTATTACCTTTGGCTGCCCTATAAAGCCATTATATTTACTGATAATGTCTCTCTTCTGCTAAGAGAGTGAGGTCCATGACAGTGGAGATTTTTTTACATGCTTGTCCAAGATGTTCTAAGCCAAACATTATCAGGCACACATGTGACATTGGGAAGTATTTTATTTAATAAATAAATGTATGACCAATGGGTAGCTTCAGAATAATGATCCCAGGGACAATGGATGCCTTGAGAAATAAAGTAGGAAGCAATCCAAAGAGCCCAGGCATAGGCCAGGAGGGCCTGAAGATGGTGATAGGATCAGTGGCAGAGAGAAATGCTGGAAGGTAACAAAGCAGGCAAGAACACCATAGATCTGATATTTGTAAGGGAGTAAAAGTGGAGTCCAAGGCATGGGCTGCAGATGCCTTCAGCAGCGAGAGGACGCTAGCGAATGCTAGAAGGTGGCTTACCTCTATAAAAGCTACCAACTCTCCTTGGGACAGGATCATTGTACAGATGTCTGTTTTCTTTGGGGGCTGTGCCATCATCAGAGTGTGGGTCATGATACACTCCGCCCTAAGACAGGAAACAAGTTTGCAAAAGTTAAGCCATGGATTGATAATGATGCCACCTACAAAGTCTGAATCTTTACTCAGTGATATTTTTGAAAGAAAACTCAAAATGAGTTCATGAGGAAGACCTTACTTTACAAGCTAGTGTGACTTATTTGTGGGAGATTGGGGATGCATAAAGTTAAAAAGCTAGGCTGTAGTGATATTGAGCAAGTAATTCTTACAGACCATTTCATAATAAGCAATTCTGAATTCAGACCTCAGACTTCTGGCGAGTGTGGAATGAAGAAGTGCCTTCTCTAGAGGGTTCTTTAACAGAGGGTCTCGCCACAGTCATCTCCGGTGGGAGCTGTTCTCCAGGCTAGAAGTCAAATTTAAAAGGATTGATGAGAGCATACTATTTCCAGAGATGAAAATCCTCATGGTCTCTACTTAATATAACTAGTACAATAGCTAGCCAACATTAAAAAAAAAAACTTGTCCTATAAATAAGTGAATTTCCTAATGAATGTAATATAAGTCAAACATATTTCAAGAGATGGAGAGTGAAATTCTCACTGAAGTTAAAGGAAGAAATAAATTATTCCAAAAATAGTTCAATAAATTATTAAAAACAAAAAGTTCAAATATCTAGACAGTCATGGTTTCTGAGCAGCATTCTTGTTGGAGGTTCTATCTAGCAGAATTTAAGATGAATTCCCCTAAAAAGAACTGTGCAGAACCAAAATTGTTCTTGTGAGGATTTATATGACAGATGAAAATAAATGTTTCTTGAGTGCATTAAAGAATTTTTTTCTTAAAATTGTAAATCCTACAACTTATGGACTTCAAATTCTCTTCTTTAATGCTCTTCAAGGTAGCAGTACTTTTGTTCCAAGTATTTCTTAGCCATAATTATGATGACGTGCATCTCCAGAGATGTTACTGCTACCTAGCTCTCTCAAGGAAATGAGTCACAGCCCCAACACAACTTCTGATCCACAATGATGCCCAAGGGAGGAGAAATGGCACATTTTTCTATTCTTGGGGGGAAAAAAAAGATGAAGGAACATAATTATCAAGTCATTAGGGGGAGTTTGTTGTTTTGAGTATCTACGTATTACACAAGAAAGAGTATTACCTAAAGTCTAGATGATATATAAAAAATGTTTTACTTAAAATTTAAAATGTCATTGTCTCCTCACTCCCCAGTGAATCCAGAGAATCCAGAGAATCAGGAATTCATCCAGTGACGTACTTTCTTCAATTTCGTAATAAGGTCTCATTTGACTTTTACTATCTGTACTGTTTGTTCACAAAGACCTCCAGAAAAGTCTTTTAGAAAACAAATGACTTACATCTAACCAAAGCTCAGCAAAACTCCTCGAGTTTTTGAAGGGTCTGTAATACTATGTATGAGAATATGCCCCATGATTCATTCATAGTTCTCTTACTACTAGTCTCTGGCTACCTTGGCACCTTTAAATGTGACATTGTGTGCCTGACATTGTAATTCTTGAGCTGAACTTCACTAACAGTTAGATCTGTGCTTAGCCTACAACAGTTGCTTATAATTAGCTAGACCATCATTGTTTACACACATCCTTTTTTTGAATTATCAGAGCAAGTCATTTTTCCTTTTTCTAAATGACACTGCTTTTTGAATTTTTACTTCTCTCTATCACACTATGATTAATGCTACACATTACCTGATTTTGCCCTCTATCTTATATGAGCAGCTGCCAGGTCCCAGAGATCTTTCTAGAATCTCGATGTTCTTTTCTCTCTATAGTGAGTCTTCAGGGCCTCCTTTGATCTTTCCTGACTCTACTTCTGACCTCTGCAGATACTTAACTATTGCCTTTTCTGGTATCTCTCCTCACTACCAGGCCACCACTTTTCCAGTCTCTTATGAGACACCTGGGCGGATCTGGAAACTAAAAAATCCCAGCTTTCTCCATGTTAAACTAGTTGGGTAAACTTGGGCAACTCACCCTCCTTCTCTGAGCTTCAACATGATCATCTGTGAGATGAAAAGGTTAAAATTCAGGGGCTTAAAAAAATCCCTTCTTCTACCAGGAAAAGGAATTCCAAGAAAAGAAACACCGAAGGCTTTTTTTCTACACTTAACACTGCAGCTCACAAGTTCTATTGCTCCTACTTTTGAGCAGTCCTTGAGATCCATCGTTTTCCCACTGGTACTCAATCTGGAACACATTCTCCTGACCTCATGCATGGATTAATGCAAAAGCCACTCCAACTCTTGGAACTTTCAGTCCAATGACATGGAACCTGTTGCAATCCTGGAAGATACCATTCTCTGTCAAGTCTATATTACTTTCCTTTTTCTTGGAATGTTCTTTCCTTCTTTCCTTTCAAGCCACTTTCTGACTGGTGCTATCACTTTCCTTCCCAAGTGAAATCCCTACCCACTTGGAATTCCCTGCTTAGATGCCATCTCCTCTGTGAGTCTCCCACAATGCCTAGCCTGGACTGGCATTGTTCCTGCTCCCTTTGGCATACCTGCACACCTCTGCATAGCTGCAGGAATATGGCCTCATGATATCATAGTGACTGATCTGTTGGCAAGTGTCCCTAGCCAATTTCCTCCAAGGGGAATGGGATTCTGTCTCTCTCATGGCACCTAGCTCAGGATATGCCTGAACACAGCTTCACTCTTTAGCCACATAGTGCTTGTCTACATACCCTTTTCCAGAACAAAACCTCCAGCTGCTCCTGAAGCCATTTCTCACTATTTCTGCTCACCATGATCACTCCCTGTTTTCAACGTCTATTTACAGCCAGTGCCCTGTGAGTATAGGTCTTGATTATTTCATTGCTATCATTTATAACTTACTCTCTGACAGAAACTAAGTTTCTCAGGGACTGGAACCAACCTTATCTCAGACTGTCCTATGTGCCTAAGAATACTCAATGGAGAAGGTACTCACTGTCTAAATAATAGCATCATCACTACAAATGCAGCAGCAAAAACTAAAACATTAGACCCTTGCTCAGTGCCATACACTGGTCACTGGGTTTTATACATGAAATCATGAAAATATGATCTAAGAATGCTAGTTCTTCTCAGTAGATCAGGGCTAATTAGGAGTCAATAAGATGAAGTATTATTCTAAAAACATAGCCTGAAGACTTCAAAGTAACCCCATACGCTCAAAATCAACATTTTGTCTAGCCTGAAGGTAAATTTACCTATAGTCCCCATAAATCAAAAACCATTCAATTCAGTTAAGATACTGAGGAATGTAGTTGAGAGAGATTAGAGAAGATGCCAGTAAATTCACTCTAATTCTTGAGAAACCATATAGCTGATAACTTCCATAATAAATCAGAATAGAACACTCTCAACAAAATATGCCCCAAAGGAATCCTTAAGAAGCAACTGGGTACAGTGGCTCATGCCAGTAACACCAGTTATGATTAGAGTGCAGGACAGGCAAAAAGTTAGCAAGACCCATCTCAGCCAATATGTCAGGAAAGGCAAGACATGTCTGTGGGTCCCAGCTGAGGAGGGTAAGAGGATCCTAGTCCAGGTGGACCATAGGCAATAAAAACAAGGCCTTATGTAAATAATAACTTGAAGCCCAAGGGGCTAAAAGTATGAGTTATATAGTAGAATGACTGCCTAGCAAGCACAAGGCCTTGAGTTCAAATCCTAGTATTACCAAACAGTTTTTTTAAAAAACAAACAGCTTATATTGTTTCTTCTTGTTCACTCTATGAAGGGGAGCATGACCTCTTACAGTAGGGAAAATTGCAATGACCCCATAAACACCCCCCTGCACCACCTTCCCAAGAGGAGCCATTATTGGGTCAAGGGGCTAAGCTATACCTGGGGTGATAAAAGTTGCAGGCTGTTGGCTCTGGCTGCCATCCCTTGCCCTATGCTCAAGCTTCCATCCAAGCCTTTGGCTCTCACTTTGTCCCGGGTCACATACATGGAATGCCTGTGAGGACGCTGCTGAGAGGAAAAGGGGCTGGTGTAGCCCAGCCCATAAGAAAACGATTCATGAGGTGTGGACAGTGAATGGGAATGGCTGCTGTCCATGTGTTCTGGCAGCTTCAACTCCTCCATGGTTTTTGAGTGCCTAGTGGTGGTTCGGCGGGAGTCCAGAGTGCCGTCGTTTCGATTATTTCTCCCCAAAGGGCTGAGCAAAGTTCTAGTGTCACTATGTCTGGTGGGGGTAGGGCTAGTGGGAGAGTTCAAGTCCAAGCAGCTGGATGGGAAGTATCTACTAGAATTAGTCTCTGGGATTTGAGCCCTGGTTTCAGAAAGGTTGCTCACAGACTTAGAGTCGCTCAATGCCCCGTGGCTTTTGGCCTTGGTCCTGTAGGAGGGACTCCGAGACGACTGGGGAATGGTGTCAATATAGCTGTGCCGAGTCTGCTTCTCACTAGGCTGTAGCGTCCCAGCTTTGCTCTGAGAGCTTTCCATGAATGAGTGTCGGGTCTGTTGAGATCTGCTGCTGGACTTGAGGTACTTTGTGCCTGGACCTTCCGAGGGCTTTGAGTCCATGTTAAAATCAAACTCTGTTTTGGACTTGGCTTCTTTTGGGCTGAGAAGGTGAGGCATGTTGTTGTTGGTGAGATCTTTGCTGGTAGACCCAGGCTGGGTGCTTGCTTGGTAGGTTTTGGTGTGCATTGGACTAAGTGTAGCTCCAGCAAGGTTTCCATTCAGGAAGCTTTCATTGGCAGGAAGGCCTTCATCAGCTCGTGGCAGACCCACACTTAAGTTCTGAATGTCCTTGCTGTTGGATCTGTGGTGAGACTGCAAAGCAGCACCTTTGCTGGCTTGGGTTCTATGTTAAAAAAAAAAAAAAAGGATGAGATTACTAAAGAATGCAGGCTGAAAAGAAAAAACAACACATGAAGAGTTCACAGAAAAAAAAATAAATGAAAACAAAAGTTTCCCTCAATAGTAGGCACAAAGGAAAAGAGAATACATACTTAACACCCTTCAGTGACTAAAAGGATTAACTATCTTAAATGTGTGACAGCCAATAACAAGGAACCTATTAGTCCCAACTACTCAGGATGCTGGGATACAAGAATCTTGATTTGAAGCTAGACTGGGTAGAAAAGTTCATGAGACTATCTACAATTAACAAAACAATAACAACAAACATGGTACTGGAGGTATGATTCAAGTGGTAAAGCACCATCCATGAATGAAAAAGCTGAGCAAGGGCACAAGGCCCTGAGTTCAAGCCCCAGGAACACATCTACACAGACACACATGCACATATATGCACATGTATGTTCATGCACACATATGTATACAAACAACACAAAGTTTCTCAGATTAAGTTGCTATGGTTTAGATGTACTTAAATGCATGGCTTAACTTGCTATTAACATAGTTTCTAACTGATAATCTAGTAAAATATGTTTCACTTCTGTGACTGTCCCAGAATATCTGCTAAAAAGAAGACAGCTGATGTTCAGGAGGTGTGGTTCAAGGGATATTGAATTTGCCTAGAAAATTTGAGGCCTTGAGTTCAAACCCCAGGACCACCAAAAAAGAAGAGCTTCTGCTTCACATACATACACCAATGAATCTTTTGTCTTTAGCCTATATAGTTAAGGAATGAGAATTCTAGCGATGTATTCATTAAAAAATACGACACTTGCTAGGCATGGGTGGCTCATGCCTGTAATCCGAGCTACTCAAGACTGCTAAAATTTGAGGATCATAGTTCAAAGGCAGTTGGGGCAGGAAAGTCCATGAGACTCTTATCTCCAATAAACTCAAAAAAAGCCAGAAGTGGCACTGTGGCTCAAGTGTTAGCGTGCTAGCCTTGAGCACAGAGAGGCTCAGGGATAGCACCCAGGCCCTGACTTCAAGCCCCATGACTGGCAAAACAAACAAACAAACAAAAAAAACCACCCAACACTTTAAAACAAATATAAACTGTGTGGTAAGACTTGTTGGAAATCATAATAATCTACGTTTCTGTTTTGGAGGCAATTGAGGATCTTCAAATATATGCTTGTACACTAATCAGGAATGTGTCACTACCTTTCAGATACCTCTGTGCACACCAAAGAAAAAAATGTCAGGCTTATGAAAGTGATAATTGCTTTACAAAAGACACAATTTGTTCTCTTCTTCTTCTTCTGTTTTTTTTTTTTTTGGTCATGGGGCTTGAACTCTGCCTGGGCGCTGTCCCTCAGCTCTTCAGCTCAAGGCGAGTGTTCTGTCACTTGAGCCACAGTGCCACTTCTGGTTTACTGGTGGTTAACTGGAGATAAGAGTCTCAAGGACTTTCCTGCCTGGGCTGGCTTTGAACCACAATCTTCAGATCTCAGCCTCCTGAGTAGCTAGCATTACAGGCATGAGCCACCAGTGCCTGGCTTGTTCTCTTATTTCAAACGTTATTATTCCAAATGGACTGAGTATTCTTTAGGACTCAAAGCTTCATTTCCTACCTAGTTTAATTCACAGCTATTAATCCAAAGGAAAACCTTGCCCTTTATTTTAAAGCTGAAACTAACATCATAACAAAGTCTGCTTTTCTTTTCTTTTCTTTTTTTTTTTTTTTGGGGGGGGGGGTCTGGTCGTGGGGCCTGAACTCTGGGCCTGGGCGCTGTCCCTCAGCTCTTCAGCTCAAGGCTAGCCCTCTACCACTTAAGCCACAGCGCCACTTCCGGCTTTTCTTTTCCTGCTTATGTGGTGCTGAGGAATCAAACCCAGGGCCTCAGGCATGCAAGGCAAGCGCTCTACCACTGAGCCACCTTCCCGGCCCCCAAAGTCTGTTTTTCTACTGTAACTAAAGGACTTAATTGTGTCTTAGAATATGCTAGGATGCTTGAAAATTAACATTTAATAATCCCATTATACTATATGCTCAGAAAATTTTGTAAATATTACTATTGCTAAAGATGATTTGATTTTGAAAAGTTTTATTCCATTATACACTACATGGAAGAAAAGTCTCCTCTTTCTCATGAATAATTGTAGTCCATGAAACTATGCCTTCTCATCTTCCCTGGGACACCGTACATGCTCAGCCATCAAATATAAGAGCTGCTTTCCTACTGGACCATTCAGATAGTAATCTTGCAAGAAATCTACAAGAAATCTGCAAGAAATTTTGTTTTGTTAAAACAAAAACACCCAACTGATATTAAGCAAGCCCGCAACACCACAGAAGAAAGCTCTATACCATAAACGCACTCCTTATCTCTCCCAGTTAGGTAACAAGAATTGCAATATTAAATATGAACTTAAGTTTGAGCTAACTTAATTTTTGAGCTAAATTTAGTAGATCCCAGATCTAGAAAGACATTACAAAAAAAAAAAAAAAAGGAAAGCTGAATTTCACTTTATGTAGATGGTATACTGAATCTATCTTCAGATTAATAAAGAACATTCTCGGCATCCTAAAGGTATCAGGCTTTAAAACCTTTAAAATTGTCAACTTACATCTTTGAAACTAAACTATCTCAGAACAATGTTTCAAAGACTCAACAATGATAGGCCATTTCATGTACAAATAGATCTCACTAAGCATGTTCGTTTCATTCCACTAGTGCTATTCCCAATCCATTCTCTACGCCCAGGGTCCCAATGTGGGAGAATGTGGCCCCTTGGCAGGGGCTGAACAAGGGAGGACATTGCAAGACAAGAGGAAACAAAGGCTGGAAGTCTCCGCTCCTTTCTGGCATCAGCAATCTGAGTGTGATCCCTTCAAATGACAGCTTGCATGGGGTGGCTCCTAATGTCTAGCTCCAGCTCTATCTGGGCCCTTTGAATGCTATTTTTCCCCCTTTCTCTTTCAGATCTAGAGATAGTACTGGAAGAGAGGTAATATATGCAGATATTGGGAAATGCCTAAAGCTTAAAAGAGGACCAGAAGGGGATAGAGAACAGTGAAGACAACTGCCAGAGCTTCTGAAATCTTAGAATCAGTGCTACTGATGTTATGCACAGGCCTACACATATTCATGGCAATGTAAACTACAATTTCTAATATGAAAAGAGAAGCTGTAAAGTTAAGGTAGGAACATTTTTCAAAATTTTAGGTTTTTCCATAGATGTATGAAGAGGCAAAATCACTATTCTGAGTATTTCTGCCTCAGGATTAATTGGAAGCCACTGAACTTTGTACATATAATAATTCCTATATAGAAAGGGCATCATACTATCTTCAAATTATAACTCTCCCAAAGCATAACAATAAAGAACAGTTTTGATATTTCCATAGGTCTCTGACACACAATTATAAAGAAGCTGTGTTAAAATGAAAACCACTGGAGATTTTACATATAAATTACTCTTAAATGGTTGGCAAGATATATAATGGATGGATAGTCAATGCACTAACTTAAACTTTAAAAGTAAAGATTAGAGGCCCAAAGCTACATTTGTAGGGAAAGGCTGGTATAGCAGGACTGGTGAGAGTACAGTGTAGGCAGCTGAAGCATCATCATGCCATGCCCAGAGTGACAGGAATTTCAGAAGAGCCTGGAAGCAACTTGCAGGAGGGTGAGTAACGCCTAAGTCCACTGCCTCCTACAGAGAAAAGAATTTGAAAGACAGGGTGACATTGTGTCTCCAGGCACAGGGAAGGGGGTGCCTATAATGGAAAACAATGGATATAGTGCTGTGAGTAGATCTAAATGGTCCTGGGAGGGCCAAGAGAGCCACCGTTTGTGTTATAAACTATAGTTGATACCCTGACAAGAAGAGCTTCCATGGAGTAAGTATAGACCATAGATAAGAGTTTGGGAGGAAAGCCCTCAAAATCTTGCAAGATAAGGTAAGATTCCTAAAAGAGAAACCACTTGGTACTTTTTCTTTAATATATTTAATACAGTACTGCCAACTGAAAATCAGCTCTTCCAGAGATTTTTTAAAAAATTATTTGTAATTTCTATTGTTATCTACTACAAAAGAGGCTGGAGGAATACTCAAAGATCCATACAAATCATCTCAAATACAACCATATATCCTCATTAAGAGATTATCCTAAAGAGACTTCCCAAAGGACAGCTTTGTGTCCCTGCTGGTTAACTGCAAGAACCCTCTCAAGGGAATCATTACAAGAAAAAACACATGTCACATTTCATGATATGGATTATATCACTGGCTACGGAACAAATTTATCATCTACCATACTTTGTATCATTAAGGTAATTTTCGTTGTAAACATAAAATAGAAGAGCCAAATGCTATCTCAGGTAGAGGGGAGACCAAAGGATCTGAACTGAGAATGACTCCAGAGAAGCCACAGGAATCTGAACCAGCCAAATGCAAAGGAGTAGCCAAATAGTAGTAAACTCTCATGGAAACAAACAACAAATAAACCAGCTAAGGATGATCTGAAAGATGTGAAGGGAAACAATAACTAAAACCAGTAATTTTAAAGAATAAACAGCTCTGAACCACAATCAAATTTTCACAGCTAAGCAGAGCTAATAAAGAACAAATGATTATCACGAATTTATGGATGCTCTCTAGGCCTAAATTGTACCAGGCTGTGAGTTTTCAAAATTCAAATCTATTAGAAACAATGTTTTATATAGAGGAAAAAATGGGGGGAGATTTAAATTTTCTTTTGCCAGTCCTGGGACTTGAACTCAGGCTTGGGCACTGTCCCTGAGCTTCTTTTGCTCAAGGCTAGCACTCTACCACTTGGGCCACAGCAACACTTCCAGCTTTTTCTGTGTATGTGGTACTAAGGAATCAAACCCAGGGCTTCATGCATGCTAGGCAAGCACTCTACCACTAAGCCTACATTCCCAGACCAAGATTTAAATTTTGCTTCATATTAAGAATCACAATTTTCTATTTGTCTTCTTAAACTAGATAAAAAGAAACTATTTCTATTTCCCATATCTAAAAATCCCAGAGGCTAGACCAGTCCTTGGGCGATGAAGGAAGATGAGGAGGTTGTACCTATAACATTGACTTACTGCAAATGAAGCCAACAGAATTAAAGAATGGGGTTGGGAATGTGGCTTAGTGGTAGAGTGTTTGCTTAATATGCATGAAGCCCTAGGTTCAGTTCCTCAGTACCACATACACAGAAAAAGCCAGAAGTGGCGCTGTGGCTCAAGTGGTAGTTGCTTACCTTGAGCAAAAGGAGCTCAGGGACAGTGCCCAGGCCCTGAGTTCAAGCCCCAGGACTGGCAAAAAATGTCAGGTAGGTGTGTGTGTGTGTGTGCAAAAATGTCAGGGGTGTGTGTGTGTGTGTGTGTGTGTGTGTGTGTTTGTGTGTGTGAGATACATTTTACCAAGACTGTGGAAAATAGGGAAGCACTGCTTTTAAGCATTGACTTTACAATTAACATATTCTTATTTTTATGTAAAATTAATTTCTCAACTGAATGATGAAAAGGCAAGAACAATGAACACACAAGGTCCTTCTCAAAGCTAGATACAGTGGTTCACATATAGCATCTCAGCTACTCATGAGGCTGAGATTGGGAGGATTACAGTTTGAGGCCATGCTGAGCAAAAAAAAAAAAAACCTTACCAGACCCCATTGCAGGAGAAAAATTAGGGTATAGTAGTACATGCCTGTTACCCCAGTTATAGAGGGAAAATGTAAATAGAAGTGTCATAGTTTAGGCCAGCCCCAGTAAAAAGCAGGACCCTATCTCAAAAATAACCAGAGCAAAAAGGGCTGAAGGCATGTCTCTACGAGTAGAGCACTTGCCTAGCAATTGTTAAGGCCATGAGTTAAAATGCCAGCACCTCCAAAATAAAAGTGACCCTTGTAAAGACCTGGCTCATTTGGTTCAGTTGCAAAGACTGCCTCATCCATAGTTTTGTCATCTTTTTCTTCCAGGATTCCCTTTGTCCCCGTTTATCCCTCATCCTCCAAACATTACTCCTGGGTGCCATTTACACAGAACCTGCTATCTCTCAAGGCTAAAAAACCTTTAGTCGCTAATTCAATGCTACCTTTCCAAGGGAATATATAGGTTTCCATAATACACTTGTTAAAGATATGAAAGTCTTTAAGACCCACACGATTCTTTAATTATAGTTCTGAATCATGTAATAAGCATAAGGAAGATATTTTTGAATTAAAGAGGGCTTTCCTTCTTTTTTTTTCTAATTGCATAATTTTAGCATCCACCTCTTCCACCTACTTGTAAGACCAATAGTACATCTGTATTTCCTTAAAAGGGAATATTTACCTATTAGACAATGTGCTGCTTTCCACGTGATAAGGTTTCCTTTTTGTTGACCTTGAAGGGGAACGATCCAAAAGTCTCTGGGTTTGAAATGTAGGGTGATTCAAACACTGTTCTGTC
Source organism: Dipodomys spectabilis (assembly GCF_019054845.1). Classification (NCBI taxonomy): domain Eukaryota; kingdom Metazoa; phylum Chordata; class Mammalia; order Rodentia; family Heteromyidae; genus Dipodomys; species Dipodomys spectabilis. The sequence continues at coordinate 359,344 of NW_024871226.1, read as the reverse complement.
AAGTATCTGTCAGCTGGATCCAACTTCAGTAAATTCTTAGGAAATAAAAGTTTAGAAATAGAAAGGACATTAAAATGTCAAATTTAAACTCTGGGGAAAAATTTATTTTTGTTTCATAGAAAAGAAATACATGGTTAATGCAGAAAATCTAGCCAACACAATTCAGGGAGAAAAAGACTAAATCACCTTCTACTATAAAATCTAGGTAATATTATACATATAAGTTTTATATTCTGTACTTTTTACTTATCAAAACATTTTTTGTAGCTGGACGCTGACGGCTGTAATCCTAGTTACTCAGGAGGCAAGATCTGAGGATCACGATTTGCCGCCAGCAGGAAGTCCATGAGACTCTTATCTCTAATAAACTACTTAGAAAAAGCTGAAAGTACCAATGTACTCGAGTGGTAGAGCACTAGCCTTGAGCAAAAGAAGCTCAGGGATGGTACTCAGGACTGAAAAAAAAAGTAAAATACTTTAAATATCTTTTAAATAAGTATATATGCATTTTTCATCTTTCCTCTGTCCCCTAGATATCAGTAATTTTCTCTGAGGGCAGCTCAGGTGACCAGTTTCTTGTGCAAATTTCTGCAGGTATATTCTACACATGTATCTCTAATTGATCTTTTCATTTTACCCAATGTGTACACTTTCCACTTGACATACAATTGTGTGTGTGTGTGTGTGTGTGTGTATGTGCACGTGCGTGCTGATACTAAGGCTTTAACACAGTCTCAATGTAACACCTGGCTTTCTTGCTCACTTGAGACATGCTTCCAGTATGGTATTTTGCTAGTTAATTGGACACTTGCAAACTTCTTTGCCCACGCTGACTTCAAACTGTGACTTCCAGGTGTCAGCCTCTCCAGCAGTTAGTATTATAGGCATGAGCCACGGGCATCTGGCTTGACATTCAATCTTAAGAGATCGTTCCATATTAATTCCATGAATGTCCTTTAGTTTGTTCTTAGCAATTCCCAAATGACAAGCACTCAGGTTGTTTCCCTTTTAATGAACAATATGGCAACATATAATTTTACAACATTTTTGTTTTTATTTTGTTTTTTGATAGCCTTCTGCATGCTAGCTGGTGTGTTCTAACAGCATGCTACATCTCCAGCTCTTACATGTATGTAGAAGTTTATGGTATGGATATATCATGATTTGTTTAGAGAGCATCCTACTGTTGGACATTTAGGTGGCAGCCACTTTCCACTATTATAATTAATGCCGTGACAAACACCTGAAATCTTCCCTAGGATAAATTCCTAAAGATGGAACTGCTAGGTATGGAAACTCAATGATTCTCTTCTGTGTGTTGCCAAATGACAGCCTAGGAAGAGTATACTCCTCTAAGCAATTTCTTGGTAACTTCACTAACAACAGGCTCGCTCATTCTTTTTAGTTGTTGTAAGATGAATATTTTTCCATGTTTATTGATTACTTATGTTTTCTTATTTTTCTCTTTCTGTATCTATTTAGTTATTTGTAAAGGTTCTTTATCAAAGCACTAAACCTTTGTTTTAGGTTGCATACATTAGATTCTTTACAACTAAGATGTTTTCTTCCAATATTATTATTTAACTTAGTGAGCTGTCACACTTTTAATAGGTAAATCATAATTGTGACTGACTTACCCATACATGAAACAAATACCTAACAAATCTATGTAGTCTAATACAGCAAAACAAAACCTATATAGACTAATACAACCTAAAGGGGAAATTTAGTACGCATAAAATCTCAGGATTCACAAATCCAGCTCTAGCTTACTTTTGGTTTTGTGCATAATTAATCTCTTTGTGGCTATTAAGAGCAAATTTGCTCCCAAATCAGCCAGATTTCAATCTCAAGACAACCACCTTCGATCTAGTACCACAGAAAATTTGAATTTTGAACCTGTTGCAACAATGAGAAGTACAAGTTGTCATGTCCAAAACGAGCTTTACAACGTCGGTGCGGGGGGGGGGGGGGGGGGGGGGGAAGGGAAGGGAAGGAGAAGGATTGGGATTGGGGGGGAGGGGGGAGGCTGGGAAGGGATGTGAAGGGTAAACCAAAGGAGGAGGCTGCAATGCTTGGTAAGAAATGTACGCATTATCCTGCCCATGTAATTGTAACCCCTCTGTACAGTATGTTCACAAATAAATTAAAAAAAAAAAAGAAAATTTGAATTTTGATACTACAATAATACTAAATACTTCTGGCCAAAAGATATTATTAAAACTCAAGCCACTAATTACATGTAAATATATTTACAACAATATTGATTCAAACACATCTCTGAAATTATCTCAGTCATTTCTTCTTCCTTATTACAGAACTGAAACTTTGGGAGCATATAAAATGATTTTGAACCAGCAGTTCAAATAGTTACCATAAAAAAGTATGAACTATAAGTTACTAGGTAAAAACAAAGGAGTCCGGGCAAGGTGGTGCATGGCTGTGATCCCAGCACTTGGTAAACAATATAGGACTCTGTCTCAAAAAGAAACCCACAATTAAGCAAATAAAAACCAAAAATGGAAAATCAGTCTTTAAGCAATCTTTTAAATTCAAAGATTTAATTCTTTTTTCTACACATGGCAATTCAGAAGCCAAAGATCTATGAGCTTTAGAGTTATTTAGGGCTTGAGGTGGGGTGCAAGTGGGAGAATACTTGACTTGCAAGTACAAGACCCAGAGTTTAAACCCCCGTACTATAAAAATTATAAACTATTTTTATTTGATATCAAGGAAAAATTACTGTATCCAAAAAACTGTATTTATATGTATGAATACAGATATTAATTCCAAATTACTTAAAAGGATGAGGTCTTTATGAGGAAAGTATGAAATCTGTCCAGTTAATAGATTTAAATTCAGTATGTAGGGAAACATCCTCATCATCATATTTTTAACTAAATCAGAGCCAATATAATTACTGTAGCTATTCTCTATAGTGCTAAGCACATGAATTAATTTTGATTATTTACATTCCCATTAAAATGGAAAATTTAGACAGATTCGAGATGAACATTTTAGTTATTTAGTATATGTGGACATAATTACCAAGACAGCTTTATAGAATGTCAAAGAGATTGTTTCTTTATGAAAGAATAATTGATGTTTTCACTTATAATTTATTTGTTTTTGTTTTGAGATGGTCTTGCTATGTAGCTCAGACTGGCCTCCAACTGGAGAACATCCAGCTTCAGCCTCTCAAGTCCTGGCATTACTGATGTGTGATACCAGGTCCAGTTATAATGTGTACCAATATGCCTATTATTTTTCTGTGGTGTGTGTATGTGTGTGTGTGTGTGTGTGTGTGTGTGTGTGCAATTCAGAACTTCACACTTGTTAGGGTGCTAATACTTCTTGACCCACGTCCCCATTCCTTTTGCCTTTTAGTTTGATTTACTGATAGGGAGGGTATCATGTTTTGACCTGGACTAGCCTCAGACTACAATCCTCCTATCTGTGAATCTTTAGTAACTGGGATTACAGACATGTGTCACTATACCTATTAGGTTTTTTTTTTTTTTTTGAGGCAGGATCTGGCTAACTTTTTGCCCTCTGGCCTCAAATGGAGATCCTCCTACCTCTGCCTTTCAAGTAGTCGAGATTACAAGTGTGAGCCACCACACACAGCCTTATAATTGGTGTTTTTCATTATTAAAATTCATTTTCAAAAACAAGAGAGACAATGGCATTTGCAGGGAAATGGATGGAGCTAGAAGGAATCATGTTGAGCGAGGTTAGCCAAGAACGAAGAGACAAACGGTACATGGTCTCCCTCATAAGTGGATGCTAAATCCAAAAGGTTAGTGATACGACAAAACTAACAGGACTTAAGAAACAAAGAACTCCCGCTCATCTGGTTGAACCACTACTAAATATCCTCATGCTGCTGATCACAAATATGGTATATAACATGTGAACACTGTTATATATTACAGACTGTGGTAGACAATTTGCTCCAGGGAAGTTAGAATGAACTTGTGACTTTGAAATTATGTAATCATTTAATCACAATCAAAAAAAAAAAAAAAAAAGAACCTCGGGGAAGGGAGGGAGGGAGGGGATGGTAGGGGGAAAACAATGGAGGGGGTAACAATGTTCAAGAGGAAGTGTACTCATAACCTCACTCATGTAACTGTAACCCTCTGTATAGTAGCTTTACAATAAAAAAATAAAAAAAATTAAAAAAAAAAAAAAAAAAAACAAGAGAGACAAAAGGAATGACCCTATGTATATAACATTCAACAATAACAAGGCAATATTCATCAGTGACATACATCAGCATTATGGCTTCTGAGGCAGTGTAGAATAGAGGTATATAGCCTAAGCAGGATCATAATTTCATGTTTCTTGGCTTTTGTGTTATTTTAGTTAGAAAGAACTAAATGTTTGAGATTCCTGGGGTATTAATAATTTTCTGTCTCAAAATAGGTAACAGGCTATAATTACATTGTAAAAACTAAATGTGATATATATATATATATATATATATATATATATATATATAAATAACTTGAACACTTTCTGAATATACATTTCAAAAAATATTTACTATTAGAATTTTGACTGTAAGCATGTTAAATAAATAGGAATTAGAATGTTTTACTCTCAAACTGGTAGCAGTGAATAAAGATTCAGGGTACTTTTTAACTTTTATTTGTGCTGGCATGTATTTAATACTCAATTTTATTCAGGCACTATACTGATGACTGACAGTTACATTTAATAATTATATTCAAAAGTTTAATTATTTTTAACTAAAAAATACAAAAAGTAAGAAATATGAAAATGTATTTAATTCCATTTTCCTACCTTATTCTATTTACATCTTAAAAGTCACCAAACAACTAAGGCCAGATCAATAAGTATTGACTGTGTGAAAGAATGTATTGACAAAACCCAAGTGATTTAAGTGATTACTTATGCCTAATTAAACTGAAAGAGATTTGAAGGTTCTTTTTGAAATTGCATTTCTCGATGTATGTTCGTTCAGAACATTGGTGCTTTCTTAAGAGTTTCATAAAATCAGTATTCAGTATTTAATTAAATTTGGGAACTGCTGAGACAGAAATACTTCTTTACTGTGAGATTTCTGAACGCCTCTGTATGTTAATGAATCTTGTGAATCTTTACTAAAGGTTATATGGTATGTGGCCTTTCCTAAAGGCCACACCTCCCTCCCCCACTTCTGCCCCCACACCTGTTTACATTGTGTTCCCTGGAACACAGATTAATGTAGGTTAAAGCACAGCAAAGTTCTAAGAATGCAGCTTAGCAACTTCCAACTGTGCTAAATGTGTCTTTGAAGGCTATGTGCAATGTAGTCTCCACTGATTGTGATGGCTGACTGAAGGAACATAAAACAAAACTGATCCATTAAAAAACCGTGCTTTTTGAAGACCTACTATCAAGCAACTAACACTTGTTTGAGCACTTGCTGAATGCAATGAAAGCTGGGGAAGTATGAAAAATAGTTCTCAAACAGCTAACTACCAGCTACTAGAAGATAAACATGAATAAAGAAATTTGAAGATGATTTTAATAGTCCAGGGCAGGCCTCTTCTAGAAAGAAGGGCTAGCATGAGGAACACCGAGGCCATAGTAGTGGTAGTGACCCTGACACATCTTAAGTGTCAGAAAGAGTCTTCTATTTGGGAAAGAAAACAGGTCAGAAAAAGAGAATTAGCTTCAAGGTTTCAACCTGTATAGATTATCAGAAACCTTAAAAATCATGTAAAAATTATAGAATCTCTTTTCCTTCAATATTCACTTTTAATATTTGTTTGAAAAACCTATGCCTGTACAGCTCTTGAATGTCCACAGGTTGTGTTTTTTTTTTTTTTTTATTATTCTGCTCATGTTACGGAAATAATTTAGGAATCCCATGTTCCTGGATAGATGGACTATGACAATACCAGATTCTGGTTACAATTGTAAATATGTCTTTTTACATGACATAGTTACCCCCCTTCCCCATTATTTACCACTATATGTCTACTAGCAGAACATTTGATTCATAAATACATGGTCACATGTAGACAAAGAAAATCCATTAACTTTTGGTACAGACATCATCAACATCTCTTACCTTCATTAGGTCAAGTAATACACTATTTAAAATTCCAAGGTATCTTCTTTCCAATGACTGAGGATGGTTAACAGCAGGAAACTGTAAGGACAACATTAACAGTGATGTTAGCATTTGGGAAGGACATGCATGATCAAGTGAGCACTGCAAAAATTATTGCTCCAGTGACAATCAAATCAAATTCATATTTGTATATTACTTTTGGTATCTATGTATTTAACTATGAATTAGTAGGACTGGATGTTAAGTAACTTCTACGAACTTGGACGATAATATTAAGGCTTGTAAGATAAACTAAACTATAAAATATGATTTTGTATGTACACAGATTTATAGAATATTGTCTGCTTATACAATTCAGGTCTAAAACCAACTAGAAGGAATTTGTCTACTTGTACTGACAACTTGTGTGTGTGTGTGTGTGTGTGTGTGTGTGCGCGCGTGCGCGCGGGTGTACACGCACGTGCATGCCAGTCCTGAGGCTTGAATACAGAGAGTGGATGTTGTCCCTGAGCTTTTTTTAACTTAAGGCTAGCATTCTACCATTTGAGCCACAGTTTTACTTCTAGCTTTTTTAGTAGTTCATTTGGAGATTAAGAGTCTCACAGATTTTCCTGCCCAGGCTGGCTTTGAACTGTGATCCTAAGATCTCAGCCTCCTGAGTAGCTATGATTACTGGCACGAGCCAACAGCACCCAGCTATACTGACAACTCTTAACTGCTAACAGTAATTTGGGGCCTAACAGAAAAGACATGATATGGTATCATGTAATATTTGTATTCCTTTTTCATAAGAACAAATAATATACTTCTAAAAATAGGGAAGTAAAAAAAGAAGAGGGCAGCAAGAGGCCAGAACCTGAAAAGTGACAAAAGTACAAATAGCATATTCAGACACATTTTTTTTATTGCTCTTAATGTGCTCTTTAAGCAAACTATTTTCAAATTCCCACTTATTGTAGGCTGGAAAAAAGGGCAAATATAACCACCTAGATCAATAGTTTTTAAAAAACAAAATCAGAGGAAGGGTGAAGCTTATTTTGACATTTTATCCTTTCCTTTGCCAATTTACACGTGGAAGTATCTGAGCAGATATTGATGATACTGGGTAAGATGTTGGCAGAGTCCATTACTATGTACTCTCTTCTAAATGTGAGGGCCCATAGTGTGTGTTTCCTTTATACCAACATAAAAACAGTTCAAAGTACAGAAATCTGTCAACATGAGAAACAAGAGGATACAAGGACTACTTATGTAGTAAAATTCAAACAAAGTATTTAATTAAAGAATAATTATAATATTACCCCTATGTGCTTGGTCAGGCAGCAGACACAGGATATAGTTAAGACTTAAACCCTGAACTTGGCAGATCTGAACATTCTACTGGAAGCTCAGAACAAAAAGTGAACAAAAGTCAGGTATAGTAGGACATGCTTATAATCACTTAGAAGGGAGAAGCAAGAGGAAGCTGTCCTGGGCTACATAGCAAGTCACTGTCTTAAAAAACTGAAAACGAGGGCTGGGAAAGTGGCTCAGTGGTAGAGTGCTTGCCTGGCATGCATGAGGTCCTGGGTTCAATTCCTTAGCACCACATAAACAGAAAAAACCAGAAGTGGCGCTGTGGCTCAAGTGATAGAGTGCTTGCCTTGAGCTGAAGAGCTGAGGGACAGCGCCCAGGCCCAGAGTTCATGCCCCATGACTGGCAAAAAACAAAAACTGAAAACGATAAACAAGAGACCCACATGGTTTGTGACTATCTAAAGAAGTTGCAGGTAATATTTTAACTAGATTTGGAAAGAACATGAAAAGAAGGATAGCATCTTCCAGACAGAGGAAGAAGGAGGAATAACATGAACTTAACAGTGACACACAATCAAAAACCCAAAACTTATTTCTGAGGGAAGTGATGCTATTCAAGGCATTTCAGGTATTATTCTTACTTTAGAGATGAAGAAAATGATGATCAGAAAGTTCAAATAACTAGTTCAAGGAAAGTTATATAATTAGTTATATAATTAACAAGCAGAAGAAGAGGATTTGCTCCTAGGCCCACTATCCAAACCCATACTTTCTAATCTGAAGCACTTCTCCTAAGGCAGGTATAGAAGTTCCTTTTGATGTAAATGGAACATTAAATATCAGCCCCAAGTGAAAGAAAGACACCCGCCATGCTATGATAAAAGACCCTACACCAGTACATTTTAATTAGTACTTTAATTCTGTGATCTACCTTATACTAGTAGATATCCTCTCCTTTTCTTTCCCTAGAAATGACATTTAATTGAAAAGAAAATCCTGAAAGGCAAAAGTTAAGGTAATTTAGATTTTTAAAAGTTTAACAAATTCAGTTAAAATAGTACAATCACTCTCAGACTAAACTGTTTAGAAATATTACAATAAAAGGATCTCTGGATGCCAGTGGCTCATGTCTGTAAACCTAGCTACTTAGAAGACAGAGATAGGAGGATCTAGGTTCAAGGCCAGCTCAGGCAGGAAAGTCTACTAGAGCCAATCTCTAAAAAAATACAGCCAAAAAAGCAGGGCTAGAGGCATGCCTCAAGTGGTAGAGCTCCAGCAGAACAAATTCAAGACTTTGAATTCAAACTCCAGTATACAATTGCAAAGAGCTACTTAAAAGAGAATACAATGGGCAGTACAGACAAGATGTCAGCAGAATGTTACAGTTGCTCCGGAGAGGGATTTGCCTGTCTACTCGAAGGGTTTTATGGAGGAAGAAAACTGATTTGAGATAGATAGGAAATGCAGCACTATAGAAGCTACAAGTTAAGGACTTGGATGGAGGTTCCTGGTGGCACTCAAAAATAGAGGGTGTAGGGAGGGCTAAGAACAAAGGATCTTTAATTTTACCCTAAGGAATTTAAACTTCAACAATCCTGTAGATGTTTTTAAGCAAAGAGGAGATAAAATGTATGATTTGAGAAATGTTAAGACAAGTGAAAAGAGAAAGTTCAAGGTATCGTTTCTGTATTTCAAGTAAACGTGACAAGGCAAAAAAAGCATGAGGGAGACAGAGAAAGGAAATAAGCTTAGTTTGAGTGCTGACAGTAGACTGGTTCTATTAATAACTCAGGTATTTAGTGAGTATCCACTAAATAAGCTAGTTTCTTTGTTCAACAAAAGTAATGGAAAATGACAAACTAAAAACAGTCACCTTCCCCCCCTCCCCACTCCCCCGACAGCCATATCTTAGAACTGTCCTTCATGATAAATTATACAGGACTCTAGGCATTCACACATAGTGAGACTAAAGGAGGATACCCTCAGGGGCAGAATGCAAAGGCACACCGCCTATGTGGTTCTAATTATATAAAATAGTATTTATCAAAATAAACTCCAGGAAATGGAAACAAAAAAGAAAAAGAAAAAGAACTGTCCTTGCTGCCAACTCCATTGAATTCTCTTTCCTCTTCTTTCCCCCTGAACAAACACATCTGGTGGTTTTGGAAGAAAGCCTGAGATCAAGGCCATGTCTGCCGCTGACGCCCCTAGTGGACACAGATGCTGTTGAAACCTTGAAACTACTCAAGAAAAGATTGGGGGGGGGAGGCGAGAGGGGGGAGAGAGATGGGAAGGGGAAACAAAGGAGGAGGCAACAATGCTTGGTAAGAAATGCACTCCTTACCTTGCCCATGTAATTGTAACCCCTCTGTACGATATTTTCACACACACACACACAAAGAACAAAACCAAAAAAAAAAAAGATTGTACTCCAACCATGCCTTCTTCTTCTCACCTGGCTTCCATCTGCCCCACCTGACTTCATTTTTTCTGCCTAATATTTAAAGGAGCCCTAGTTGAAAGGAGATGTGCCATTTCCCCTTCAGCCAGACTGAAGGACAAAGCCTGACTGAGACCAGGCTTTCCTCCTGAATAAAATCTGTGGGACTCTTGATGTTCGCCTTTCTGCTCTTTTTCTTTTCTCACAGAAAGTATAATGGTAACACAGATGATTTCTGTTCTTGGGGGCACTTCTATGCCACTGGTGGAGAATTAGACACTAATAATTAAAAAGTGCCATGTGCAGGTTGGCTCATGCTTATAACCCTAGCTATAAAGCAGGCTGAGATCTACACAAGACTCCATGTCTGAAATAACCAGCAAAAAGTAGGGCTGGAGGAAAGGTCCATATTGTAGACTATCAGTTGAGCAAGCAAAACGAGGAAGCGCCAGGCCCTGAATTTAAGCTCCAGTTTTGCCATAAAATGTGTTTGTTTCTCTCTTCCATCACTGTTTTTGATTTCTTTTTTTTTTTTTGTCGGTCGTGGGGCTTGAACTCTGGGCCTGGGCGCTGTCCCTCAGCTCTTCAGCTCAAGGCGAGCGCTCTACCACTTGAGCTACAGCGCCACTTCCGGTTTTCTGGTGGTTTATTGGAGTTAGGAGTCTCACGGTCTCTCCTGCCAGGGCTGGCTTTGAACCGCGATCCTCAGATCTCAGCCTCCTGAGTAGCTAGGATTACAGGCGTGAGCCACCAGCGCCCGGCTGTTTTTGATTTCTGAACCTCTTGTCTTGTATGTAAGCTTATCTGTTTTGGGAAGGTTAAGGAGGAACACAGAAATGGTGGGACAAAGAGTGAAAAAACAGCAGTTAAACTCACTAGACACTATGTTGAAAATTAACTATACAACTTGTGTGGGGGAAGGGAGGTCAGGAGGGAAAAACTAGGAGAAAATGAGGGAAGAGGTGACACGGTCTAAAAGAAATGTACTCATTACCTGACTTATGTAACTGCAACCCTTCTATAGCACCTTTACAATAAAAATGTAAACAATAATCTATGTACATATGACCATATAAAATGATGTTAAATGAAATGAATCCCAAGATAGGAACACACCTTGTTTTTTCTTTCTTGCTATTGTTTTTAGTATCTAAAATGTACTATGTAATTTTTTTGTTTCTCTTGTATGTTCTTCCCCCACGGTATAACCCCTGTTTTTACTGTATTTGATATTGGTGCCCTGCATCTTGTATATTTTTCTAATTTGGGGAGGAGAAGGGAAATAACAAAATGCTGAAACAAGGATATAGGTTGATCCATTGTAACAATGAGATGTACAAGACACTATGTGGAAAAGGAACTTTACAACTTGTGGGGGAGGGGGAGTGGGGAGGTAGGGAAGGAAGGGATGATAGGGGAAAAACAAATGAGGAGGTAACAATGTTCAATAGGAAATGTACTCATTACTTACTCATGTAACTGTAAACCCTCTGTACACTATTTTTACAATAAAAAATATTATAAAAGGTTCTAACATAAATTTAGCAAAATTCAAAAACAACATAAGCAATAAAAAACAAGAAAGCCTGGTGTCAGTGGCTCACATCTGTAATCCTAGCTACTCAGGAGGCTGAGATCTGAGGATGGAGGTTCGAGGCCAGCCTGGGCAGGAAAGTCTGTAAGACTCTTACCTCCAATTAATTACAGAAAAAGCTAGAAGTGGAGCTGTGGCTCAAGTGGTAGAGTGCTATCCTTGAACAAAAGAAGCTCAAGGATGGTGCCCAAGCCCCGAGTTCAAGCCCCGGGACCAGCACAAAACAAGAACAACCACAAGGACACAGATGAAATCATTCCATACTGTGGCAAGTAATATAATGGGGGAAAAAAGCTATGTGAGAGAGGAGGAGGAAGTATGGAGCGTAGCTAGAGAGAGGAGGCATTTTTTTTTTGGTTGGTCGTGGGACTTGAACTCTGGGCCTGGGCGCTGTCCCTCAGCTCTTCAGCTCAAGGCGAGAGCTCTACCACTTGAGCCACAATACCACTTCTGGTTTTCTAGTAGTTTATTGGAGATAAGAGTCTCACAGACTTTCCTGCCTGGGCTAGCTTTGAACTGCGATCCTCAGATCTCAGCCTCCTGAGTAGCTAGGATTACAGACATGAGCCACCGGTGCCCAGCTAGAGGAGGCATTCTTTAGTTACAATTTACCAAATGACAAAGGGCCATGCAAGGGAAGAGTCTTCCCAGGAGAAGGTCCCAAATCTGTGAAGCAGAAAAACCTTTGAATGTTCATGGAGGATAAATAACAGGCAAGTGTGATGAGAATTCAGAGGGAGAGGAAAATGAAATATGGCCAGTGAACCGGAGTCCGGATCAGGTAAGGAATCACAAAATGTAGGATGGAGTTTAGATGGATTCTCTGTAAAATAGAAATTCAGGAATTATGATTAACCTTATATTATTTGTGACTATGACAGATGTTGCTTTCTGCTATACTATTGGTAAATCGTATTTATTGGTAACATTTTCAGCAGCTACTATGACAAATGTTCAAAATCCATAAAGCTAACCTGTTTAACTACATGCGCTATTTGCAACGTAACTAGTGGCCATAATCTGGCTAACAAACACTAAAACTAAAGGAAAAGAAAACTTATCTGAGATAACACATTTGGAAGATAAATAAAAAGAGGGAAAGCGATGAAAGAGAAACTATGTGTACCTCTGCTCGTTCATTTCTTACACTTCCACTGAGCCCAGCAAGAGCTGAGGTTGTGTTGGGTACTTGTGTGTAAGCAAGAACATTCTCCAAAAGGAAATTAACTGAGGTCCAGAAAGTCAAAGGAAAAAAATCAAAGTCCTTTACAGATGGCAAGATAATATTGTTTTTAGAATTATCCTTTCAGAGAAAGAAAAGAAGTGATACTGATATTATTCTAAAATTTCCACAATGACTATAAATTGACATGTTGGTCCAAAAGTGAGTTTAAAAGCTTATGAAGTTGCTTTTAGAGTACATGGAAGAGAGAAGCAGCCTATAATTCACTAGCCACTCCAATGAGCTATCTTCAGGTTAGATAATCCTCACTTGGGGAAAAGTTTATACTTGACAAGATGCTTTTTTTTTCTTTTGTGCCAGTCCTGGGGCTTGAACTCAGGGCACCATTCCTGACCTTTTATGCTCAAAGGTAGCACCCTACTACTTGAGCCATGGCTCCACTTCTGGCTTTTTGGTGGTTAACTGGAGATAAGTGTCTTATGGACTTTCCTGCCCAGGCTGGATTGGAACCATGATCCTCAGATATCAACTTCCCAAGTAGCTAGGAATACAGGCATGAGCCACAGCTCTAAGATGCTTCTTATAATTGTATCAGAAAACATACAAAGGTAGGAAATCTAGGAAAGGCTGACAAATATAACACTTTGGCTTGAAAGGATTTAATGTTTCATTGTCAATTGGGAAGAAATATTTGCTGAAACAAGAACTTTTCAATCTGCAGAATGCAGGTATTCATGGCCTTCCTCAAAGAACTACAAATGCATTTGCTTAAGCAAGCAGCAGACATTAATATATATTAATATACTAAATATTTTGGATAGACAATCTAAGATAATGAAGATTTTGAATTATTAAAATATATATGGCAAAAAATTTTGACTACTATTTAGTCACAAATACTGTGTAAGACTCGGGAATAAAATGAAGATAATACACATTGTGATGGGAAAGGGAATTCAGCGTATACCTTCACATTTCATTTGTAGCAAAAAATGAATTAAATATGGCCATCTTGATACATTTTGGGGTTTTAATAAAACCTCTTACCCGGAGCCCATGGAAACGAGGATTACTGTAGAAAAGCTTCATCTGCTCAGACGGAAGTGGTCCTAGCACCTTCTGAATAGTAAAAAGTTGGTCAATTTCACTTTCTCCAGGAAATAAGGGCTGTCCATCGCTAAGCTCACCAAGAATACAACCCACTGACCACATGTCTACAGACTTCCCATAGGGAGCTCTGAAAAGCAAATGGAAAGATTACCTTGGCAATTGAATAAACACAACAGTTTAACAAGTTCTAAACTATTTTGCTTACATTCATGATTTAAAGCACATTGTGCATTTAAGGGATTAAAGGACATTAGAAAAAATGAGACTAAAATAAGGAGCTACAGTTATTCCAGTAAATGTTCAGAACACAAGTAAACAACCATACACTCATACAGGTAGCAGTTTAATAACAACTTAATATACACTAATATGATATCTGGGTATAAGTTGAATATGAGTGGCTTAATGAACCCTAATAGAGTACACATGTTTGATGAGTAACATTTCACTTGTGAATGAAATGTTCCCAAGAAACATATTTTCTAAGTAATTTATACTTTAGCTCTCTAAATGTCATTTAGAGACCTTTTATTCATTTTAAAAATCTGGTTTAATAAAATGTACTAATGACTGTATTTCTTTTTTTTTTTTTTCTCCCCGGTGGTACTGGGAATTGAACTGAGGCCGTCACATTTGCTAGGCAGGCACTCTACCACATAAGCCACACCTCCAGCTCCTTTTTTGCACTGGTAGGATCTTGCATTATACCTGGGCTGGGGTGGGCTGGGCTTGGCTGGGTTGTGATCCTTCAAATTGTGTTTCCCCATATCTTTGGGGATTACACTCCTGTGCCACTGTACCTAGTCATTGTTTGAAGTGCAGTATAAAGAACTTTTATGCTTGGGTTGGCCTTGAACAGCAATCCCTGATCTCTGCTTCTCAAGTAGCTAGGATTAACTCTACCCAGTGACTCTTACATATCTTTTAAAATGAATAGTGAATATCATTTAATCTTTTGACTTATTGTCACAATTTCTGATAATTAAGATTATATTATTTACCTGAATATAATTGACCTCTTCATATAAGTTCAAAGTACATTTTAAGTTTACTTAGGGGTTTCTAGCTATCTTTTGGGACCTGAGGTTATCAGAGGGCTTTAGGAGGAGGAAGAGAGTTGCTGTTAAAATTGAGGCTATAAAGGAAAATCTAGGTATCTCTAAAACAGTTTTAAATCTGTACTCTACACTCTGGTGTCAAATAAAAATTATTTTGTTAACTAAGAAGGCATATATGCACACATACATATATAAAATGTTTCAAACATAATCTAAGCTTTAAGAAAGGAAAACAAAATAAAAATAGAATATCTGAAAAATGGAAGAAAATTCTAGAATATTATAACTCTATAATAGAAATATTAAAACATTTACATTAAAGTACTATTAACATACAAAATGTTTCTAACATAATCATTGCAACAATATGTCGGTATGATCTCATTTTCATCCCACAAAAACCTATATGAGAGAACCTTATAAAGATCTTTTTGGTAGTTTACTAAGGAAGGAATGATTCTGATCTTCCCTTCATATGTGTTTGAGAGAAAGAAAAACATGTTTTGTGGTGTAAGATGGAGAAACCTGTGGAAAATGTCCATATAGCCAAAACAAACTAACTTTCTTCAGCCATCTGTTCAAATATTTTAATGCAGCTCCAACTATCTTGAATATCAACAACAAAGTCCTGAGAATTTATGAAACATGTAGATTCTTAATGTAAAACCAAATATTGATTTTAGTGTATTTTTTATACAAAAAGTGTGGTTCCTCAACTAGTACTTGAGAATCTTTTAATTAGCAATGTTCCACTTAGCTCAAGTTCATTGCACTGTTCTCATCTGGTATTGGCAGCTACCAAATATCCTTAAGCAGAACCTCAGTTTCTTGCTGGGTATTAATTAGGCAGCAAAAATTCTCAGAAGGCTCAGTATACAAGACTGCCTAAGAAGACATTTCCTCAGTGTGATCCCATAGACAAAAATCATACAGTAATGAGTCTTTATAACTTACATGAGAATTTGGATATGGTTCTAAGAATGATCTACTTCATGTTCCTTTCTCCCTCCCTCATCCTCTTCTCTTGCAATACTGGGATTGAACTCAGGGCTTCATGCGTGGTTGGCAAGCACTCTACCACATGAACCATTTCCCAAATCACTTTCTTTTGCTTTTCTGTCTTTCAGATGATGTCTGTCATTAACTTTTCTGGGACTGTCATTAAATGTGATCATCTTATATCCATTTCCTGAGCAGCTGAGATTACAGGTATGTGCCACTACTTAGCCCATACTCATTTCAACATTCAAACCCCAATCTCAAGAGGGGCATAGGGAGAAAGAGAAATAGACTCTGTAGGTGTGTGGGGATTAGTGATAGGGGATAGTTTGGCAGAGAGGGTAAAGGAGGTTGAATACTGTCAAAATAGATAATTTACAACTAGGCAAATGAAACAAGAAAACCTGTTGGGGATACCATTTTGGAGGGGGGAACAGGTAGTATGATAGAGAAAGATTGATTGGAATACAATGTAAACACATATGAAGGTATAATAATGAAATCTTCCCCTGTGTAACTAATATAAACCAACAAAAATAAATCCCAATCTCCCCTGCTCCAAAGAATAATAACTACACATTCCAGTGAGCCCAGAAAGGTACCTTAAAAACATAGATAGACACAAAGAAAATTAATCTATTGTTGAGAAGTCTGAAAGCAAATACAACCTAATGGAAACAATTTTAAGAATACTACAACTTAAATAATTAGAGCATGCCGGGCACCAGTGGCTCACACCTGTAATCCTAGCTAGTGAGGAGGCTGAGATCTGAGGATTGTGGTTCAAAGCCAGCTAGGGCAAGAAAGTCCATAAGACTCATCTCTAATAACCACCAGAAAACCAGAAGTGATGCTGTTGCTCAAGTGGTAGAGCGCTAGCCTTGAGCTGAAGACCTGAGGGACAGTGCCAGGCCCCGAATTCAAACCCCACGAGCCCCCCCCCCCAAAATAGGTAGAGTATTATTATCATTATTATTTATTTTGCAAGTACTAGGATTTGAATTCTAGCCTTGGCACTTGCCTGGCTTACTTGCTTAGCTGTTGCTCTACCACTAGAGCCATGTCTACAGTCTGGCTTTTTGCTGATTGTTTTGTAGCTAGAGTCTCTGACTTTTCTGCTTGGTTTGGTTGGGTTGGAACTAAAATCCTCTAAATCTTAGCCTCCTGAGTAGCTAGGATTACAAGTATGAGGCACCAGCACCTAGCTGGTAATAACTAATTATCTGGGAGAGAGGATGATTACAGGCCACTTCTTAGGCTCTAAAGTTAAATGCATTACAAAAAAAAGAACCTATCACAAGACTGCTGGTGTTAACAGAAAAATGACAGAACACTGAAAGTTCAATAGTAAACATAAAGTGGATAGATAGGAAGATGTTGCCAAAAATAAAATCATGAGTGCAGTGCTAATTTGAATAGCCATTCACTACTAAACAGGACTTACACTGTTCAGAAAAAAAATATATAATTGGTTCCATGTGTCTAGATACTTAGTATTTGTTGAATAAGTGAAAAAAAAGATGCAAGATGCAAGAGCAGATAAGCCAGAATGCTAAACTATATGGATAGTCACATTCTAAATGTGAAATATTTTTAGCAAACATGTCTACAAAAATTCCTTTCATTTCTGTATGCATGTCCCTTTTCTAATTTGGTTCTTTAATTTTTCCCATCCAGGGGTAGGACTTATTTCTCCACACTTGGAATAAGAGCGTGGCAATGAAACATGTTTCAGCCAATAAAGCAAAATAGAGGCTTGGAAAGCACCTTTGCTTGGGGGCAGACCTTGTTGCTGTAGCTAGAACACTTAGAAAATTGAACTAGCCTACTGAAAGATAAGTCCCTGTGGATTAAAGATGGTCTGTTCCACCTGAAGTCCCCTATACAAACCAATCCCTACGGGGGACACTCAATCTACCCAAATGCCCCCAAGAAAGACAATCATTCAGTTGAACTCAAATTACTGACACACAGAATCATGAGTAAATAATGGAGCTGGTTTCATAACATTTACGTTTTCAGGTAGTATATTACAGTAAATCTCTAATTAACATTTAATTAAGTAAAATTCTTATTTTCCATAGGTAATTGCAAAGTCAAAGATCAAGAAATATGTAGAGGCCACTCTACTTTGGGAAAGTAACTTACCCAAGGAGAAGTTCTGGGGATCGATACCATCTGGTGGCCACATACTCTGTGTAGTTAGCATTATTGCCTTCTGAGAGATTCCGAGCAAAACCTGAAATAGTAAATTCATGTTGGCAAAATATTTCAGTGCTAATAGACTTTAAAAGAACATCGGGGCTGGCAAGGTGGCTCAGTGGTAGAGCGCTTGCCTTGTATGCATGAGGCCCTAGGTTCGATTCCTCAGCACCACATAAGCAAAAAGAAAAAAAGCCAGAACTGGCACTGTGGCTCAAGTGGTAGAACGCTAGCCTTGAGCTGAAGAGCTGAGGGACAGCACCCAGGCCAAGAGTTCAAGCCCCATGACCAGACCCCCCTTCCCCAAAAAAAGAACATCAAAAGAAAATAATGACTGATATTGAATGGGTTGTTTATTATTAATGTCCTTGTTATCTAAAAAAAATTACTAGCTTTCATGTCAATTAAAATTTGCTCTCTTGCCAGGTACCAGTGGCTCATGCCTGTAATCCTAGCTACTTAGAAGGCTGAGATCTGAGGATCGCAGTTCAAAGCCAGCCAAGGCAAGCAAGTCCATGAGACTCTTATCTACAATAAAGCACCAGAAAACCAGAAGTGGCACAGCACCACTAGCATCACTAGGGCTCTAATGGTAAAGCGCCAGCCATGAGCTGAAGAGCTGAGGGACAGTTCCCAGGCCCAGAGTTCAAGCCCCATGACCGAAAAAAAAATTACCCTCTTCCCTATGCTAGAGAAATCCATGTCACTCTATCCAAAGTCACCCTATCCAAGTCCCTCCATAGTTTTCTAAGCATTCAAAGCTTAATTTCAAATTAGTTTTCTAAAAAGGCAAATATTAGAAACAAAATTAAGGATCCACTAAAACCAAAAGTCAAAATTAAATAACATTTTGTAGACAGTTATTAATTCTGCTACCTGAAACATGAATTGTATTTGTACATCTATTGGTGCTGATCAGTTTTAGCTATTATGTAAACGAATCAATGGCAGTACTAGAAACAAGGCAGGTCAAAAATTACTTTCATTCCCTGATGTCTCAGAAAGCATGTTACAGTAATCTTAATGACTTTACAGACCCCACTATAACTTCTGTCTCTCTTTCAAAAGGTTTTGGAGCCACATCAAAGTCACAAAATTGAGGCAGCAGAATAAATTCATTACCTAGCTAACTCACCAAATGTGGTATAATTTAATGATCAGTAGTTACAGAACTAAAACATTAAAATTAGGAGTAAAAATTAGATGTCACATTTGAAAAGCATATAATACTGTTTCATAAAATGAAACAGTAAAAAATAAAACAATCACAGCAAAAAAATCCCAAACTTCAGCCACTCAATAGGTCTTTGTAAGACATTTTGTAGCATTTGTAGCATTTGTCTTTGTGAATGGGGTTCTTCAAGCCAAAGGAAGTGCCAGCTCTGGGAGGGAAAGCAATTAGGAAGTCCTTGTTAGGGTTGCACAGGGTACAGATCACCTCATATGGTGCCACAGGAGGAACTTTCTGAGCATTTAAAAGTCTTCTCTTAAAGAAATAATGTTAACCCAAGAGTGTTTTTTCCTATTATTAGCCCTTCTACAGTATTTCTTTTGTATTTCTAACTTGTTTTATAATTTCAGCTGCCTTAGAGATTTAAGCAGAAGAGTGGCCCATAGAATCATAGAGGCAGAGTAAATAGTATATAAGGTGCAGACTTAGTGTTGGGTGGTAATCACAATTACCAACAGGAATTTGTTAGAGACACTGTTTCTTAAAAGCATAATGTCAAAGAAATGCTAAAATAAAGGTATTTTGGTATTCAATATTCCTTTTCATTTTTCTAAACTATTGTATAAAAATTGAAGGTATCTCAAGGCTCTTCTTAAAAAGTTACAAAGAACATTTAAAACATTTTCCCCTCAGGAGCTCAAGATCATAATTTCCAAATACTGAGTAAAATTGCTGAATTAGTTATATATGTCTCAAAATGTCTGAACAAAATGGGTCATACTACAGAGTGAATTCTTACAACAGTCTACTATAAGATGCAATCTATCTAAAAGGACCCAACTTTTGCTTAAGATAGAGGCTTATGTAGAGGGTTACATTGTATTTGTGATTGTAGTTGAATATATAAAAAGGGGGATGAGTGTGTTATAATTTTAAAATAACTAAAAACTCTTCCAGACACATTTAATCAAGAACTGGCATATCATACATCAGTTATCAGCTTTATTTATTGAACACACAATAGGAATAAGTGTTCTGGATATGGTTCCAGAACTGAACCTAGAGCAATTTCTATCAACATCTAAAATATTTTATCTTATTCATACTAGGAACCCATAGTGAGAGTTCCAAACAAACCCTTTCCTGGGATCATTAGGTGCTGGGCTTATTCATATATGCATATACATGTATTTACTTTGAATAAATTCTCATTAAGTCACATTTGCTAGGCTTTCTCCCACTTGAGCTATGTCACCAGTCACTTTTCAGATAGGGTCTGTTTTTGTCCTGGGCAGGCTCTGAACCATAATCTTCCTATCTATACCTCTATCCTTCATCTGGTTACTTGATTGAACTGTGGTCTCAACAACTTTTTGCCTGGACTGGCCTGGAACCATGAAGTTCTAAATCTTCTCTTCCAGAATATGTGTCACACACATGGCCAAATTACTTTTGATATGCATTTAAAAGCTATGTGCGAATTACATTAATTGTTTAAGTACTGAGATTTGATTTCTTTTTAACTTACCAAAGTCACATAATTTTAGAACCTCATTGTGGCTGATTAGTAGATTTTCTGGCTTTATATCTAGAGTATCAAGATTAGAAAACAATTAGTAAAAAATGTTCTAAGTTCTGCTGATTGACACATGGTATCTAATTAGAAATCTAGCATAATTTGAGTAGATAACTGTAGTGAAAAGCAGAGTAACACACTTCATGCTGGTATGTAAAATTTCAATTTCTTTCTTCTTAAAAACATGCAGACCACAATTTCAATAATTCAGACAAGAAGTACATATTGTAACATCTGATAAACATCTTTTATCTTCATCACTGTATCAATTTGTGTCTGGCTAGTATAAAACAAAATGCAAGAGAAGCATCAGAAGATAAAACTTGAAGACATTTCAAGGCTCTTCTAAAAAAATTACAAAGAACACTTAAAATATTTAGTAAAAACATATAGTAAAAAATGATGCTGAACAAGTGACTTCTTTTGATTATTATAAACTGTAGATTGTGGCAGTAAAGGAAAAGGTAAGACAGTTTATGGAAATACAATCATGGCCTTATACAAATTTAGTCATGCCTATAACCTACAGACAATGGGTACTTTTGACTAATAGGGAGGAAAGTCAATAGGTGAAGACATACATTGGAGACTGCTGATCTAAGACACAATGAAAGATGAGTTCCAATAGGGACAATGACTTAGGGACCACCTATAAAGCCTGATTCTGAGTTGGTTCACATTAACTGGTATACTTGCAGGGCCAAAAGGCTATGGAATTGTTCTTTTGCCATTTCTCCTGGCCCCAAGTAAGTTGCAAAATTGGCTTTGTTGAAGTCTTTTATATATTAGGCATTTATTCATTTTGGAGAGGAATGGCTATACAGACAGAGATCTCACCACAACACCCAAATAAATTTGTGATTGATCCTTTCAGTGTACAAAGGAATATTTGGACAGCAAATGACTTCTTAGATCTTATACTTGAAAGATGTATTTAAATTTAAATAGAAATATTCTCAAGATAATAAATACTTTAGCTTTTTAAGTGTTTTCTTTAGTATCTTACATTTCAAAAATTCCACACTCACCTCTATGGACAATATCATTCTTATGGCACCAGTGAATAGCTTTGATTAGTTGATAAATGTAGCTTTTCACTTTTTCAGGTGGAACTCCATTTGGCATTTCTTCCAATAATTCAAGCATATTCTAAAAAATTAAGCAGGCCCACTTTATATTAATATTTTTAAAATGTTAGATGATTCAGCCAATAAATAATATTTGTTATTTTTGTTTTGTATTTTATATATAACTTAGTTCATAATGCACCAGGATACAACAATAAATCAAGGTTCCTTTTTTTTTTTTTGCTGTTCGTGGAGCTTGAACTCAGGGCCTGGGCACTGTCCTTGAGCCTCTTTCTGCTCAAGGCTAGCACTCTACCACTTGAGCCATAGCATCACTTCTGGCCTTTTCTGTTTAGGTGGTACTGAGGAATCGAACCCAGGGCTTCATACATGCTAGGCAAGCACTCTACCACATTCCCACCCCCAAGGTTCCCTTTCTTAAGAAATGCAACTTTTACTACTCCTCTATACTGTTCCAAATAATAACTGTGTACTTTTTACTTCCCTTAAAGCTTTCAAGTATCATTTTAGGATAATTTCCTTTGCAGAAATTCAATATAATGTGGAGAAATAACAATATCATGTATAAAAGGGGGTGGATCATTTTAATTTAGTATGCAGTATATTTTTAATAGAACCTTGTAATGAATATGATAGAACTTTGTAATAAAGTAATATAGATATTTCTGTTAAGAGGCTTGGAAACTACTCTAAAAAGGAAACAATTCCCAAGATTAGAAATGATCGATATATTTAGTGTAAAAATTAAAATAAGTATATTTTTTATAAAATAAGTTTTATAAATTAGATAGGATATGCTGTTGAAATAACATGTCGACCTCAAACAATTCAGCATTCAAAACTGTTAAAGTCAGAGACCATTCGAAATTCATGTTTTTGTTTTGTTTTGGTTAGTAGTAGGGCTTACACTCTGGGCCTGGGCACTGGCCCTGAGCTCTTCAGCTCAAGGCTAGGGCTCTACCACTTGAGCCACAGTGCCACTTTCTGGTGGTTTATTGGAGATAGTCTCATGGACTTTCCTGCCTGGGCTGGCTTTGAACTGCAATCCTCAAATGTCAGCCTCTCGAGTAGCTAGGATCACAGGCGTGAGCCACTAGCATCTGGTGTCCCGGGAGTATGAGAGAAAAAGAGAGGGAGAGAGAGGGAGAGAGAGAAGAAGAGAGAGAGAGAGGGAGAGAGAGAGAGAGAGAGAGAGAGAGAGAGAGTGTGTGTGTGTGTGTGTGTGTGTGTGTGTTTGTGTGTAGGTACTGAGGTTTGAACTCAAAGCCTCACACTTGCTAGGTAGGCACACTACCTCTTAAGCCACTCTAGTAGCCCAATTATTCAAACTTTTTGTCAAGCAGAAACTTCACTTAGCCATATCCCATTAAATTTCAGATTAAGCAAAGTTTCTCCTTTTCTTCCTTAAAGCACAAGGAATAAGGCTCAAAATAGCTTATTGTTTGCAAGTTACTACACAGAACAGCAGTTCTCAAACTGTGGTTTGGGGATCTACAAGGGTCTTAAGAGATTGCAGAGGACCCTTGAAGTCAAACTACATCAGTTGTAACACTCAGGTGTTTGCCTTTTCCTCTGTGTTGGCATTTATACTGATGGTACAAAGCAGCAATGACTGCTCTCTTAACATATTAGCATGATTCAAGGGAATGAAATCATCAATTAGCCCTCTCCATTAAAAAAGAACAAAACAGCAATTTTAGTTAGGGATGTTCTTGATGAAGGATGTTACTTTGCTAAACTGCAATTCTTGAGTATTCATCTTTTTAAAAAATCTGCATGATAAATCCACATAAAGCACTTCTGCTGTGTATGTGCCATCTGAATCCTAGTTGTGGTTCCAAGCAAAGCACTGGGTTGATGGAAGATGCAGGCTGAACTAGCTGCTTCTTATGACATCTTATTTTTAAGTTAGAAGAATACCTGACTCAAAACATACTTATGTTAATATTAATGGCTTATTGTTGCTATTTTTAAATGATTTTGGGGGAGGGGTGCTAAGGATAGAACCCAGGATGGGCCTTGCTCATGCTAAGCAAGTGCTCAACCCCTAAGCCATAACCCAGCCTCTCAAATTAGTATTTTATATTGCTCAGCATGGCCTTCTAAATGAGAAACAAACAGATAAAAGCCACACAAAAAGTTGTAGGGACCCTCAATAATTTTCAGAGCATAAAAGATTCCTAATATCAGACAGGTAGAATACTAGTGCTCTAACACATTGTATTGAAAACAAAGAAATCAGTTGTGTTTATCTTCATACCTATTTATAACAGATGTACTTATTATCTTAATATAACTAAATAAATCAACCAATGGAAGTGTTTTTAACAGGAGTTGCCATTCCCAAGAAAAGAAAGTTTAGTTTCTTGGGAAAGGCAACTCCTGTCTCTTACCTTTGGTTAGACATTTGTGCTTTTCCTTTATAAAACATTAGCAAGGGACTAGTGTTAGTAGTGCTAAGCATAAATACTGAAAGACTCTTTAGCAAGACTGTTCTGTGATTTTCAGCTTCACTTTAAGGATGCATTAATATATGCATTAATAACGTATGTTAATAAAGACCAATCAGAACTTCAACCAAAAAGGCAACATGCAAATGGCTTTGACATAACTCTACAGAGTAGTAAATGTATATGTATGAAGCAAAATATTTAAAGAATGTTTGCATCATCTTTTATGTTTTTCCACTTGAATCATCTTTTCCAATTTAACAAATATATAAAAGGTGCCAAATGCACAGGAAGAACAGGAGGTATCCCTCACTTGATGTTCTGTAGGTTCTTTAGCGCCATAAATACTAGCCCTCCATAGCCATTCTTCTCTTAACTCCACAGGAATAGTTTTCAATTGAAGACCTAGCAGCTCAGAATGAGGAGTGGACTTGTGCTCTGCCTTGTAGCTAGTGGGACCATGCAACTACTACATCTTGTCCAATGGGATGTGACAGTTGGCGATTATACTGTGAAAGACAAGGGGAACATCTCAGGAGTAGTGGAGCAAAATGGTAGAAGCAGCCAGCAGAAACTGCTCTCATGATTGTGGAGCACAGCTGCCATCCAGTTCTACACTGCCTACCTTTTTATTTGTATATGAAGGAGAAACAAACTCCTTTTCGTTTAAGGGACTGTGATCATGAGTCTCTGTTACCAGCCTTGTATATTTTATAGTCTTTCTCCTCTTAAGACTTACTGTGGATTATTAGGCATTGCCACTGATGTGCAGGTGTGATGGTTACCTTCCATCTAAGAACACAGGGGCAAGGAAAGAAGCCCAGGAATAAGTTCTGGTAGCAGTTCTGTCACATCCTAGCAGAGAGATCTCTGAAATTACTTTTCTCAGTGAGAAACAAATACACAGAGGTATCTATCCATTTGTTATACTAAATTGTTATTTACCGTGAACAATTACCATAAATAGAACAGAAATGGAAAAAAAAGACATAATGAAACACCAGATTTTCCAAATTTTATTATTTAGCAGTAAAAACTGCAAACTGTGTATTTGTAACAACTAAAAATTAAGAGCTTCTGATTTTCCCTGCAATCCTAGTATAGCAATCCTTTTCTTAATATCTTTCAAAAATACCAACAACTTTAGTTTCATTTTGATAGCGAAAGTACTTCAGGGGAATACTTAAGATAATACTGAAAAAAAAAAAAACATGAACCAAATATTGGAAAAGAAATGTAAAAGCTGTGGTTTAAAATGACAGAGGGCTTTCTCATATTTTCCAGTTTCACTAGTAATGATATTACTATTTTTATTAAAAATAGAGTCTGTAATGGCTAAGTAAATTTCAAGTTGCATTAGTGGTCACCTTGACAACACTGGTTTCCATTTGATGATGACAATGGAAATGACACCTTGTCATTCAGGGAATAACAAGCACCTGAGTGCTGACTTGCAGCAAACCTAACCTTTTCAGTTTCAATTCAAATTTTTAATAGCATAGAAAATCAGCAGTCACCAATTGACTCAGGAACAAAACTTTCAAAAGGCTCCGCTGGTCTAGTTTCTTCTGTTATTCTAACCAGTCAAAACCAACAGCTGCAAGTCAGCTGCAAAGACATTCTGAGACACCTAACACTGTTTACTATAACATACATTTTCCATTAGGTCATGCCATTAAGATTGTTATTAGTAAGTTGATTTTTGTTGTTTAAGTGCTAAGACAAGTGTGCAGTCAACTGGAAAAAAATGCATGTCTTCTTGTTTTCTCTTATGCTCTCAATTCCTTACCAGTGGTCTAATCTGCTGCATTGGAGCCTTACCTCAAGCCTGTTAGCAAGCCTGTTTCTTCTCAAAGAAAACCAAAGCACAGGCAGTTCATAAAAGACTGACTGACTCACTACCCTAGTTCTAATACAAGCACCTAGCCTGTGCTGGTTTTGATCTGGTTTAAACCTGTATGATCCCATACCACCAAGCTTAATGTAAATAAATCAAATCTAGAAATGGTTTGTTGGATGTAGATTCTGAGACTTCAGAAGCCATATCAGTATACAGTAAGATTATGATTATCGGTGTATTATTAAATTGTAAAAATCTATCTAAATCTGTTTCAGGACTTACAATGATTATGAAAAATGTTTTCATCGTAAGATCCTGAGATTAAGAATACATAACAAGTCATACTAATTAATAATACTTTCTTTAGCAAAATTACAAATAGCCCTAAATAAAAGATCCAGGAAGGTAGGCAATTAATGACTTACTTTTTCAACATATTCAAATACCAAGTATAATTTCCCCCTCCGACGAAAGGCTTCCTTCAGCTCCACAATGTTTTCTTGCTTGAGAGTGCGAAGCATTTTAAGCTCTCGTAAAGTCGTTTCCTTGACTTCTTCATTTTCTGGAATGTAAACAATGGTGAAAACAGAAAAATTAGAGCTTTCAAACTACTGTTCAAAGAATTTTAAGAACATTGAAAACATCCCAATTTTACCTCCCACTTTTGAGTACTTCTACTTAAGAAGCCCATGAGTGGAATGTTAAATTACACATTTTTCTTGTTGAAAGGACCAAGAATAAGAAACTAAAAGAAAGAAAAGGCTTATTTGACCAGCATGAACCTGATTTTCTGCTTTTATTTTCTTGTATTCCTTGTTACAAAGCATATGTATAAAAACACAGATTTATAGACAAAATATATGTGTTTGCTATCATTTTAACTCTAATACGCTATACAGGGGAAGAAAGGGGTAAAAGGGTCATAAGAATCAACCATGTAAGTGTGCAGAAGAGCTTCTTTGCAGAAGAGCTCTTTGCAGTTAGCATCTCTAGCAGTTGATGTCTTAAGGTTGGCTTAAAGGAACATTTTATTCATTAGGCTGACTGTGAGTCACATCGGTGAGCAAAGGTCATGTACCAAGCATTCACAATACAACTCTCAGCCAAATTGCTGGGAATTCTGAGTGTGTCTGATCTTCTTCCTGAACAGCTGCTGTTCTGTATTCCTGCTGCCTTCCTGTGGCATGTCCATCTGTCCATCCCAGATGGGATAGCTGTTCTGGGACGGAGAACTTATGCTGAACCAATATCTGCTCTTCCATACCATCAACTTCACTTGTGATAACCTCCAAAGACATGGAGGAAGGACAGAAATTATTAACTTCAATGGATTAATGGGCAGGAAAGTGTAGAGCTAGTATTTCATTTTAAATGAGTGTTCATAACAGCATGAGACATGTTCATATGTATGTGTAAAGGTACATGTTAATAATCCTTCACCTGTAATTCTCAAATCACCAAGAGTCTAAAAAACTGAAACCTTCCCTAAATTTGTGCCAAATTCATTTAAAGGTAAAACTGCATTGACATGAGACCATGTTTAACCCACTTAATGGGAATGTTCATTACTACTTGATTATAAGGTGTTATATAATATGCCATATTTCCATTCTAAAATCTCAAAATTATGAATTCCAAAGCACATTTGTCCTCAAAGTTTAGGAAACCCTAGCTTAAGAGGTAAATTGTGTGACTCTCAGTTTCAGGAATGTCTTCAAGTATAGAGTTTGGTGATAGGGGTGAGAAAGTCTTTTTTAAGAAGACATGTTTGCTAAGTAAGGTACACTAGATAGAAAAGGTTGAATGCAGAGCTAGCTAGCAAGGTGGCTCAGGTCATTGAGCACCTGACCAGTATGTGCACAGCCCTGGGTTCAACTCCTAGCACTGCTAACAAAAAAAAAGGTAAAGAAAAGAGGGGTAGGGAAATAAATGCAGAAAGGACAGTGAGAGGAAGAATTCTAAGTGCAGATTAAGGAGTACTTCTCAGATTATTTTCTATTCCAGTTCCCTCTTTAAATGCCCTTTCAAACTGAATTTTAAAAAGAGCCTGTAATAGAAACAAGGGTTTCAAACACTGGTATATCAGAAACAAATGGAACATAAAAGTCAATACACCTTTGGGAAAAGGTTACATAAGGGAGGTATTCTACTTCAGCCAGAAAATTGTTGCAGATTGCAGGAACACTGACTAGGAAAGGATTTAGATATTGCCTATGGGGAAAACAAGAACTAGTAGGAGGGAAGGCAGTAGCAGCAGACACAGTAAACTGTCACACCATCTATGGAAAGAACATGGCAGTGGATCTCATGTGGCAGAAGGAAAAATGGGTGAGATGCAATCAGAGGATGTCTTGAAGGAGCTTAAAGAACTGTGATGGGACAGCTGTTGGTGGTGTTCTATGACTGCTGGGACAAAGTGGTGATGAGATAGAAACAATGGACACTGACTTGCATGTGAGAATTTGAATTTACTATCCCTTAATCCCCTCTGACCCTGGATGTTTCTATAATATGTGACTATGGAAAAAGGAGGATTCAGAAAACACAGTAGTTAGGGTCTTGTGTCTATGTGTTTGTGAACAAAGTTCTTAAGTACATCCACAAGCTACGTTGGAGCAGGATACAACAGTTGCTACAAAAATAAATGCTTGGTGAATTCCTGGCATATGAAAAATTAATGAAAAAGAGTACTTTATTTTTGATCAGTGACGGTTTCACTTTTGCTAATGGATGACCAAATCAGAATGGCCTTAGTAGAGCTGAGGATGTGGCTTAGCTTGCTTAATGTTCACAAGGCCCTGAAATCTATTCCCAACACCACCTGCCACAAAAAGGCCTTTATAGAAGGAACACTGGGGCTGGGAAGTTGGCTCAGTGGTAGATCGCTTGCCTTGCATGCATGAGGCCCTGGGTTCAATTCCTCAGCACCACATAAGCAAAAAGAAAAAAGCTGGAAGTGGCGCTGTAGCTCAAGTGCTAAAGCGCTAGCCTTGAGCTGAAGAGCTAAGGGACAGGGCCCAGGCCCAGAGTTCAGGCCCCACGAACGAACCCAAAAAAAAAAAAAGATAGAAGGAACACTGGCATAAAACAAAAGAGATTTAGATTTTGGACCTAGTCATGTAAGTAACTAGTGTTGTGACATGTAACTTTGGGCAAGGCAATTAATTATTCATCAGTAAAGTAAGTAAATAAATGTCCTTCAATCAGGCACCAGTGGCTCATGCCTGTAATCCTAGCGACTCAGGAGGCTGAGATCTACAAGATCAAGGTTCGAAGCCAATTGGAGCAGAAAACTCTGTGAGATTTCATCTCCAATTAACCAGAAAAAAAATGTCATCCTCAAGGTGTGGCCCAAATGGTAGAGTGCTGGCTGTGAGCAAGATAGATGAGTGAGAGTAAGATCTAGTTCAAGCCTAATACCAAGCACAAATAAAATAATTGCACCATCCTCAAATTCTATGACCTTTCTAAAACTAATTATGTATGTTTTTTTTTTATTAAAATCTTACTGATTGCAAGCCTAAGCCTCACTAAATTTGGATAATTGTTACATATACATAATTGGAAAAAAACATACATATGTAATGAGAACAAAGACAAATGATTAATGCCCTTTCAAAATGAAGTGCACTAAATCACTTAGCAGGTAGTACCAAAACAAATTAAACTGAACAGCATTTGGGGGGCCTTCTTTACTTTATGCTCGTCTGAGATATTAAGGTTGGAGTTAAGTGCTTCACCATTTAGTTTGTAATGACTGGAAATAAGGCAGGAAATTAAGTTAGTAATTGGTGAAGTGCAAGCAAAATGTGCACTCATCATTACTAGGAATAGCTTATATTATTTTTCTAAGTGCTTTACGCTTTTATCACAAAGTGCTTACACTTTGTGGTAAAAAAAAATCATGGCAATAAATAATCAGATGACAGGGAAAAGGAATGCACATTCCACTTACACATGCTTCTCTCCTCAAACAAATAGAAAGTAGGAAAGCATTTCAATGAAGCAGCTTTAATAAGTGGTAGCACAGCCTACTGAAATGGGCACAAAAACCTGTGTCTTCTAGTTGACACAATCCTTGTGTGTTCTTGTAAGTTAGCTCCTCCAGTTCAGAAAAGAAAAAAAAACCTAAGGCTAGAAGTATAGTTAACTTTCTCAGGGTGAGTAGACTGATGATACATTCTATCTAATAGCCTATCTAATATGCCATGCAGGGATTTAGGTAGCATTAGGGACACAGTGAGCTTTGAGGACTGTGTCATAAACACCCAGATTCAAGAGTAGACTATATTACTAGATGTAGCCACTTGACTTGTTGCTAAAGGCAAGTGGCTAAGCAGGAAATAATGGTAGAAGAAAAATTCAGATGTTCTAGGGTCTGTATTTTAGTCTCATTTAATCACACGCAATCTCATCATCTGTGAATTGGGGCTGAGGTTATTTGGATTATTCTGTAGGTCTCCCCCAGCGCTAAGCAATACTTCTATATCATACTTGCTAATGTGCATGCTGAATGACCTTTCATCACTTACCACTGAGGGGGTTTAATGAAGGCAGGAGCAACTCTAACAAAGCTAGGTGCAGATAAATGTAATTTCACTGAGTGAGGACTAAGTGACATGGTAGAGAAAAAGGATTAGGAACAAATAAATCTGACCTACTTTTATAGGCTTACCGATGAGGCAAGTTAACACCTCTAAAAAACAAGAGAAACTCACCAAAATAAAAGGTAACAATTTTAAGAAGCTAGCTCATAGGAGCAAAGGAAATTCAAAGATAAGTCAGTGATGAAAAGAAAAAATCTAAAGATGAGCAGAAACTCTCTATTGTAACTATATTTAAAGAACTGTGGGCTTGGGAAAGGAATCCTGGAATAGCTGTAACCTACTTTATGAAATCACAAACGACATTTTATATAGCCAAAGAGGCCCCCCAAACAGACCTTTAAACAGATATATTGTAAAAGAAAAGTCATTCCATCCTTGTACAAAACCATAGGGGTACCATGTGTGATTCAGGTTTTTGATTGAAGAAGGAACATCAGCAGCAGGGCCATTAATGTGGCCAGGGAAGTTTGAACGCTGGTGCTACTATTTTATATACCAAAAAGATGAGAGCTCTTCAGTCTTCAGAGATGAAGATCAGTAAAAGTGAAGCAGAAATTTATGAAATCAAAAAAAGTGCAAAATAGTCACCAAATCTTAAGAATCCCTGAGGTTTGAAAGAGACCCATTTGGGACATGAATAAAGAAAAATAATAATAATCTACAGGAAACATAAGCAGCAGCAGAATATATGATATAAAAGCAAGGATACAAACTACTAAATATGGACTGTTACACAGCTCCCTGGAGTGAGCCTCCTTGCCAGGTACCAAGGCCCAGTGAGGAGAGGATCCCTTCTCATCCCATCATCTAAATTTTCAGGAAAGAATGAAAACTCCAAAAGGGTAAAAAGGCTAAAAAATTCTCACCATGTTTCCTAAAGTAAAGGTATGTTTTTAATTCTTACTGGTCCAAATCTATCTCACTGAAATCAATTGGAAGTTTAGTTTCTCAAGCAGTTTTCCCTCTTTCTAGTGGATATAATTATTCTCATTCTCTTATTTTTTAACATGCATAGGGTACATAAATAAATTGACATTTGGGTTTATAAAAAAAATCAGTGCTCTTGGATTAGTTAATAAATATGGGTCAGCAGACATTTGTATGTGTCTATGTGTAAGAACAAGCCAACAGTGATAGGTTTTTAAATGAATATCAAATCTCATTGAAGAAAATTGGAGTTGCCAAAAAGGTAAGAAATTATACCTAAATTAATAATTATACAGTCTATAATGTACCTTTTAACCAAATAATCTCTAATATTTTTACAATCTATGGTCATTATATAAATCTAAATAATGAGCAAACTAATTCAATGGAGACATCTGATTGAGTATTTAGTAGTTAATGTTTTGTTGTAGAGACTTACCTTAATGGACAAATTCATAATTATGTCATTCAGAGAGTCACTAAGATTCATTGTCAGAGACCCCAAATTTATGATGAAGTGTCAGAAGTAGAAATCATTAGAATAAGAAAAAATAAACTAATAAAGTGCTCACAGATAAAAATTTCTCAGTCCTGGAGCTGGAAAGGTGGTTCCGTGGTAGAGTGCTTGCCTTGCATGCATGAGGCCCTAGGTTCGATTCCTCAGCACTACATAAGCAGAAAAGTTGGAAGTAAAGCTGTGGCTCAAGTGGTAGAGCACTAGCCTTGAGCTGAAGAGCTGAGGGACAGCACCCAGGCCCAGAGTTCAGGCCCCACGATCGACAAAAAAAAAATTGTCAGTCCTAAATTTTTTTGGATTGAACTTACAGACTTTGCATGTGAAACATGTAGTCTACTGCTGAGTTTTGTTTTGTTTTTGGTGGGTCATGGGCTTGAACTCTGGGCCTGGACACTGTTGCTCAGCTCATCAGCTCAAGGCCAGTGCTCTACCACTTGAGCCACAGCACCATTTCTGGCTTTTTCTGCTTATGTGGTGCTGAGGAATGGAACCCAGGGCCTCATGCATGCAAGGCAAGCACTCTACCACTGAGCCACCTTCTCTGCCCATCTATCTACTGCTGAGTTTTATCTCAAGTTTGTATTCCTCCCTTTTTCTATCCGAAATGAGTGTAAAAATCTTTCAGAGAGAATTATAGGCAAAGACACTGATAAATATGATTTGACAGAATTGTATAAGCTAACATCTAGAGAATAAAGACCTGAAAAGAAGACAGAAAAATGAAGAAAAAAAACTGATAAAACCTCTTACATATATATTTTCTGTGTGTGTGTGTGTGTGCGTACGTGTGCGCGCGCGCGTGCTGGTACTAGGACTTAAACTCAAGGCCTGGTGCTGTCACTTGGCTTTCTTACTCAAAGCTGGCACTCTACCACCTGAGTCACACCTCTATTTCAGCATTTTTGCTGGCTAAGTGAAGATGGGAATCGAGTCTCATAGGCTTTTCTTCTCACCCTGGCTTTGAACTGTGATCCTCTAAGTCTCAGCCTCTAGTTAAGTTAAGATTACAAGTATGAGCCACTGGTTCCCAGCTTAAATATATTTTGTCTGTGTGCCAGTTTTAGGGCTTGAACTCAGGGCTGGACACTATCCCTGAGCTTTTTGTGCTCAAGGCTAGTGCTCTATCACAGCACCATTTCTGGCTTTTGAGGTTTTTTAGTAGTTAATTGGAGATAAGATTCTCATAAACTTTTCTGCCCCAGCTAGCTTTGAACCATGATTCTCAGATCTCAGCCCCTGGTGTAGCTAAGATTACAGGCATGAACCACTGGTGCCCAGCTGAAATATACTATTGATAATTCTCTTTATTTTGTAGAAATTCATTGACCTAGTGTATAATTTATTATAAGACCCGACTTTCCTGTTACCATTATAACCTAAATTATATTAACTATAAATTTATATTTACAATTTTAGTTTAACTTGTCTTAGTGTCCCAATATAATCTTTTATTTTCTAAGAAATTATGGTTCTCATTTTAAATAATGATGAATTAGTCTTAATAATAAGAATCTTTTCAACTAAAGTCTGCCTAAAAATGTAGCCTCAAAAACGTTTTATATAACATGAGTGCTCATTGCTCACACCTATAATATTGTTACTCAAGAGGCAGAGATCTGAGGATCATGGTTCAAAGCCAGCCAGGGCAGGAAAATCTGTGAGACTCTTACCTCCAATTAACCATCAAAAAAGCCTGAAGTGGAGCTGTAGCTCAAGTAGTAGAGCACCAGCCTTGAGCAAAACAAAATCTAAGGGACAGTGTCCAGGCCCTGAGTTCAAGCCCAAGTACTGAGACAAAAAAAGTCTGATACACATTTGTGGATATATTTGACTTTAATAAGACAACAAGAGATTATAGTCTTTCAAAGCTGGGTGAGGTAGCACATGCCTGTCATCTCACCCAGTGACAAAACACAAAGAGGATCACAATCTAGGTTGGTCTAAATATAAAGCAAGACCTTATTTTTAAAATATGTAAAAAGGGACTAGCAGAATAATTAAAGTAACAGAATGCTTATTTAGCAAGAATGAGACCCTAAGTTCAAACCTTAATATTGCCCCCCCCCCAAAACCTTACAAACTGAAGTGCTTTATTTTAAACTTTCTTGTCCATCACGGAGCAATTTTAATACTCCATTTGAAATAGTCTGGATGCATGTTCATCCAGTATGGTAGGTACTTTTCTTGAAAAGGTTTTATTCTACAATGAGTGATTCTGAATATAAAATCACCCCCTCCATACTGCTTTCCATCAATCCTTATATTCTTGATTAGAAAATGTGAGGAAATGCTAATAACCAATACTGAAATCTTTCACACAGTATTCATTACTTATGTGACTGCAGAGTATGTACTTCAAACCACCCTTTAATTATAATTTATGTGGAACTATTACAGATAACTTGACTCCTATCTAGCCTTTGGAGCAAGATTTTTAATGTTGTTTGTATCCTAAAATACAAACTAATTGTTCTAAAATCATGGCATATACAAAGATTCACATAGAAGGAACTAAATACTGCAAAGCAAACCCTGATAGTAAATAAGCTATAATTACTTCCTGAAATTATGACTTTAAAACCTTAGGAACAGCAAAGTCCCAAATAGTCTATGCTTTATGTTTACAAAATATAGAAGGGGGAAAATACATACATACATATATATATATATATACCTTCACAGTCCTTGAATTTCTTGATTGCCACAATTTCATGTGTTTCCTACAAAGAAAAAGGCAAAAGGAAAGTCATTTTCCAATGTTTTTTCCAACTGGGGATCCCAATTGTCCAAAGGACAGAGTAGCAAAAATCCTCATCTGTAGCTGCCCATTTCTTGGTTCCAAAATTGTTTCTTATTATCCTTCAGACATTTTCAAAGACGGAGAGGAGAAAGGAAAGAAGGAAAGGGGCAAAGAACACAGATGGTGATAGAACATGCATGAATCATAAACCAGAAGTGTCAATGTCTTCAGGCTACTCAAAAGTTCAGGATAAAAAAGGAACAAAATAAGTATAAAAAAGACTTAAAAATATTCGCATAACCCTTGCTAACATTTTGGAATATACTTTTCTAGTAAATTTGTCTAAATATGAATAATATCATGTATCTTCTTGCATGGTATTTTTATTCACTTGATATTATATAAGTAACATTTTGACATGCCAGTAAATGTTTTAAAAGCACTATTTTTAATGGTTGGTTACTTAACCAGTCTGTTAGTGCACATACTTCAACATCTACACTTTTATTTCCATTGAGTAAATTCTGTAGTGATAAAATTGGTTCAAAGGTATAATGTTAAAGTCTCCTAATATATACTGTCAAACTGACATACAAAACACATCATTTCACTGGGCGCTGTTGGTTCATGCCTATAATTCTAGTTACTCATGAGGCTGAGATCTGAGGATTGAGGTTTGAAGCCAGACTTAGTATAACAGATCCTAGAGACTCTTCTCTAATTGGCCAGTAAAAAAACCTGGAAGTGGAGGTGTGCCTAAAGGGGTAGAGCACTAACCTTGAGCAAAAAGCAAAGGGACAGCACCCAAGCCCTGCTTTCAAGCCCCAGTACTGGCAACATACACACAAAAATACATCATTTTACAATTACCTTTAGCAGTATATATCAAGTCTACAACCAGTGGCAAACATGGTTATTTCAATCATTTTCAAGCACTTTGGAATTTTAACAATTTCTTTCCTTAAATCTTACTCTCTTTGTGATTTAATATATGCTATGAAAAGGGAATGTAGATTTAATATAATTATTATATACTGAAGCAATTTTTTGCCATGCATTTTTAGTTCTCTGTTATAGCCATATCTGTCTGTCTGTGCCTATCTATCTATAGTCTAGATTTGTTTTTAAGAGTTTTGTAGTCTAGTGAAGGCTACTGGTCTGTTCTTATGACAGACCCAGTTTAAATTACTGGGACCTTAAACTTTCTAATTAGTGATTTTATAGATCCTGATCTTCTTACATAACTTCATTAAATAGATTTATTTTTGAGATTAGGTTTTGGCTGTTCAATCTAATTAATGATTATATAAACATGAGCTATTATATTTTATCTATATCTATCTACATATTCAGTTTGCTTCTGTTTACAATACCACATTTTCTCTAAGTTTTTACATATTTGAGTGCTCAAGTTGTATTAATTTTTGCTTCATCAGAATAAATGACTTTCAAAGGAAGAACTACTATTTTCCTTCCATCTGACTTCCTCAAACATGTACAGCAAGTGTCAGGCACATAATTTTAGGGAAAGAAATCTTACATTCTTACAGATTCATAATAAGCTTCTAGGTACCATAAAGCCCTAGAGATTTCCATTTACATCAACACTGTAAATTTACATGCTTATCACAACAACTTTAAACGGGATAGGAATAAAGCGTCTTGCAACAAATCCATATATTAACTATTTTTTCCAAAAGAAAGTAAATGAAAAGGCTATAGAAGAATGGAGGATTTCTTGGAAAGACTTGGAAAAAAATCATATTAA
The DNA here is from genome assembly GCF_019054845.1 of Dipodomys spectabilis. Classification (NCBI taxonomy): domain Eukaryota; kingdom Metazoa; phylum Chordata; class Mammalia; order Rodentia; family Heteromyidae; genus Dipodomys; species Dipodomys spectabilis. The sequence continues at coordinate 322,690 of NW_024871226.1, read as the reverse complement.
GTGAAGTAAGCCAGACCCAAAGAAACACAGGTCCCATGGTTTCCCTCATTTGCAATAAACTATACACCTAAGATAATCTTGGCAGATGAGCAGAATAGCTCAATAGCTATGTACATATGACCATATAAAATGATGCTAAGTGAGCCGGGCACCGGTGGCTCACATATATAATCCTAGCTACTCAGGAGGCTGAGATATGAGGATCACGGTTCAAAGCCAGCCCGGGCAGGAAAGTCCGTGAGACTGTTATCTCCAATAAACGACTAGAAAACTGGAAGTGGCCAGTGGCTCAAGCGGTAGAGGGCTTGCCTTGAGCTGAAGAATGCAAGGACAGCGCCCAGACCCAGAGTTCAAGCCCCATGACTGACAAAAAAAAAAAAAGATGATGTTAAGTGAAATGAACTCCAAGACATGGACACAAGAGGTTTTTCTTTGTTGTTGTTTTTAATGTACTATGTTTCTTTTGTATGTTCTTCCCCCTATCCTGTTACCACTGTATTTGATTTTGGTAACCTGGTATTGTATACATTTATCTGAGTTAGGGAAGGGAAGGGGAACAACAGAATGGTGAGACAAAGGACAAGGGAAACCAATGCAACAGCGATATACACAAGACAATATGCTGGAAGTAATCTGTACAACTCGGAGAGGGGATTGGGGGAGGAAAGTGGGAAAAAATGAGGGAAGGGGTAACAAGTTTGACAAGAAATGTACTTATTACCTTACTTATGTAACTGTAACCCCTCTGTATATCACTTTGACAATAAAAAAAGAATGGAGGATTTCTAACATAAAATTATAAGAACATACAAGGCTCTAAAGGATAGCAATGCCCTAATATCTGGTGTATTTAGTGCTGTAGAAAAGAACTGTGAAGCCAATTTGGTTATTGTTCCAAGATTTTCTGCCAAGATACCATTAGGACTTCATAACAGCATTTTTTTTGCAATAGTGTTGGTTCTAAATCTTCAGTGCCACTTTTATCTTGCCATTTCTTTCATTTTTTTCTAAATCGCATCCATACTAAGATCCAAAGACATCCAACTGGCATTTGACAGCAAAGAAAGATAGCTGGAATTTCCTTACCACTTAACCTTCAAATATAGATTGATGCCTGATTTAAAAACCTGGATTCCTAGCAAAACCCTTCTCATTGGGGTTGGCTGGGCTGAGGTTAGACTGCCCAAGCAGGATTCTCTGAATAAGAAGCTGGTGGAGGGCTGGGAAAGTGGCTCAGTGGTAGAGTGCTTGCCTTGCATGCATGAGGCCCTGGGTTCGATTCCTCAGCACCACATATGCAAAAGGAAAAAAAGCCGGAAGTGCTGCTGTGGCTCAAGTGGTAGAGCACTAGCTTTGAGCTGAAGAGCTGAGGGACAGCGCCCAGGCCCAGAGTTCAAGCCCCATGACCGGACCCCCCCCCCCCCAAAAAAAGAAGAAGAAGCTGGTAGAGTACATGCCACTTGCTGTTTCCTGTGTAGACTACAGAGACCACATGACCTAGAATAGCCTGTTTGTACCCCACACACTTGTCCATGGAGGCTATATAACTCTTCCAAAATTTCCCTATCTCTTACCTTACCATATTTGGGACATTTTAGTGTCTGAAATGATTTGGAAATACAGATGCTAATATAAGCCAATGGGGGAACTAAGAATTCAACTACTTGGCAAGATGATGGACTGCCTGATTCACAGTTTCTGTGAGAGAGCATAGGTTCAAGTCTTTTCTTAGTTCCTTTAGGTATTTTGGGGTGCACCAAGTAGAATAAATGACAGAATTTTAATCTTGAACCCAACTGAAGCTTAAGTCAAATTCTGCTGATGAAATACATTCTTCCTGGATTTTGCCAACAAACTTTGATTTTTAAAGCATGCATTAATACAAGAAGGTTTCACTGTGATAAATCCAGAGCTGCACACAGTGTACTTTGAAAAAGTTTACCTTTTCTATTCTAGTACCTTAATCCCCCTCTGTGCCCCACCTTTTCAAAATTTTACTGTACAGAACTGCTTCTGTTTTTCTTTTCAAAGTTCTTCATGGGTATTTAATTAAGAGGTAGGAAGTGATAGGCCAAGCTTTATTACTTGTTCTACCACCATCCTGAGATATTATACATAATATAGGTATGGACAAAGAAAAATACATGAAAAATAACTAAAGAACTTGTGTTTTATATTCAATTTATTCACAAAAGCATACCATTGCCCCCACAACGTCTGCAACAGAATGTCACCAGCTGTAGTTAGCAAGATAGGCATAATTTGGTACTTGTTTCAGTCTTTAGTACTTGCTTTATTTAAATAATGAGGTAGTTAAAACTTGACATTTTAAGCAATAAACTAAGAATGTGATAAAAATACATTGTAATCCATTAGTGATAATTCCAAGCCTCATCCTTAATTCTACCATAAAAGTGAAACTACATTACTTTGGAATAAAAATGCTAGGTAAGTTTTAGGAAATGGTTCCTGGATTCCATTACTCTATGAATGAAGTATAGAAATGCATTTAACATTTTCCAGAATAACATTTTTTTAGCTGAAAGAAAAAAATCAGAGAATGAAAAATAAATGTTATGAGTAACTAACAGATATCTGTAAATCTGTGGTTCTTCCAGTACCAAGATCTCTACTCCACAAAAATCAAGCCTCAATCACTAATCAACCATACTGGACAGAAACTTGTAACACAAACTCAGTACTGTTACTGTCTATGCCTCCAAAATCAATGCTTTATTCAATATAAATTTTCCTTTACTTAAGATTTTAACAAAGCAACTATTGGTATTAGCAGTAAAAAAGAAAGAAATTGTCATTTAAAAATTGTTATGTAACTCTACTCTGGAACAACAAAATTCTTTAAACTGATCATATGTTGTAAAGGAAGTAGCAGAAGTCATTATTTTAAATGTTTTTCTCTCTTGGTAAAGATGTACACTATGCATCATGAAACAGAAAATACTGATTGCATATATTCTACTATTCATACAGTAAGCCATTTCAGAGGTTATACTCTACAACTAGTTCCTTAATTACTGCCTGAGAAAATTCTTTCTAGGGAAGTATTTTCTTCATCTAAGTACCATGAAATACCACTCACTAAGTATTTTAAATACGTCAATCCACATTTCATATGCAATGCTACAACACTCTAACCACAAGCTCCTTCAACAGGAACAAAATCCTACCAGCATGGACACTGTTACTTTATACATAAATATAGTACCTAAATTTATTTTATATTATTATTACTATTTTCATAACCTCTGGCTAGGTCCCATGCTAAGTGATTGTTATGGGTTATCTCCTTTAATACTCAAATCACTACTCTTAGGAGGATCATATTATGCTCATTTTAGAGATGAGGATGCTGAGTTTCAAAATTATACTGTCCTGATTCAAAACCTCTTGAACTTGTCTACAAGAGTCTGGCCTCTTGTAGACATTAAAGACAAAATGTAAAACAAAACTGTTATTGCTTTATGTTAAAAATGTCTTTCAATGCCGGGCGCTGGTGGCTCACGCCTGTAATCCTAGCTACTCAGGAGGCTGAGATCTGAGGATCGCGGTTCAAAGCCAGCCCGGGCAGGAGAGACCATGAGACTCCTATCTCCAATAAACCACCAGAAAACCGGAAGTGGCGCTGTAGCTCAAGTGGTAGAGCGCTCGCCTTGAGCTGAAGAGCTGAGGGACAGCGCCCAGGCCCAGAGTTCAAGCCCCACGGCCGACAAAAAAAAAAAAAAAAAAAATTCTTTCATACAAGTACAAAACCCTATGTAGTACCTTGATCTCCATCTCCTTAGAGTTCACACAATACTTAGAAGGAAGCCAGGCACCAGTGGCTCACGCCTGTAATCCTAGCTACTCAGGAGGCTGAGATCTGAGGATCGCGGTTCAAAGCCAACCTGGGTAAGAAAGTCCGTGAGACTCTTATCTCCAATAAACCACTAGAAAACCAGACGTGGCTCTGTGGCTCAAACAGTAGAGTGCTTGCCTTGAGCTGAAGAGTGCAGGGACAGCGCCCAAGCCCAGAGTTGAAGCCCAACGACTGACCAAAAAAAAATACTTAGAAGGAAGTCTTAAACTACTTTTATTTTCATATTACAAGTTAAGGTATGCCATAAGGCTCTGAAGCTAGCATTTTGTGCCAAAAATGTAACAATAAAAACACATAAATGTTTCAGACTCCATAGCTGACTACATAGGCAACACACACACATACACCCCAAGTATGCTTTTGAATGTACTAATATGGCTCAGAATAACTGTTACAATCAATTAGTATCAACCCAAAAAGGACACTGGCTAATAATGTCAAAGGATTAGCTAAGGAGACTAACTCACATTGAAGTATATGCTGAAAATGACACTTTTTATTGCACATAAGTATGTACATCTTTTTTGGTTTATTTTTGAGGGCTAAGAATTAAATTCAGAGCTTTTCTCATGCTAACTATATGTGCTCTACCACTACACCCCCAGCCTAGATACACTTTTATATGCCTTAAATAGAATGATTTATGGTTAATTACTTAAAATTACTCATCTCATGGTTACAGACAAATACAAATTTACTGCCCTATGTCCATATTATAGATTAGGTAATTAATGAAATATTCAAAAACTAAAATCTAATTACAAACAAGTAAAATGAGATATCCAAACAATTTCTGCTAACCCTTTTGACAGAGAGAAAAACAACAATTTTTTTTCACAAGAAGTGGGAGTTGGGTGTGCTGTTGCACATCTGTAATCCTATCTACTCAGGAGGCTGAGGCAGGAGGATTATGAATTTGAAGACAGCCTGGACAAAATACTAAGACTAAAAAAAAAAAAACCAAAAAATGGAACATGTGGGAGAATGACAGGTAATTTTTCAAAACAATCATGCTCCATATACATAGATCATGTACAATTTGAAATATATTTGATTTTAATATAACTCATATGTTCATACATTACATATAGATGCCCTCAAATCTTGAGATTCAAAGTTTGGTATGCAGTGAAAATTTCAAATACTGTGTGATATTATGCCATCAGACTGCATTTCAGTTCAGTACTATGAACTATCACATCTGCATTGAAGTTATTGTACAATTGTGGTACTATTTCATTTTGCCCTTATTTTATAACAATAAGGAGATAATGAGAAAATGAAAGCTCTACTTCTAGTGATCAAGTAATTGAGAAAAAGATAGCATTAATCTGGTATGCCAAATACAGGCAATCAACAACCTCAATCAAACAATCATTGGACTTAAGCTATGTTCAATTGTGAATAAAGAACACAAAACTGAAATTTAAATGCATAAAATATATCCTTAAAGATTACCTTGCTGTAGCAGGAACAATAATTTATAACACACTAAATATAAACTATACCAAGAAATTATAGCTTTTCAATTGTTGGTAACTGATTTAGCCTTGCTTTTAAAGCACTCACCTTGATTTTAACTAAAATTCTATTGTAGTTCAGTCCTTCCTGCTTTATATTCTTTTAGGTAAATGTTCAGATTTTCAGAACTTTCCCTGCCTCAATTAAGACAGCAGCTGTTGTGAGTGAAGTAGTAGAGTTTCACTGTAGTAAGGCAAGGGCTATCAGGTTTCCAAGAATGTTATGTCTAGGCGTGGACTCTGTACAGTGGCCTGATGCTGTGGTTGGATCCTATGGGGGTTATGGATTCTGATGTGCTCTCTTGGCTCAAAGCCCAGAAACCTTATCCAGTTGGTTAAGCTCCTTTTCAGCTTCACTGGTGTTAACGCATCTATACTCTGTAAGGGCATTATACCTATCTCTGGCAGCCAACTATAGTGTTGCTATCAGCCTGCTCCTCAACACAGCTTCCCTGGCTCTCAACCCAGCTACCTAGGGTGGGTAGTAAGTACCGCTGGAATTATTAGAACAACTCACAAGCTGAAGGAGGCCCAAGAGGACTCTCTACCTAACCCATATCATACTTTTTTTTTTTCTTCAACTGATGCTACTCCAATTGTAATAAAGCTACTTTATAAGCAGTTTCTTCCACAAGTTCCAGGAGGGGAACTAAGCCTAAGCTTCCATTACTTTTGGTTTTACCTCAACATACTCTCCCCACCCCTAATCCCTAAATTTCATATTTATGAGGTTGTAGTGGTAGAGAATGCCAACATAAAACTGACAACTTGTTTGTTCTAATACTGCCTCCTTTCCCCATACTGCTTTGTCACCAGAAAGAGTTGTCTTTCATTTTTAATTCCCAAAGGAAATTCCTCTACAAAATGGCATTTGTGCTATTTTTCTCCTGGGGGCATGGAAGAAACACCAGGAGAGAAAAACCAATGGATTCATCAAAGATATAGCACCAGTGATTCAAAAATTACTATCTGTATTAAATATATACACATTTAGGTATAGTGACAAAAGAACTACCAAATTCAGGCTTAAAACTATGGACTGATGATAATAATTAAAAAATACATGGTCCATGGGTTGGGATGTAGCTCAGTGGCAAAGCACTTGCCTAGCAAGTGTACCTCCTGAGTTCAATCCCCAGTACAAAAAAAAGACAAAAAACAAAACAAAACAAAAAAGCCATAATCTAGCCCAGTGCCAGTGACTATAATCCTAGCTACTCAGGAGGCTGAGATCCAAGGATAGATAGCTACTATAGAATAATTGGTCTCTATTTCCTTGAGAGCCCTAATTACTAGGCTGATAAGTATGAATATACTTTATTTTTGCTGAAGTCAGAAAAGAGTCGAGTTAAAATGGTTATAAATTAATGCTTCAGAAAAAAATGTCTGATTCTGTCTATTTTTTTTTTTTTGTCGGTCGTGGGGCTTGAACTCTGGGCCTGAGCACTGTCCCTCAGCTCTTCAGCTCAAGGCAAGCGCTCTACCACTTGAGCTTCAGCCCCATTTCCTGTCTTACTATTATTATTCAACATATACACTATTCACTATTATTCAACATAATATACTATGCATGCACTTAGAAAAATATATTAATCCTAGCTACTCAGGACACTGAGATCTGAGGATCATGGTTCAAAGCTAGCCTGGTCAGGAAAGTCTGTGAGACTCTTATCTCCAATTAACCACTAGAAAACCGAAAGTGGTGCTGTAGCTGAAATGGTAGAGAGCTAGCCTTGAGCTAAAGAGCTCAGGGACAGTGCCAGGGCCCAGAGTTCAAGCCCCACAGCCGACAGAACAAAAAAGAAAAATCTATTAGGTTTGGATTTTAGCAAATACCATATTACCCACCCTAGTTTTTTGGTTTTCTATTTTAAAAATACAATGTGAATATTGAAATCTAACCCATCAAGGGTTATTTTTTTCCAATTTGTAAAAAATATGACTGGATTTTATAGAGACATGTTTAATGAAACTCTGCAGTTCAAAATAAACAAATTATGTTCTGTATGATATCTTCAGGCTACCTGGACAGAAGATCCTTAACAGATGTTGGAGGGGATGTGGCCAAAAGGGAACTCCACTGCACTATTGGTGGGAATATAAGCTTGTTTAACCACTCCGGAAAGCAGTATGGAGGTTCCTCAAATGACTACACATAGAGCTCCCCTATGACCCAGCAATCCCACTTTTGGGCATTTACCCAAATGATCACAAACAAGGCCATACTAAAGCTACCAGCACAACTATGTTTATCACAGCATTAACCCAGATGCCCCTCACTAGATGAATGGATCAAGAAAATGTGATAGATAGATAGATAGATAGATAGATAGATAGATAGATAGATAGATAGATAGATAGATAGATATAGAATTCTATGCTTCCATCAGAAAGAATTCCACCACCCCATTAGTTTGGAAATGGAAAGACTTGGAAAATATCGTATTAAGTGAAGTAAGCAGAACCAAAGAAATATAGGTCCCATGGTTTCTCTCATTTTCAGTAATTAGTATACATTTAGGATAATTTTATCAGATGAGCAGGAAAGCTCAAAAGCTATATACATATGGCTATATAAAATGATGTTAAGTGAAATGAACCTTAGGATATGGACACAAGAGGTCTTTCTTTGTTGTTGTTTTTAATGTACTATGGACATTTTTTTCTTTCTTTTGTATGTTCTTCCTCCTATGGTATATCCCCTAAAGACACCGTACTTGATTTTGGTACTCTGCATCTTGTATATACATTTGTCTAATCTGGGGAGGGGAAAGGGAGTAACAAAACGCTGAAACAAGGACACAGGATGACCTATTGCAACAATGATACCCACAAGACAGCATATTGGAAATGAACTTTAAAACTTTGGGCAGGGGAGGGAGGAGTGAAGGAGGTGGGGGAGGGAAGGGATAGTGGGAAACATCAAGGGAGGGGGTAACAATGCTCGACAAGAAATTTACTCATTACCTTACTCATGTAACTGTAACCCCTCTGTACAGAATCTTTACAATAAAAATAAAAAAACAAAGACTGTGAAGTATAGCAAGAGAAACAGAAACTCCAGTGCAAGAAATTACATCTAGGGACTATGTGATTACACCCGACAAACGTGCTATTCACATACAAACAGACAAGGAAACATAATGGCAGAACTAGAACCTGAAAATAAGTTCTACATCACTTCTTTTTGCTATAGCTACACCCACATGAAAAACTGAAAAATACATTCGATAGAGGTAGGAATAATTTTTCTTTTCATAAAAACCCACTTTCAAAGTGCCTAGTTTATTGAGTTGGAAACCCTTTATATCTTATTATGCATTGGGTAGTAAACTAGAAAATGCCAAATTTGCTTTCTCTTGCAGCTACAAAAAAAGAGTATAAAATATAAATGAGTACACCATAACATTTCTGAGACAGCTTGGATCTAGTTTGTCTTTATGGTTAAGTACCAGCATTTTATCTTATATATGATAGGTATAAAACAAATTGTCTTCTGAGTTGAACTATGTCATGTATCACACAGGCTTGGAAAGGAACTATTTACATCTACCACATAAGGAAGCTTGACAACCTATACATGCCACCATGAGCACTAAAGCAAAACCAGAACAGTAAGAGGAAGAGGAAAAGGAAGAGGAAGAAGAGGAGGAGGAGGAAGAGATAAAACTCCCCGCAAAGTGGCAGTTTCAGGTGTCCTTGAAACAACAGTGGTATGTATATATCAAGCAGTTCAATGCTTCAAGAGAGCTAGCCAAACAACATACTAATCTTGGAACAAAATTTTTGTGTTTGGTTACCTTTTTGTGTTGTGCTAGGGTTAAACCTAGCACTTTGCCTATGCTAGGCAAGAACTCTTCTTACCAGGTGAGCCACACCCCCAACCCTAGTGGATATATTTTTGTACATATATCACATCTCAAACCTTTTGAGATTTACTGCAGCCCTATTCACAACAGCAAAGATATGGAAACAATCTAAGTGTCCTTCAACAGCAGAAAGGGTAAAAAAGTGTAGCATACACTTTGTTTTTCTATGTGGGTCTTTATTCTCAGCTAAATGGTGCAGCTACCTGGGGCAGGATGGTGACTTTTCACTTTCCTCCATCCTTCCTACCAGTAGCAACTGTTCTAGTATCTCCAATTTCAAGAGTCTCAGATGCTCTGGCATCTCCCGTCACTGTGCACAGGGCCAATATGCACCAGATGTCCGCAGATAACACCCTTACAAACAATGCTGTGTCTCATTCATCCTAGCACAATAACTAGAATATTATAGGGACTCAGCATACAATAATTGAACTGTAATTAAATGAACAGTAATTGAAAAAAGACTCCCAATAATTAAATGAACAATAATTTTAAAAGGCTCCCAAATCCCAGTTCATGATCTGCTTATCTGAAGGAATACAGAAATTCTGACTCAGGGACAGAGACAAAAAAAACAATAGTTACCTACATTTTATGACATCCCATTACCTACTAGCTGACCCAAATTGTCTTCCACAAACCAAGGGATTTTATCAAAAAGAAGTCAATTACAGAAATATCATCATCATCTTACGTTGGTTTGTCTTCCCCAACCTTTTCCTGGAATCATTTTAAACAGAACTTAAAACTTAAAAACTTTCTAAAATGAAAAAAAATGTGTGGCACATATGGACAATGGGGAAGTATTCTGCCATCATAAAAAGAAGAAATCTTGCCATTTGAGATAATCTGTAATAACTGAAGGCCATAATTTTAAATGAAATAAGCAAGGTTTGAAAAGACAATAATACATAATCTCAATTATTTGTAGAATCTAGAAAAGTTGATCTCATAGGAAACAATAAGAATTTTACTTCAGTATATTAAAATCCTCTCCAAAAATATATGAGGACTTCAGGGAGGTCACATATTTTGTACATTATAGGTATTTTAAATTCATTCAGTTATCAAGAATTCAGGGAAAGGATGATATACTACATACCATGCACACTGGTAGCAGTCCAAAACTTCCAGGATGAAATTCTAATTCTATGCTTTACCCCTATCATTTAAAGTAAACCCTCTTCATCCTGTCACATCTAATTATTTGTAGTTTCTCAACTGAGACTTTACGTACACTTATTTCTATCTGTTCATGCTTTACCTTAATTACTTATTCATTTTGTACTTTAAAAAATAGCAAGTAGTTTTCTCAAGCTTCTACCACATAATCAGCACTATGCTAATCACTGTGAATACATAGGGAACATAATGTAACCTTCATAAGAAAAAATCATTACATTATAGAATCATTACATTACATTAGAATCATTACATTATAGAAGGACAAAGACATGTAATAGATAACAGAACATGAAGATAAAAGGAGTAGGAATGTGGAACAGTGGTAGAGAACTTGTGTACGATATCTAAGTCCTTATGAGAGGAGCCTCATTTAAGTGTATGCCTATAACACCTAATGAAAAGATCCTCCAAACAGATGGGATAAATGAGCTGGACCATTCAAGTGTTGTAAGTATCTCTGACAAATACTAGAGTGACCAATAAGGAAGAAGACATGGGATACATTGGACAAAGAAAGGAGATGTGAACATTTTTGTAATTAAAAGTACTGCAACTGGGTACCAGTGGCTTAGGCCTGTAGTCCTAACTATTTGGAAGGCTGAGATCTGAGATCTGAGCACTGCAGTTCAAAGCCAAGCCAGGCAGGAAAACCTATGAGACTATTATTTCCAATTAACCACCAAAAAAGTGGAAGTGGCACTGTGGCTAAAAGTGGTGGAGTGTTACCCTTGAGTAAAAAAAAAAAAAAAAAAAGGAGCTCAGGGACAGTGCCCAGGCCCTGAGTTCAAGTCCTACAACAAACAAACAAATAAAAATTATTGAAAAGATTGAACTATTTTGTTAAAGGACTACTTACATTTTAAAATGAATGAAATAATTTTTTTTACATGATCATTCTCTGATACCCTGTGACAGCCTCAAGATGAGAGAGCACATCCCATCATTGGACTTTCATAGGCTTTTTCTTTCTAGATAGTGAGCTCCCTAGAACTGACCATGCCTTCTTATCCTTTGTTGCAAATATCCAGCAAGACTTCCTACAGCAGGTGCTTCAGCAAATGTCAGTTTAGCGAATTAATCTGAGGTTTTAAAGTTCACTTCTGTGGTTTCTCTTGAGCTAGAACTAGCAATCTTTTTATATCAATAAATTGTATTCAAATGGAATGGATAATAAAGCAATCAGAATATGAAAAACATGATCTGCTTCAGATAAATCACAGCATCTAAGTGCCTGAAGAAACTAGTCAATGATATGAAAAAATGCAAATTAGTGAGTGACTTTAGGAGAAATTACATATTATTTCCTAACAAAACAGGCAGAAGATTTATATTCAACACTGTTTACACATAATAAAACAAATTGTAAGATTATAATAACAAGTATACAGGATGTGCCTGTAAACGGAACTTGGTTCCACATTCCTAATGAATGAAAATTTTTCAATATTTTCACTGAAAAAGGCAAGTGAAAAGCAGTATGAATCTTTTATACCAGGGGAACTTAGCTATAATCTAACTGTTTTACAATCAAGTCCCTAAAGTAAAATTTAAATCTACTGGCAGGGATAATAATGACATAATGGCTTGTGAATCATGTCCTTCTAGTTATTCTACTAGCTGTATTTGAACAAAAAGGAAAACCAAAGCAAAAGAGATGATCTCAAGTACTTAAAAATATGATTACATAATAAATGTACATAGAAATGTTAAGTTTTCTATTGAGCTCCAAATAACTAAACAAAGCATAGAACAAGATCATTATTTTCTACTTAAACAAACCAAAAGATATATGATTATTAGAGGGCTATGCTCCAAACATTTGAAAGTGTAAGCTATGTACTAGCTATTTTTCATACTCTGGTTTCCAAGTACATCTATGTGGTTTCTTAAGAAAGAAAACAAAACTGCTTCTAATTAGAGCATTCTTTAGTAACATTTAATTGCATTATACTTTTTAGAAGCCCAGAAGCACTTTAAGATACACCTCTCTTGATTTCAAGCAAATGGTAATCAAGTGAAGTAAAGATCAAAGGTTGTTACATCTCCAAAAGCAGGGCAAGAACTTTAGCTCCAGAGTCAGACTGCTCGGATTTAAATCCTGACTCTACCACCACCTACTACCTGAGTGAGTGGACTCAGCAATGTTACTTGACCTCTCAAGTTTCTTATTGGGAAAGTTGGGTCTAATATCACATATTCCTAGGGATTAAGTGGGATGATACAATTAAAATACTCAGAACAAAACTGAATTAAATAAATGTTATCACCATTATGCTCTACTTTAAGGCATTTCCAAACCATACAAAGCCAAGTTCCAAAAGAACTCAAAGGGCATGAGGTTATGTCTCCAAGTCTACCTTCTTTTCCTTCCCTAGGGGAAACTACTAGTCCTTACTGTTATTTGTATTACCTTACAAAGGCAGCAGAGCTGAATTTCCCTTCCAGTAGATCATGCCAAGTCAGAGCTGTGCCAGGACTGGGCAGGGCACAGCACTGCAGTGGTAGCCTAAGCCACAAACCTGTCTCAAGAAGGATTTTATAGAACTTATTTTGAAAGTTTTAATATATGTTGAACATAGACATCACTTTGATTCTGGTCCTTATTAAAACTAAAAATCTTTGGCTGCAACACACAAACAAGTCCAGGAAGACAAGAAGGAAAGTGCAGACTGCCTGGGGACTTGGGGACTTGAAAACAGTATAGTGAGTTTCCTAGGTTTCCATCTATCTCCAAAGGATACAGAAACTTTTAACCTGGTGTGGCCAATAGGCAAATACAAACAAAACAAAAAACCTCTAAGGAAAGCCTGCTCCTCTAGCCAGAGAACCAGAAAAATGACACACACACACACACACACACACACACACACACACACACACACACACACACACACACACGAAGCAGGAGGCAGAATCAATTCCTTATCTAGGCTTGAGTGATAGATGATTATCTATCTGAATGCTAGATGATTATCTATCTCTCATTAGGTGGTGCTGCACTCTGGTTTCCCTCATCATATTAAGAAAACCCCAACATTCAGAAAAGGCTACTAAGAGATGTGTGTACTGCTGGGGATGTAGCTCAGAGGTAGTGTTTGAATAGCATGGGTTAGGTCATCAATGCTGCAAAAATAAACAATAGGACAAAAGAGAACTGTTAACAGAGGTTTTCAGAGATGTTCAATTATCTGACAAGAATCTCAAATTAGACAATATACAAATAATTCAATGAAGAATTATCAACACACTTGGAACAAATGAAAAGGTTCAGGAACTTTCAGCAAAGACAGATGACACAAAAAAGCACTTTATGAATAGCACAGTATAATGACAAAAAAACTTAATGAGTGTGGTGCACACCTATAAACTCAGCATTCAGAAGGTGGAGGCAGGAAGATCACAAGTTGGATACCAGCCCAGCTAAAGGTAGAGGATGAGAACTTTTCTCAGTAACAAAATAAAAACAAAGTGAAGAGAACAGCTCAAGTAGTGGAGTACCTGACTAGCATGCACAATGCCAAGTTCAATCCTGAACACCAAAAACAACAACAAAAAGCTTCATGAATGAATCCAAGAGGAAAAGACTGAGAAAAGAGTTAGCGAATTTAATGAGAGGATGGAAATTATCTTAAGAAAGGAAATTAGATGGAAAAAATGAACAGAACCTCAGGGATATGTGGTACATGTAACAAAGGAACTAATAGTCATGTCACAGGATTCTCAGAAAGAGAGGACAAAGCAGACTGGAAAAAAATTCAAAGAAATTGTGATGGAAAAAATTCCAACTCTAGAAGGAGACAGCTAACAGATCAAGAAGCTAGGCAAATTCCAAACAGAATAAACCTAAGGAAAACCTTTCTAAAACACATCACAGCCAGGTGGCCATGGCTCCTAGCTACTCATGAGGCTGAGATCATGATTTGAAGGCAGCTTGGGAAGGAAAGTCTGTGAGACTCTTAGCTCCAATTAACCACCAAAAAATTGGAAGTAGAGGTGTGGTTCAAGTGGTCTAGTGCTAGCCTTGAGTCAAAAAGCTAAGGGACAGCACTCATGCACTGTCCTTAACATTAACTCAACTGTCTGAATGACAACATATTACAGAATTTTCACCAAGCTAGAAAATACCCTGGGTCACAAAGCAAACTTTAACAAATCTTTAAGAAGAGATTTCATAGACTGTATTTTCTATGGACACGATAGAATCAAATTAAATATCAATATAAAAAAGATGAAAAAAATCTCAAACACTTGGAAACTAAACAATCCACAAGTCAAAATAGTCTCAAAGGAAATTTTAAATGAAAATATATACCAAAATATATGGGGTACAACTAAAGCAGTACTGAGAGATAAGTTTATACTAAAAGGACAACACATTAGAAAAGATCTGAAATTAATAAACTAAATTTTTACATCAAGATAGAGAAAAATCTAAACAAGAAAATTTAAAAAGTAAATATGGAGTCAATTAAGTTAAAAAAACAGAAAACTGATGAAGCCAGTTTAACTGAGAAACTTCTAGCAAGACTAATAAACAGAGAAGCAAAAATCAGGAATATTAGGAATGAAACAGAAGATCCCCACAGGTCCTCAGTCACCAAAAGGAATAAAGGAAAAATACAAATTTTATTCACTTATGAATTTGTCAACTTGGAAGAAATGGACCACTTTATCAAATTCTAAAGCCATAGGACTCGGCCAAGATAAAATAAACAATTGAAATAGTCACATAATTGTGAGAGAAATGTAATATATAGTTATGTGCAGAAATCTTCAGGTTCAGATAGGTTCATTGGAGAATTCTACTGAACAAAGGAGTAACAGCAACCTTTCAAGGTCTTTTCCAGAAATGAGAAGAGGAAAGGAGAACTCATAGGTAGAACCATATATATGTATGCCCAACTGATTTTTTTATTGCAAAAGCAATCAATAGGAGAAATTCATCAAATGGAAGTAGAGCATCTTTGGCTTGTATCTCATACCTTTCACAAAAATGAAATAAAGTCAATTATGTACTTAAATGACAAATATAAACCTAAAAATACTTTTTTTTGGTTGGTTGTGAGGCTTGAACTCTGGCCCTGGGCACTGTCCCTGCACTCTTCAGCTCAAGGCAAGCGCTCTACCGCTTGAGCCACAGCACCACTTCTGGTTTTCTAGTGGTTTATTGGAGATAACTGTCTCACAGACTTTCCTGCTCAGGATGGCTTTGAACCATGATCCTCAGATCTCAGCCTCCTGAGTAGCTAGAATTACAGCCATGAGCCACTGGCGCCCGGCCTAAAAATACTTTTAGGAACATTCACAGGAGCAAATCTTCAGGATCTAGTTTAAGTAGATTTTACACTTGACACAGCACAGTCCACAGAACCAAAAAAATGGGTAAGAGCTTATTAAAAAATTTTTTTCTTTCAAAGACCTTGTTAAATATGATAAAGAGATAAGCTTAAGGGAGAATGAAAGTGGGGGTGAGACTGACATTGTGTTCCACAATGAGTAGAAACGTCATAATGACATCTGTCCTGTATAACTGATTTTGATAATAAATAAAAAGACAAGCTATAAACTGAATGAAAATATCTCCAAACACATCCAATAAAGAAGTTAAATCTAAAAAAAAAGAGAAGAAGTTAAATCTAGAGCTGGGTGCAGGTAGTTCACACCTATACTCAGCTACTCAAGAGGCCAAAGTTTGAGGATTGAGATTTGAAGCCAATCTTAGAGACTTATCTCCACTTAACCAGCAAAAAGCAGGAAGTAAAGGTGTAGCTCAAGTGGTAGAGTGCCAACTTTGAGCAAAAAAAGCCTAGTGAGAGCCCCAGAAAAATGTTACCAAGAACGCATCTTGATGAAAAAGCTGAATGTAGTGGTACATGTATACTACCCCAACTACATGCCAAGCTTAAGGCCTATCTGAAAAACAACAAAAGCAAAAATGGCAAGGATTGTAGCTCAAGTGCCTAGGGCCTTGTGCCTAGCAGGCACAAAGTTCAATGTTCAAACTCTCCATAACACCAAGAAATAAATGCCAGTCATCCCAAACATACAGAATACAAGCTCTGAACTAATGACCATTAAGAGGAACAAAGGCAAGAAACAGCAGTTAATTGCCAAATTCATGTGAGCATATTTAATAGACTATCTCTAAATATTTCTTTTAAGTTTCTTGCATTAATAATTACAGTTTACAGTACTAAAATTCTACCATTCAAGCATGATTACATTTCACAAAAGGTAATCATTTGTCAGCAAAAGGATCGTGGCTATATTCTACAAGAGAAGAAAGAAAGCTAATGATAATTAACAGAACTAATAAACACAACACAATATAGAGAGAGTATTTTATCTGGGAAAGATACTATTTACAGCTGGAATCACACGAGATAACCATACAATTATCCCATATCACAAAATCCAAGAGAAGGGCTCAAATTTGAACCTTAGCATGTTCTTCGATAGCATAGTCAAAATTTTTTATTTCCATTTCTTGCAAGCAAAATTTCTATTTCCATTTCTTATAAGCATACCTCCATGATACCATTAGTTTAAATAACTCTTAGTCATCCTCTTGCTTGTTCAAATTTTGTTCTTTTTGCAGCACATATAACACGTGCCAAGTACAAAAGTGCGGGTACACACGCAAATGTGCTGCTGGACCAAGACACACACGGGCAAAACTGGAAAAGACTGCTTACAGCAGATATTTTTACAACTTGGCTGTTAAGTTTTAGAACCAAAGACAAAGTGCTCATGATTCCAGACTTACTAAACCACAGTCCCCAGGGGCACAATTCAGAAACTGAAAGTACCGAGAGCTTTACCTTCTCTCCAGCTATGGAATAGGCTTGAACCTTATCCAGGAGCCGGCCCTGAGGCATTCTGGTCACTTATGTTGCCCGTTCACTGTATGTTCACTTAGAAAAAAGAAGTGGGCACACCAATGTGCATGCCTTGGAGGTGAAGCAGAATGAAAGAGTAAGTTTAAGATTCACTTGAATCTTGACACACTGTCTAAAGTTTAAAAGGCTGCTGCTGCTTGGTACCTTCCTCATTTCTTCCTCTAATGAAAAAAATTACTAACACCAGTAAAAGTTTACATGGATTCATTTCCATACATAAGTATATCTACACCAAGCTGCAGATTTAAAGTTACATAAGTGGGGGGGTAACAAAACAGACAAATTTAAAGGTCACCTTCAATTCCAGAATAAAACAATCTCAATTCCAGAATAAAACAATCTCCAAATTCCTAAGCTGGTGGAACTCACAATCAACTAAGGAAATAAAAGTTCTGTATTTTGTTAGATCTAAAGTATCAAAATTTTACTTACCATTTGGAAAAGAATCAAAGCATCCAGTATAATATACATCTCAATTTCAGAAATGGGGAGGAGGCACATCTCAGAACCAAAGGCTCAGTGAGCACAGGAATTACATAATTGCAAAAAGAAAACGATGAGGCCAGACTAGTTAAGTCAGTCAAGTGAAAAGTCTTGCTGTATTTGGAAACAGCATATGCAAAGAACTTAAGGGTGAAGAACTATTATAGTCAAAGGACTAAAAGGCAGGCAGTACAGTTAAGAAGTAGTAGGCAGAAAAAGCAGTAGCACAATCTGAAATTAGTGCTGTAGAGTCTACCTCAGGTATTTCTCATTGACCAGCAAAAAACCAGAAATGGAAGTATGACTCAAGTGGTAGAGTGCCAGCCTTGCGTGAAAAAACTAAGCCCTGAGTTCAAGCCCCAATACCATCAACACCCCCCCCCAAAAAAGATGGGGTTGATCCTGAAGGTCTTTAGAGAGGGGAACAGGCAATCAAATACTGGCACTATGATCCTAAATGCTTTGATGGATGAAGTTGGTTTTTTTTCCAAGGGTACCTACCAGCCATAGTAGCATGAAGTAGTAGCAAGATCAGGACAGAAGAATTGCTGCCTCCTTTGGAACTAGGAGTTCAGATCTCTCACAAAAGAGGTCCAAAATCAAATATTTACTGAATGTAGACCATCAATACTCAGTGTAATTATTACTACATGGAAGCTTTTTTGTTAAAACTAAATTACTGAGACACAAATCACTTTTGCGGGTTTCTTCTGTGACATAGAAAGAGCTTAAAAAACATTTTCAGAAGAAGCACACTGATACTATCCTCTAATCTGCTGAGAGTGACTAGATCCGAGTATAATACATGAACACATAATCATGTCACCACTGGGGATCTACTAGTCTTCATCTTGATCCTTTTCCTCCCAACAGTCAGGTTTAGTTTTTAAGAAAGATCTCAAAGTAAAAGAACAGTAAAGGTTTTTGCCCTTAATTTATATCTCACTGTAAAAAGGGCCACAGATAGCTGATTAGTGCATGGCCCAAAATACTCATTTTCAGCTAAATCCTTTCACTACAAAAAGCCATTCATAATATTTAACATTTTAATTCTCCTTCAAAATTATTTAATTTCCAAATACAGGTATTCATTTTAAACAACTGGAAATATTAAGAGAAACATATCTATCACAAACATGGTTAAGACTTTGCCAACTAAAAGCAAATCTTAAGTATTATATAGCTAATTTGCTTCTTGGCTTAATGGCTGTTTCTCACAGGAGATTCAGTGATAAAAAATGACATGTAAAATGAACCCTAGGGAAGAGGCAAGATTAACACAATTTATGTCTCAATCCCCTGCAGTTGGTTACAACTGTTACCCACAGGTAAAAACTGACTCTCACCCTCCCCCAATTGTAGCAACAATCAAAATAAGTTTTAAAGTACATACAGTACCTTTTTAGTTACTTAAATATCAGATTTCAGCTAAACTGTCTTATATCTCACAGATTCTCAAAGTAATTCTATTAAGCTAAAGTAATCAAGACCTATAGTTTCTAGTTAACACATTTAAGGTTAATTGAAAAGAAGCTATTTTGGTAGCATAAGACTTCCACGTTATTTTCACTAGTTTTCCACATTTAAACAATGTTTAGTCTCTAGAGATTTCAAAGTGCCTTAGAAATTGAGAGAAGGATGGGGATAAGATGGCAGATTAGATGCATCTTCCAGGTTCACTCCATGAATGAGAAGAATCAGATGACACAGAAGAGACTGGATTTTGGAAAAAGAGAGGAAGAGAATGAAAAAGCATGAAGGGAAGTAGATGGGAGGCAGAGAACTACAAAACTCAGCAGAAGAAAAGCAGCAAGGAGTTGCAAGGGGAAACTGACTTCAATACAAGGTAAAACCAATAGTCCTGGCAACAGACTAACCAATTATAGTTTCCGGAGAAGCCCATACAACCCACAAGCCTTAACCCCAGTACAGGGATTTAAGAAGCAGCAAATAGTGTAGGGAATTAGCCTCGGTGAAGAAAGGAATTCTGTCATTCCCTTTATCTCAAGGCACGAAAGTAAGATGCTATCTTGAGACAGTGCCTATTCTACTGATAGAGACTGAGTTGCTCTAGGGTCATGTAATAAGAAGCAATCATGGCTCAAGGAGTCACAGGACACCTTGAAATAGAATTTGAATTCAAAGCTGAGCACTGGTGGCTCATGCCCGTAATCTTAGCTACTCAAGAGGCTGAGATCTAAAGATGGTAGTTCGAAGCCAGCCTAGGCAGAAAAGTCTCCATGAGACTCTTATTGCTAATTAACCACTGAAAAACCAGAAGTGGTTCTGTGGTTCAAATGGTAGAGTGCTAGCCTTGAGCACAAAGAGGTTCAAGAACAATGCCCAGGCTCTAAGTTCAAGCTCCACAACCAATCAAAAAAAAAAAAAAAAAAAGAATTTGAGTGCAAGTCAGTCACAAGAGGTGATTGAGAAGAGGAAAGAGTGTGGTACAACAAGAGCCCATAGGTAAGTTTAAACTACAGGAAACTACATTGACAGTTTGGACACAGAGGTGGAAGCTTGAGAGGCCTGCAGGTGACAGAGGCTTTAACTATCTGCCAAATCACACAGCGGAGGCAGGGACAGTGACCACTGCATTCACCTAAAAGGAGTAACTATGCTAGGGCACAAGTACCACTAGAGGCAGCACTGCTCCAGATGTCTGGCAGTGAAGGAACTTTGGAGCAGTTAAGAATAGCAGAGGCAAGGGTGTAGCAAAGCCACCATAAAAGGCACCTGGGACACTAAGCAGTAGTCTTAGCAGTTGTACATAGCTCCATCCAATCCTCCTATCACCTGAGGTCAGGGCAGCAATGAAACACTGACAAGTACTTACAGTTGACAAGTACTCACAGTCTAGGCCTTCCTGTCTAGGTCTATGCACTGATTGATGAGTACAACAGAGCCCTCCCACCCAGACCTAAACCACAAGATTTATTAGATATGTTTATGTGTTAGGTAAGAACTATCAGAAATACATGTTTTCTTTTACACAAGTTTGTCTTTGTTGCTATTTTGTCTTTTTTAAATTGTTTTTGACTATACTGACTTGGTGTGTGTATGAGTGTGCGCAAACGCAAACACACACACACACACACACAAACACCTGCCTACCTGCTTGCCTGCCTGCGCGCAAACACACACAGACACACACAGACACACACAGACACACACAGACACACACACACACACACACACACACCCTGCCCCTCCCCCCACACACACACCCTGCCTACTTGCTTGCCTGCCTGCCTGCCAGAACTGGGGTTTCAACTCAGGACCTAGCATTCTTGCTGATTGAGCCCTGCTTCCAGTTGCAACGTTTTGCTGGTTAACTGAAGATGGAGTCTCACAGACTTTTCTACCCGGGCTGACATCAAACAGCAATCCACAGATCTCAGTCTCCTCAGTAGCTAGAATTACAAGTTTTAAGTCACTGGTATCCAGGCCTGCATTTCTTTGTGTATATGTGATATAGACCATTTAAGTTTTACTTTTTAATATAGGCCTTTTTCTCCCTCCTATTCACTTTTTTTTTTGTTGCTTGTGGGGCCTGAATTCAGAGTCTGGGTGCTATTCCTGAGCTTTTCCACTCAAGGCTCTACCACTTTGAGCCAGTGCCACTTCCAGTTTTCTCGAGTTAACTGGAGATAAGAGTCTCATGGGACTTTCCCGCTAGGGCTGGCTTTGATCTGTGACCCTCAGATTTCAGCCTCCTGAGTAGTGAGAATTAAAGGCATCAGCCACCAGTGCCTGGCTTCCAGTATTCAATTTTACATCATATCTGTCCCCTTTCTAATTGTCTTTCCCCATTTATAGTTTCCATCAATACACAAGTAGAAATATTCACTTGCTCATATTTTCTACCACATTTCTCCATCCTTGATCTTTCCTCCTTACCTACACTTTTAACTAATAACTAGATTGCCTAAACATCACTTGTTTTGTTGACTTTGTGTTTTGAACTTTGTTACTGTTGCGTTTTTTGTTTCTGTATGTGTTATCCAATTCTCTTCATTTTTCCTTTTCTATTCCCTACCACAGCACAAGGTTAACTAGAGCTTTCTTATTTACCTCTACCTTCTCATTAACTATATTTATTAAATTTATCTCCCATCCTTTCTTTCTTATAAAACCAAATGCCCAGTACTACTCCCTAGTTTGATCTCCTTCCTATTGTTTCTCTGGTTAACTAAAATCTTCCTAGTTCATGAAAATATTTTTGTTTCTTTTTTCATCTAAAGACATTGGAAAACTAGTGATAAGTAGTCTTCTTTAGGATTACCACAAACATAAGGTTGTGGTTTATCAACTGCAGTATCTTTTATAGCCAAGTTTCCTCACCCTGAATGAAAAATAATTCCACACAGTATCTTGAGCATTGAAAGTGAATATGTGACAACCAGCCACTCCCCTCCAACCTAGAAACAGGAAAATACAGCACAACTCAGCCATTACCCAGTCTTAAGTAACCTTTGAGAAATTACCAAAAGGACACAGGAGATTGTAATATCCACTAAAACTTGGCCCAGAAATTGAAATACTTCTTCAAAAACAAATGAGGCAAAACAATGAATAAAGAAATGAACTCAGGAGGCTAAGATCTGAGAATCATGGTTGAAAGCCAGCCTGGGCAGAAAAGTCTGTGAGACTCTTATCTCCAATTAACCACCAGAAAATCATAAGTGGAGCTGTGGCTCAAATGGTAGAGGGTTCGCCTTAAGCTGAAGAGCTCAGGGACAGCACACAGGCCCAGAGTTCAAGCCCCAAAACAAAGAAGAAAGAAGAAGAAGGAGGAGGAGGAGGAGGAGGAGGAGGAGGAAGAGGAGGAGGAGGAGGAACCCCTAAACTACTTTAGCATGGTTTGTAAAAGGTATCTGATTTTTTAAAAAATTTAAAATAGTAATGTGCAGGGAAAACAGAAAATCAACAGGTTATAATTCTAGTTAATTTAGGGCAAAGTTATTAGTAATTTTCAAGAACTGAATGAAGTTCTTAACTTTTCAAATATTTTGTCCTGAAAAGTTCTTACTAAGCACATGAAAATACAGAGATTGAAGATTCAAAGAGATGAAAATAACAGGATGAGTCATCTCAGCTAAGCAAATGGTTCACAGGGAAGTTTAAAACCTCTTGCAGAATATTATTTTTAAACTGGACAAGATATTTCTAATTTTAAAATATAAACGTAGGACTTCAATTTCAGCTCCAACACATGCGGTGCTTAGATATTATCATTCTGCCCTTACAACATAAAACTGAAAAAACAAACTGAAAATCAGCAACTTCTCTTACATTTTCATAAGCTCAGTTCTTACAGAACTGAGGACACAGGGTAAACTACCTCCAGAAATCTATAGATGGGCAAATACAGAAAAGCACATACATCTATGTTCAGCTTACCAGGAGTAGAAGACATTGGAATAATACGTAAGTAAGAAAACTTTGTGAATAAAAATGCCTGAAGATTAAACCTTAAGTGGCCCTCTCCATTCTTGCAGCTTTCCATTCAGGAATTTCATTAGAAATTGTGATGTTCTTTTTAAAAAAAATTCTTCCCTTTTAGCTAAGAAGAGAGCAAAAGCAGTCATTTTGATACATGCCCAGGGGTAAAATACAATAATAATCTCTCCTTTTGCATAGGAGAACACTAACCATTTTTGACACGTTTAGTTAACAGTTTGAAACAAGTTTAGAATGTTCTTTGTAACAAAGGCCAACACATCAAGAAAAGATTTATCAGAGCCTTGTATGTTCTAATTAATCAGCTACATGGCCTTAAGCCTTGTTTCACGTAAAAGCAGGAAAGAAAAGAGAAGCCCTCAGAAATACTTCTGAAGGATGTAGCTAAGGACTCAGGGCCAACGAAAGACTGGGATTGCAAAACACTTTCCCTTCTTCATACTCTGCCACTATTTCAATAGGGTTCCAGTACAGTAAAAATGGATCGCAAATGAAAGGAGTTCTTAAGAGCCCAGAACTGGTGGCTCACGTGTGTAATCTTAGTTACTCAGGAGGCTAAGATCTGAGGGTCATGGTTCAAAACCAGACCAGTTAGGAAAGCCTGTGAGACTCTGATCTCCAATTAACCACCAAAAGCCTGGAAGGAGAGCTGTGGCACAAGTGGTAGAGTACTATCCTTGAGCAAACAACAACAACAACAACAAAATGCTAGGCCCTGAGTTCAAGCCCCTGGACTAGCACAAAAGCAAAATAAAACAGACAAAAAGGAGTCTTAGGAAAATCCAAAAACAACACAGGAAAAAGGAAACAAACAAAAAACAAAGGTACTTCTGTTTCAGATGCCTATAAAAACTATACTTATACCAAACATTAAAAATGACTCAACTCCTGGCTAGCTTAAATTTGCACTTCACTTAACTTTATCTCAGCAGGCTATTTACTGTAATTCCTATTGCCCAATACATCATATCCAGCTTGAGAACAATATAAGGTATGCATGTTTGACACCAGTGGCTCATGCCTGTAATCTTAGCTTTCTGGAGCTGAGATCCAGAGCATCTCTGTGGGAAGTCAGATCAGGCAGAAATGTCCATCTCCAAAATAACAAGCAAAAAGGGCTGAGGATAATAACTCAAGAAAGTCAAGTAAATCCTGCCCACCCCCATCAAAAAAAGGTACGTGAAAAAGCAAAGAAAAATATAGTCTGAAAAGACAAAGAACTTATCTGTGCTCAAATATGGTATAGTCTTAGGAATTACCATATAAGGAATTTAGAATATCTATGAATAAATCGATCATGGTGGTACATGGTTGTAATGCCAGCATTCAGGAGACTGAGCCAGAAAGATCACGAGTTTGAGGCAAGCCTTGACTATACATCTACCTCCTATTATAAACAAGCAAAAAACTATGATTAATATGCTAAGAGCTCTACAAAAAAGACTGCCCTAAAAGGAGACAACATGCAACAACAGATAGGTAAGATAATCATACACAACTGTAAGGCTGAATTAAAAGAAAATGCTAGAAATCAGCATCACTGTAGAAGAAATTAAGAATGTCCTTAATGGATTCATCAGTGGATTGGACATGGTGAAGGAAAAGAATCAGTAAGCTTAAAGACATTTCCACAGAAAATGTTGGCCCAGTAGCCTCCTCTCTCACAGTTTGGTATACTCCTTTCCTAGGCAACACTGGACCCATTTAGTAAAGGCAGTAAATAATCAGCTTCCAACCCCCTTTGCCTTGAGATAGCACTCCTTTGGGTAACTATACCCATATTAGGCGGCAAAAGCCCCAAAGACTGACCAAGTCTGGGCAGCTGTAAGACCTTATAGCAGCAGCCATAAATCCTACCTTGCCAAGATGAAGCTCCTGGTCCACACATCCACACTGGGGTCCTCACCTCCTAGTCCTTCCTAGCCCCTCCTAAACTCATAGGTTATATCAGTCACCTCAGATAATAGCCAGCACTTCTCTCTTGTGAGAAGGGGTCTTGGCAGTCCCTTTTGCTGGCAATAAACGTTTTCTCTATTCTTTGTGCCTAGATGTCTTCGTGGTTTTCTGGCAAAGTCTAATAAACTCTAACAGAAAACTCCCAAACTAAAATGTGAAGAGAAGAAAAAAATAAAATAATAAAGTGAAGAGAATTTCAAAAAGCAGAACATAATAGCCAAGAATTATGGAAGAAATTATTTTAAAATATTACTGTAGTTCAACATATGTATGACTGGATTATCAGGAGAAACAGGAAACAAAGAAGAAATATCTGAAAATTCTTAGGTATAAATGTATTATTTTCAGGATTTCTTTTTTTTTTGGGGGGGGGGTGGGTCGGGTCATGGGGCCTGAACTCTGGGCGTGGGCGCTGTCCCTCAGCTCTTCAGCTCAAGGCTAGCACTCTACCACTTGAGCCACAGCGCCACTTCCAGCTTTTTTCTTTTTGCTTATGTGCTGCTGAGTAATCGAACCCAGGGCCTCATGCATGCAAGGCAAGCGCTCTACCACTGAGCCACCTTCCCGGCCCCCTATTTTCAGGATTTCTATGTTAACTACATAATGTTGTTGAAATAAATTAAAGATCTAAATAAGTGGAAAGATACTCTGTGTTCATGGCCTTGGGAGTCTCAATATTGTTCAAAGATCCATTCTTTCCAACTTGATCTATCAATTTAATAAAATCCTACTCACAAACCTAGGAAGCTATTTTACTAGCAGACTGACTTAAAAGATATATATACAAAGCCAAAGACCTAGAACAACCAATTACTGAAAAACAATAAAGTCAGAGTGCCAATACTACCCAACTTTAAGACTTACTATAAAGGTATAGTAATTAAGGCAGTATAAGAAAAGACATATAGACTGATGAGATGTCACTTTCAACATAGTATTAACTATGCATATATAAAAATAAGTTTAGATATAGACCTTACAATCTCCATGAAAACTAACTCCAAGTTAGTTACTTTTAAGTCTTAAAAGTAAAATGAAAAATTATATAATTTCCAGAATATAACACAGAATAGGTAACCTTGAAGTTAGTGGTCAGTTTTCAAATATAATACCAAAATGACTAACCATGCGAGGGGAAAAAATTGTTAAAATGAAGACTGTTGTAAGAATGAAATGTGTAAAACACATTTCTGGAGAACATTATCATGAAAATGGTAAAATAATAGGATCTAGGACTCAATCCCTTCACAGAAACCATAAGTGAGATCCCCAAAGAATCAAGTTTTCCAGATTCTGCTACTGAAAAGCTTACAACAATCAGGAAAAGGTCTGGTAAATGAGGCAACTAATTGTGATAAGAAAGTACAGGGCATTTTAAGCTGCCCACTTACCTTCCCCTACATACTATACCTATGAAGAGACCAGAAATAAAAGGCAATTTCCTCAGTCTGATGAAAGGGTTCTGTTGTTGTTGTTGACTTGTTTGTTTGTTTAAAGATGGAGTTTCACTATGTTGACCAGGCTGGTCTCAAACTCCTGGGTTCAAGTGATCCTTCCATCTTAGCCTCTTGAGTTGGCCATGACTAAAAGACATGCTAATATGCTTAATTAAGAGCATTTTGAACACCCACAGCTAACATTATGCATGGTAACTGAAAGCCTTCTTCTGAACACCGGCAGCAAAACAAGAATACCTACTTTCTCCACTTCTATTCAACATTGTACCTGAAGTTCTATCTGGAGCAATTAGGCAAGAGAAAGAAATAGTAATTTTCAATGTACGCCCCCCACCTTATTAACTTTAAGTCCTTAGACTCCAAGAGAAATTGGCCTCTCTACTCTTTCCATCATATCCTCCTAGTTAGGAATCTGCTTAACATCAATAATCAGAAAACTTGTCTCTGTAAAAGGCAAGATAATATTTTAGGCTTTGTGGGTCATATAGTCTCAGTGGCGAATATTCAGCTCTTTCACTGCATCAACTCTATAGAAAAATTATACAGAAAATACATACATTTATGAGTATGGCTGTATTCCAATAGAAGTTTATTTATAAAATACATTGCAGGTCAGAGCTGACCAACAGGAGCTCATTTGCAAACTATAGATCTATAGTGTCAGAGAAGATTCTCTTGCCCATTCTAATATGATGGTCTTTAAGGAAATGGACACATTTCAAGGCTCTGTGATCCACAAGGTCCGACCATTTGGAAAAGGTTCTATAGCCCATCATTACTACAATAGGATTCCAGGTATCAATGTCTCAGACCTATAATCCTAGCTATTGAGGAGGCCGAGATTTGAGGATCCTGGTTCAGAGCCAGCCCAAGCCAACAAATCCTCTAGGAAGATTAGATTATATCACTCTGGACTCTGCTATAGGTGCTGATATAACAATAAATATACTTTTAGCTGGCTCTGGAGGCTCACAGGTATAATTCTCAGATCTCAGGAGGCGGAGATCTGAGGATCATTGTTCAAAGCAAGCTCAGACTCTTAACTGCAATTAACCAGAAAAATGCTGGGACTCTAGAGATAGAATTCTAGCCATGAGTGAAAAGGCCAGAGAGTACTGAGGCTCCAAGTTCAAGTACGGTTATCAGTGCTTGTACAATGCTTGCTAAAACTAAACCTTATAATGAAAGATAAAATTGTAACAACTCGGTAATAAATATCAAGAAAGCCTTCATCTAGGAGGAAATGCAGTAAATATTTAATGGCCTAGTACTCTCAATCTCAATTTCTCAACATTCAAAAGAAAAAAATAGCAAATTCTAGATTGTCTCTTTGTATTATCTTCTTAACCTCAAATGATCAGGCACTCAACAGACCACTCCACTTGAAGAGATTATTAATAAGTAGCCCTCTCAATCACCATCACCATCATCATCATCATGAAGCTTTCTATAGATTTTTATATTACTGATTAATACCATCTTTGAAAAATCTTTCTGCCTTACTCTAAAAAGGGCTTCCTAGCTCTCTTAGTCTCATCAATTTAAACACACCCTTCACTTTTCTCTGTACTCTTTCTTCCAAGATTCATAATACTTCACAGCTTCACGTCATACTCAAGTTAGCTATTTCTGGAGGCAGAACAATGCCTGGTTCCACTACTTAGCAGCCACATTGTATTGGCCTTGTTATATAGCTCCTCCATTAGTCATCTGTAAAATAAGTATAAGAGCAAGGTTGTTTGGACAATTAAAACAACTACAAGAGTGTCTACTATTTGGTTAGTGAACAGTATGTGCTATCTATATCGTTTTTGTTTTCTTAACATTTTACTCTTTAGTATAAAAGTTAATCTCATAATTTCTCCCACAAGTCTTATATATACCCTTTATAAGCTTTCTATTCAGATAAACAATGTCAATGTTTTTCCACTTTATCCCATTCAAATCTTTGGATCACTGTGAATATTTCTATAGGGATTAAGTTCCTATTACTCTATTATGTCTATATTTTTCAGTTCTCTAATTTAAGTTAGTGATACCATTTTTGAACATTATAGAATGTACCCCAAAGCTTATAGCTTTGTACAATTAGCAATCTTAACAGTATGTCA
The DNA here is from genome assembly GCF_019054845.1 of Dipodomys spectabilis. Classification (NCBI taxonomy): domain Eukaryota; kingdom Metazoa; phylum Chordata; class Mammalia; order Rodentia; family Heteromyidae; genus Dipodomys; species Dipodomys spectabilis. Next base: position 293,870 of record NW_024871226.1, on the reverse strand, counting down.
CAGACTACATCAAAACAAAAATTCTCACAGGCCAACCTCAGCCCCAGGAAAGCAATCATGTGAGTGACACTTCCCTATCCCAAAGCCCTACAACCTCTCTGTACAAACGTCCCTTTCCTCAAGTTCTAATTGAATCCCTACCTCCTTTTTTTAAGTGATGCTTGCTAGGCCACGGAATGGCATCTGTAGCCCTGAATCTCCCCATTTGGCCTCATTCAATTCTCCCTACAGTGTAAGCATTACCTTTTGAGGCTTTTGCTCAAAAAAGTGTCCTATAAAACATTCCATCCCTTTCATGTGCACTTCAAAATACACATGCAAAAAAAAAAAAAAAAAAGAAAATCAGAAAAGTACATCTGTAAGATAATGGTCCAAACTAGAATACTTTCAAATTTCAGTAGTCATAAGGAGTCACAAATATCAGGCTGGGAAGGTGGCTCAGTGGTAGAGTGCTTGCCTTGCATGCATGAGGCCCTGGGTTTGATTCCTCAGCACCACATAAGAAAAAAGAAAAAAGCTGGAAGTGGCGCTGTGGCTCAAGTGGTAGAGTGCTAGCCTTGAGCTGAAGAGCTGAGGGACAGCGACCAGGACCCAGAGTTCAGGCCCCACGACCAGACCCCCCCAAAAAAAGGAGTCACAAATAGAAGCTAAATAATCATTACCAACAGTTTTCAAATACATGTCTATATGCACATATAACAATAAACGGAAGCTTTTGTAAGAGTACAAGCTATATTTCACTATTTAATCAGAATAGCCCCAATTATATTTTGTTCAAAAAACGGACACAGCATACCCATTTATAAATTTGACTCCTAAACTCTTACCAACAGTACACAGATTAAAACAATGTCTCCCTTCCTACTTACTTATATACTCATTAAGCAAGGAATTATTCAATCATACATACCCCCGCCCCTGCCTTTCAAAAAGATATCCAATCTATGCTTAAGTAACCAAATAAGACTTCTAAGTAATCATACAGACCTAATTTATACATTTTTGTAAGTATTTCACTAAAATACTAAGGGCATGGTTATCTTCAATATAATCAATACAACAGGATGGGTTACATTTATTTTTAAATATAATATGAATTCCATTCGTGATTTGCTCATTTCATCCAAAAGTGTAAATTTTACTACAAACATCAAATTTTCTATTTTTGTCCAATAGGACATAGATTTGAAGGCCTGATTTTAGCTGGGAAAAGGATATACTATAACCAGTCTAATGACTAAACAGCTGCAGATTCTAAAAAGAGATTTATATTATTTTGAGTTAGGCACTCATTTGTGCTTTAAATTTTCTATCATGTGGTATCTTTTAAGATGCATGAAAGGAAAAGGCAACAAAACTTAGAATGTTGATCTATAAGACTCTCATTTAGTGAAAGACAGTAAGAAGGAAAAAAATTGTTAGATGCAAGTTCATTTGCAGCAATTTCATGTTTGTTTGGGTTTTTTTTAGTAACTATTCTTCTATCTTTTCAGAGGGACTTTGAGCCAAATAAGGGCAAGAAAGCCATGGTTTATTCATCCTTGTAAGTCAAAGCACCCTACATACAAATATTAGAAATCAGAGTTCGTTTCCCAAAAATACAGACAGCCATCTTCAACTTTCCTTCAAGTCCATTTTGCAGGCACTAACAGGGTGCATTATGAGAACCACAGAAAATAGTAAAGCAACTACATCTTCACAAACAAGTAAATGGGAAGATAAAAACAATATATTCAATGGATAAACTTTATTTTTACAAAGAAGGTAAGAGAATTTGAGGTCAAAATAGAGAGAAAAGTTTCACAGGTCAAGAAATGACAGTGAGAGAAAACAAAATATTTGCATTACATATAGCATACATTACATACATGTGCATGTATGTATTAAGATATGTATATATCGCAAAAATCTGTTTAGAAAAGTCAATATTAAAAATGTTTCCATCTGTACTGCTGTACAAAAAGAGATAAAGTAGGGCTGGGAAGGTGGCTCAGTGGTACAGCGCTTGCCTTGCATGCATGAGGCCCTGGGTTCAATTCCTCAGCACCACATAAGCAGGAAAAAAAAGCTGGAAGTGGCGCTGTGGCTCAAGTGGTAGAGCGCTAGCCTTGAGGTGCAGAGCTCAGGGACAGTGCCCAAGCCCAGAGTTCAAGTACCACGACCAACGAAAAAAAAAAAAAGAGATAAAGTATAAAAGGAGGTATTATGTAAATGAAAGTCAAATTTAACTTAGAAACTATTTGTCCTTAATACTGATAAATTAATTCTATTTTTTAAGATTCAGAAATTGTTATTCACAAAAATACACTAAAAGAGGAACATTTAATCAGAAAGCTTTCCATTTGTTAAACTTCAAATATAGTATGGGGCTGGGAAGGTGGCTCAGTGGTAGAGCGCTTGCCTTGCATGCATGAGGCCCTGGGTTCGATTCCTCAGCACCACATAAGCAAAAAGAAAAAAGCCGGAAGTAGCACTGTGGCTCAAGGGGTAGAGCGCTAGCCTTGAGCTGAAGAGCTGAGGGACAGCACCCAGGCCCAGAGTTGAGGCCCCATGACCGGACCCCCCTCAAAAAAATATATATATAGTACAAGTTTTCAAGATATATGCAAGGTAGTACTAAAAGCCATTTTGGCTATATTCATTATTTAAAATTCTTAATCATCTTTAATCAAGAACAAATAGTATTCAAACAACTTTTGAGGGTTTACTGACAAAGAGATATTCAGATAACTAATTAATGTAAAAATAATTCATTCAATTTGAGTCACTGTGTATCTAGTAGAGAAGCTAAGATTAGCACTATCACAGTTTGAGACCACCCAGGCAAAAAGTTTGGGAGACCCCCTTCGAAACCAATAGTGGAATGCAGTGATGGATGCCTGTCATACAAACTACACAAGAGGATAAGATCAAGAGAATTTTGGTTCCAAATCAGCTTGGGCAAAAAAGTGAACATGATTTCATCTTGATGCCAGAAGCTGGGCACAGTGGCACATACCTGCTATTCCTACTTATGGCAGGAAAAATAAAATAGGAAGATTGTTATCCAGATGTACACCCAGGTAAAAAGCAAGATTCTATCTCAAAATAACCAGTGCAAAAAATAACCAGTGCACAGAGTGCTGCCTAACAAACACAAGACTGTGCATTCAAACCTCAGTACCACCAAGAAGAAAGTGAAGTCACTACATGGAAGTATATTTGTGATCTAAGACAGGAAAACATATTAACTGTCATGAATTCTTAAATCCAAAGGTAGATAGCAAACATGAAAATTATGTCATATATATATATATATTATTGGCAGATGATATATTTAAGAGTTTAAATGTTTTAAATTAAATTGCTAACTTCCACTTAAACATGAACTCTCAGTATAACAACAAAAAAAATCTTAAAACCCTGGTCTTAACAAATTATATACGAAATAAAATGAGGTCAAATAGTAATAGTCAGACTTGGTATATCACAATAGAAAAATAGTTAACCTGTTTGAAACTAATGCAGTTTAAATACATCTTCAAAGTTAGTCTGTGTGTAAAACATGCTCTAAACTGAGCAACAGCTATAGAAACTTCAAATAACTTTCCTGAATAATTTGTGATTATATTTGTAGTCAGATAATCTATAATAAAATTCATTTTAGGCTGTTCAAGAATGAGCAGCTATAGCCAATAATCCTATACTATTATCCTGAGTACCAGTTACTAATCAAACACCTCTATAACTACCCTTTCAAAATACAGATTCAAACCCACTCAAGTTACTGAGTCTACATAAAAATACTGAACAAAACTTTTCCTCGTTCCTAAGAACTAGACCATAAAATAAATGTCATTATCAGGGCTGGGGAGGTGGCTCAGTGGGAGAGTACTTGCCTTGCCTGCATGAGGCCCTGGGTTTGATTCCTCAGCACCACAAAAGCAGAAAAAGCTGGAAGTGGTATTATGGCTCAAGTAGTAGAGCGCTAGCCTTGAGCTGAAGAGCTGAGGGACAATGCCCAGGCCCAGAGTTCAGGCCCCACAACTGACCAAAAAAAATATCATTATCTTATTTCCTTCTTCCCATTCTATTACCTTTTCTCTCTTTCAATTAGGTAGCTTTTGACTTATATGTAGGTTGGCTGAAAAAACAGCTATTGACTACCACAGTTTCACATATCAATTCTAATTCATAAGTTATCAATATAAACAAACAGTACATTTGTTTCAAAATAATTTAAACATATACAGATATTTTCCTTGTAAAAATCATGTACTTGCCTTGTGTCTGCATTTAAGTACAACTCCATAGGCTCCTATAAGTAAAATAGAAGTAAATAATCAGGAATGTGTATATAAATCAGTTCTTGAAACAATGAAAGTATATGTTAGAATAATGATACCTAAAATGACAATATTCTTAGATGATAATGCAATAATGAGTCACACACAATAAATACAGCATGGATTGCCTTTTTTTATAAATTAGAAATATAAAAAAGTCATTTCTCCCAACATTGCTTTAAATGTCTCTCTTTTTAAAGGAAATTTTACAAGGCATTTTAAAATTTATGTTTAAGATTGTAAGATTTTGTGAGTAAATAAAAACTCAAAAGGGTTCTAGGGAACTTCAAACTTAAAAGGTAGTAACTTCCCAAGAGTAAGCTCAAGCACAGAGAGAACCCAAATATACTATCTGTCCTAGGACTCCATTTAATACTCATCTAGTACACTGGAATCTTTCCTAACTAGAAAAATAGTGCAGGTTTGGGTTAGGAGTATAGATCAGTGGGTAGAACTCTTGCCTAGCATGTATAAGGCCCTGAGTTCCATTCCACCAAGCATCCCCAATACATATATGTACTGGTCTAAAACAATCCAATTAGTGACTAGGATGAGCTGTTTCTTTTTTTCATGAAGATTGAGTTTAGAGGCACAGGCTAAGAACACACCTCCTTTTTTTTTTGGCTGTACCTTGACAAGATCCATTCATATCTTTTGAGTTACTTATTTTACTGTGTTGGCAACAAACTGACTTTTTTAAAGGCAGAACAGAGAGATAGTCCCTTGACAACAAAATTGCAGTTAAAGATATAATAGGAAGAATTGATTTTAAGGAATCAAAACATAACATTAACATCCGATAACAAAGCCTTGAAGAACATCAAGAACATTTTCATTTAATAGACAGGCAACACCTGCATCCAACTATTAGATGGTGATTTCAGAGGGACAAGATCGGGAAATGTGTCTTCAACAGAGTCTAGGGGACCTAAAATCTCTCTCACTCTGATGAACATGGATGAATCTTATTATCATAGTTAAGAGTGAAACCAGCAATAAGAACCATCCAAATTAATTCCACAATCACTAGGCAATCATCATCTAATTGCTACACAATTGCCCGAGTTAGTTTTCTCTGTAATGTGAAAATGCAATGCCTATGCAACAGGAGTACAGTTTGCTGACAGATCTTTTATTTTGTCTATCATGGGGCTTGTATTTATAACCTGGACACTGTCCCTTAGCTCTTGCTCAAGGCTAGTGCTATACCACTTTGAGCCACGGCACCACTTCCGGTTTTTGAGTGGTTGATTGAAAAGTCTCATGGGGACTTTTCTGTCAGGGCTGGCTTCAACCATGATCCTCAGATCTCAGCCTCCTGAGTAGCGAGGACTATCGCATGAGCCACCAGCACCCAGCTGACAGATATATACTTCATATAAATGTATTTCTTAACCAAAAAAAAAATCTTAGCTGGGCCCCAGTGGACCAAGCCTGTAATCTTAGCTACTCAGGAGGCTGAGATGTGAGGGTCACGGTTCAAAGACAGTCCTGGCAGGAAAGCCCATGAGACTCTCATCTCCAAATAACCACCAGAAAACCGCAAGTGGTGCTGTGGCTCAAAGAGGTAGAGCGCTAGCCTTGAAGGTCCTGAGTTCAATACCCACAACCAACCAAAAAAAATCTTAAGGAGCTTGGAAAGAAAAAATATAGCGAAGATAGTTCTAGTTATTGCTTAAAGTAACATTCTAATTTATATAAGTCTGGTAATTTCAGTTCATCTAAGCCAACATCTGAGAAGATCATCACCATTGGGCATACTAAGAAAAATAAGATTATCCTGAAAAATTTATTCAGAATTTAGAATAATCCAATTTGTTATGTTCTATACACTATCCTTCTCCAGTCCTAAAAGCTTTATTACCTAAGTCTATCCTTGGAATACCTGTGAAAACTAAAATTTTAAAAGGGAGAGCTGGAGATGTGACTAAAGAGGTAGAGCACCTGCTCAGTGAGTATACAGTCCAGTGTTCAAATTCTAGTACCAAAAAAATAAATATACATGTTTGTGTGTTGTGTATATAAAGTCAACTGTTATAAAACAGACAGTAAATAAAAGACAGGAAATGAATTTTATTTACATATTTAACATCAAAGAAATGGAAAAAGTTGACTGGTGAAGGAACGACCAATTATTTTTATGTTATTTTATAGTTTTTATATGATTCCAATTTCAGACCTTAAAACAAGTATCTAATGAGTAGACTCTAATTATTTCTATTTTTAAAAGATTTGCTAAGTTATTATTAAAATCCTGAAGTGCTTTATTGGTCATGCAAATTTTTACAGCTTTTTAAATTCAAATTTTGAAAAATATAAAATCTTTGTAGCATTTGCTTTAAAGATATAAATGTTCCACCAGAAAACTGGAAGTGGCACTGTGACTCAAGTAATAGAGTTAATAGAGCTAAAGAGCTCAGTGACAGTGCCCAGGTGCAGAGTACAAGCCCCACTACCGACCAAAAAGAAAAAGATATAAATGCTAAGAAATTTAATTGTAATCACTCATTTCCTGTTACCAAAATCATTTACCAAGATTTCCAAAAAGTCATCTGTAAATCAAAAGGAAATTACTAAGCAAGAAAAATCAGAAGCAAATGGTAATTTTTCTAAGAGCCAATTCAGGAAAAATAAATTTCCATACCTTATCAAATCAACCAATGATATTGTTGATTTGATAAGTATGACCAATGATATTGTTGATTTGATAAGTATGGAAATTTATGTATGTACTACTAGGAAAGAAAACTCATGGTCAATGTTAAAATATAACCAAACTGAGCACCTGAAAATGTACAAACTGTTTTGTCATTCTCAAAGGAAACAGAAGTTATTTACCCATTTACTTTCATATACTAAGTAAATAAAAATATTTAAAACAAATTTTAAGTTATTCAAAATAAGTTTAGTAGATAGAAAAATTAACAGAAAATATGGACTAATGAAACCATGATTACTAATGAAAAGAAAGAAATGAAGACAGTCTTAAAAATTCTTGATTTATGAAACCTCAAAGAATCTTAAAATGTTATGAATTTTCAAGTGAAGTGTTAATACCCAAATAGTATACTTTTATTTTTAATACTGTACTTTCATATACACATCTAAATTGATATAAGTTGAATTAACGAAAACTAAGTAAATTTTTTAGTGATAGGTATAATTGCACATTACTCAAAAATTCCAAGGATATTAGAATTCTAACTTACCTTCACCTACAACCCCAAGGATCTCAAATTTATTCATCACATTACCAATGTTAGGAATCTTCATGAAGACAAACTGCTCTTTTGATGTAAGCCACAGAACATGGCCTCAAAGAAAAAAACTTCAAACAGCTAAGTAAGTAGAAGCAAAAATGTCTGAAGAAAGAAATTCTCAGTAGTTGATTGGCACTTTTACATTATTTCTTCTAATAGTGAAGCATGAATGAGTCCCTGAAAAAAACAAACACAACAAAAGTCCATTAGATTTTTACTATTTTACTCTAATCATCTATCCTACTTTTCATACTGTTTTTTAAATCCATGTTTCATATGCTAAAAAGACAACAGAAAAAAAAAGAGGGAAGAATCTAAAATACAATGAACCTCATCGTAATTGGAATAAATAACCACAATGAAATAGACCACGGACGAAGAATTAGTCCCTGGCAATTTTTGGAAACAGTACTTTGTCTATTTTCCTCAAACTGAAAACATAAAATCAAATATTGTACTCAAACACATAGATATTTCCATATCACTATAAGTGATGAAACATTTTTTGTGGGTACTGATTTTTTCACTCAGGACATTGTGCTTGCTAGACATTCTATTCCTTGAACCATATCCCCAGGTTTTTTTGCTTTAGTTATTTTCACATTATGGTCTCTTACTTTTACTTGTGTTGGCCTTGGAATATAATCCTCTTACCTATTCCTCTCATATAGCTGCAATTACAGGTATGAACTAACACGCCTGGCTTACTGTAAGATAGAGTCTCACTAACTTTTTTTTTGCCTGGGCTGGCCTCAAACCACAATTTTCTATCTCTACCTCCCAAGTAGTTTATCTGTATTCTAGAATTGAACAAATAAGTAAATAAATTATGGATTATGAGACAATAATTTTTTTTTCTTGTCAGTCGTGGGGCTTGAACTGTGGGCCTGGGCACTGCCCCTAAGCTTTTTTGCTTCAGGCTAGTGCTCTACCATTTTGAGCCACAGCACCACTTCTGATTTTCTGGTGGTTAATTGGAGATAAGAATCTCACAGACTTTCCTACCTGGCTGGCTTTGAATTGCAACCCTCTGATCTCAGTCTCCTGAGTAACTAGGATTACAGGTGTGAGCCACCAGCACCTGGTATAGTTTCTTATTCTTACAAGTAAGTTACAAATATGAAAATGGGGAAAGTGTGAAGTTAATAAAATGTACTGTTTTTAGTATCTTCAGAAGTAAATGCATATGTATATATAAGTCACATGCATACTTCCTTTCTCTGTCCCCCAGGAGGACCTAGTAGCAATGATACCCCAAATAGCAATCAGCACAGGCCCAATGAAAGCACCTAGAATTCCTTAGAGAAATAACTGGTTCAAAGGCTATAATATAACATGACTCTGGGATCTATTTTGGTGATACCAAAATAAAGAAACCTTCAAAGAATGGGTCTTGTGAAATGGCTGCAGGAGTCAGCTTTAGGTGACGCCCGTTAGAGAAGTAGGTAATATTTGAGCAGCAAAATAATATTTATAATCTGTAGAATAAGGTTTAAAATAAAAAAACCTTACTGACAAATAAATGGGGGCAGGGTAATGTTTTTATAGTCTAAAGTAATAATGGATTAAGGAAAGTACCATTTGGCACTCATTCTGGTAATAATTATTTTGGGCAAGTATCATCAATGTGTGCTAAAACTAATAGTTCAAAGTTTGATGGAAAACAAGATAAAACTAATAGTTCAAAGTTTGATGGAAAACAAGATACTTAGTCTCAAAGTATTACCCTATAAAATACCCATTTTAAATTAAAAAGAGAAGTAGTAATTTCTTCATGAAGAATTCTGCCAAATACAACTTTAATTGAGTGATCAAAGTTATTAACAGCATCAATAATGTAACCAACCAGTATTATATGCCTCCTGATCAGATGCATTGCATATCAGTACTTCTATGCATTTATGCCAGCAATGTTATATCTGAATTTAACTCCAAGAAGCAGCAGATACACCCACGCTGAGGGACATTTTACTAAATAGCTGCCCTGTATTTATAAATATATGATTCTAGACTAGATTCTATTTTGGTTGGTCGTGGGACTTGAACTCTGGGCCCAGGCGCTGTCCCTCAGCTCTTCAGCACCAAGATTAGTGCTCTACCACTTGGGCCACAGATCCACTTCCAGTTTTCTGGTGGTTTACTGGAGATAAGAGTCTCAAAGACTTTTCCTGCCCTAGCTGGCTTTGAACTATAATCCTCAGATATCAGCCTCCTGAGTAGTTAGGATTACAGGCATGAGCCACCAGCGCCTGGCTTCATTTCATTTTTGAGTTAACATACATTTGTAATAGTGCAGGATTTCATTTTAATATTTCCACATATGCACACAATATACTTTAAACAAATTCACCCCAACTATACTCCCTTTCTTATCCTCCCACTTGCCCCAATTTTTTTCAAACAGCATTTGATGGATTAAAATAGGGAATTTTTGAAATTGTAAAAGACAATAAATTAAATAGAAATTTCTATAGGTTGTAGTACTGATTTTGCTAATATTGTGGTTATGGAAAACAACGTTCTTGTTTTGAAAAATAACATCCAAGTTTTAAGAGATAATGGACATAAGATTTACAACATGAAATATTCAGAAAAATATAATTATGTATATGCAAAAGACAAAAATAGAGATAATAAAACATACAGTAAAATGTGAACATTTAGAAAACCTGGGTCAAGACAATAAGAAATAAGTTCTTTGTACTACTTTCAATTTTTTTCTTGATATCTGAAATGCTTTCAAAAGAAGTTCTTTTATTTCAGAAAAAATATCTATCCTGCTTTTACAAAGAGTAGCAGAGTAACAAAATATTGATTTTAAAGGAAATAGTTTAAACAAAGAAAAATTTCCTCATTATCAAATTTGAAACTTAAAAAAAAAAGAATACCTCATCAAGTACCGATAGATTGACAAGAAGTGTCCTTTTATATAAGGATACCAGTGAGAATGTAAACTGGGACAAGCTTTCTAAAGAATAATATGTCCATAACTAGATTTCACATGTTCTGATAAAGATATGACATAAAAACCTACAACAAACATTCTTAAAAATGAAGTATCAGCTGGGCACTGGTGACCCACACCTAGTACCTAGCTATGCAAGAGGCTCTGAAGTATGAGGATCAAAGTTTGAAGCCAGCCTCAGCAGAAAATTTTGTTAGATTCTTATCTTCAGTTAGCCACCAAAAAGCTTAAAAAGGAACTGTGGCTCAAGTGGTAGCATGCTAACCTTGAGCAAAACATCTCAGGGAAAGCACCCCAGCCCCAAGCTTCATTACCAGCACACACAAAAAAAGTGAAATATCACATAGTCCCTTTAAAAATTAAGTACACAATAAGGAGTTCTACTATTAACATTTATTAACATTATTACTAAGCATCGTGGTAAGTTCTAATCCATCCCAGTAAACAATGCAGAGGATTGGAAAAATGGATATAAAGCAAAATTTGCAGATATGACTATATACATAGAAAATTCAAAGGAATTTATGCATTGTAACTATGTTTATTTAGCAAGGTACTTGAATATATGCTTAATGTATGAATATCAATTACATTTGTAAATATCAGTAAGAAATATAATTTCTGTTCTATTGTAAATTACATTTCCAATAAAAACGAAGTACAATTAGGATTTAAAATTACAAGATTATTCAAAATCTCTAGTTAAATATGCAAAAATTTATTCAAAGGCCATGAAAACCCATCTAAATAAACCAAACTATCCAAACTTTAAGTCTAAAATAATTCAGTACTGAATCACAGAAATGGTGAGACAAAGGACAAAGGGTGAACCAATGCAACTGTGATACTAACAATATACTAGGTTGGAAATAAACTTTACAACTTGGAGGACAGAGGATGGGGACGGGGGGGGGGGGGGGGGGGGTAAGTAGGAGAAAAAAAGAAGGGAAGGGTAACAATTTTCCACAAAAATTGCATTCATTTCCTTATTTATTATATCTGTAACCCACTGTAGGTCACCTTTAAAATAAGAAAATTAAATAAAAATTAATTAAATACTTCAGTACTATAAATTCTGTGATATAAAAACTTCTTTCCATGTTGACTCATACAATCAGTGCAATAAGAATCAAAACCCCCAATTTAGTTTTCTGAGGAATTACAACCAGTTGATTTTAAAATATATACAGAAGAGCAGAAAGTATAAGCACCATTTTCTCTTTCTATAAGGAATAAAGAGTAAGAAAAGAATGGAGGCATAGTGTTTAGAATAGGATCTGGCAGGATGTCCCTTGAATATATGTAGGGTTATAATAAAGCTACAGAAATTAAGACATGGTGATTTGGGCACCAAGGTTTACAAATCAGCCAGTTGTGGGAGCCTAGAATAGGCCACACTGTAATATCCTTATAGCTTCATAGTGCTGACTGGATTCAGGATAATTGTATGATAATTTATTTCCCATCCAAACCCTCTAATGGTATGGCTTTCCATACCACTAAGAGTAAAAGCCAAGGATCCTCCTAAGCCTCAGGGCTTGACTTTCCTCCTCAGATATCATTCCTACCAGTCTCTTCCTAAGCTGCCCTAATTGTAACCACACAGACCTTTCCATATACTTATTTCAGAAAGCTTAACTTTACTTTAATGTAACCATAATTTTTTAAGAATTACTGTGCCAATCAGAGAAAAATGTCATAATTTGAGAAGAAAAAAAATGTCTATTCTATTTGATCATTCAACAAATCAATCCCTGATTGCCTCTCATGGGTAAATAAGACATACAAGACAAGTGGTAAACAAGGTATGCAAAGCCCTTGCCCTCATGAAACTTTATACTTACTGAGAGAGAAAAAAATATAACTTTTATCAGATACTGATCCACATTATAAAGAAGAAAGAGAATGATTATTCAAACATGGAATAATCACCTTCCTAAAAAGGTGATTACTTGTAATGACAAGTTAGCCATATAAAGATCCACCTGTCATGTTCCAGGTATATCCACTCAGAGTGCTTCTGAGAATAAACTGTCCTTTCATTTTCTAAGCTGGTTTGGAAGAATCCCCAGAAAAGGTTTAAATATTCTATTCTTTGCCAGTAACTGTATAGCTTTTTTCAAAGGAAATGAGAAAAAATTAAAGCCATTCCCAATAAGACCCAAAACCCAGAACCCAGAACATACTTTATGTAAGTATAGATAAAGAACATTTGGTCCCACCTAGTCTCTGGGGCAATCAAAACAGAGCAACGGAGACTCAGATTTAAAATATGTGAGTGAATTCATAACATCAGTGTCAAAAACAGTCTTTTAACTACCAGTATTCATAGAGAGAAAAAATGATGTCAAATTGGATTTAGCTGCAATTTTATATGAATAACACTGATTAATCTTTAAAAGAAAAAATGTTATAAAAACTGAAATACTTTAGCTTCTGGTAATGACAAATTACATAACTTGGATGACATGTCCCTTTGAGGATAAGTACAAATGGCTGAAGGAAATGCTTTTTTTTTTTTTAATAGCATGAAAGCTCCAAACATTTAACAAGATTGTGAAGCATTACCTTAGCTAAAATAAAGGGGAATGAATAGAACCCAGAGAGGTAATCCAAACCACGTCTAAACTATTTTATCCCTTTAGGTATCTGAAGATTCAAAAATAAATAAATAAAAGAAAAACAGGTTGCTCTTGAAACCCTTTACAGATCCAGGAGTACAAAAATCAAAGCCAGGATGTTTCATAAGGAGAAAGTTTAAGCCACCACTCATTGAAACTGAAACCTCAAAGAGCTATACTCCCAGGATAAGGGAAGCTAGCAATAAATCAGCCTTTGGATAGACCTGAATTGTGGCTTTATGTCAACTAAGTGACCCAGATAAAAACTCTATGTATCTTGAATTAAGGTGGTACCAAATTCAGACCAGTTGTCTGGTGAAGCATGGGGGGAAAAAAAAGAAGCAATTTTTTAATGCAAAGACAATATTAATTTTGATCTCATGATACTGTTACAGATTTTTTTCATTCATGGGGTACAGTATACATATACAAAGATGGCCATATATACCAGGTGAGATACCATGAAGAGGAGTCATTAGAAATAATGCAAAAAGGATATTATGCAGAAAAAGACTTGTGTTTGTAGAAAGGTCAGCAATCATGTATAAAACAATTACAAAATTAAACTAATAACAAACAAGGTTAAGCATTTTACAGAAGTGAATAGTTCAAAGGCTTATAGACAAAATACGGAAAATAAGCTAGCTAGAATGTTAGACAGAGTAACACAAGAACAATGCAACAGAAAAGTATCAGCATTCAGAAGATTTTGAACATATTTTTAGAACATGACCAATTGAATATATAAACTAAAGCAAAGAACTGTAAGAATACCTTTTTCTATCTCCAAGTACTAACAGATCTAAAAGAGTGATCACATGCTAGGCCATAATTCAACTCAAAAACATTACAAGGATTAAAATCAGAGCACATTCTCTCTCCACATGAAAAGACATAAGCAATCATTCACAAAAGAGACTATTAGGTTATGCTTATGTTTGAAATTAATACATTCACCAAACAATCCATTACTGAGGCAAAGAAGAAATGATAAGACACTTAAAGTAAGAAAAATACAAATTTATGGGAAGAATTGAAGCAGTAGAGAATTGAGAATCTTATATGTATCAGAAAATATAAAATGAAAATAAATCAACTAGACAATCTCAGCAGTTTTAAAAAAAGAAATCAATGAAAAATATAAGAAAATACTTAGAGTAGAAATTCATGAAACAGAAATAAAGTAGAAATTCATGACAATGTAGAATAGAGTAGAAATTCATAATAAAGAGATAAAAAAAAAAGCATTGGATCTTGGAAATCAACATTAAAGTCATCAAAACTAAGATAGTATGTACATACATGTTTCATATATTTATATGTTTTATACCTCAATAAAACAAGCTTGTTGGTTGGTTGGTTTTGGTCGTGGGGCTTGACTCAGGGCCTGGGTGCTGTCCCTGAGCTCTTTTTGCTCAAAGCTAGTGCTCTACCACTTTAAGCCACAATGCAACTTCTGGTTTTCTGGTAGTTTATTGGAGATAAGAGCCTCATAACTCATTATCTTGTCCATGTAATGTAACCCCTCTGCACAGTATTTTCACAATAAAAAAATAAAAATTTAAAAAAAGAGTCTCATAAACTTTCCTGCCAGGGCTGGCTGTGAATCACAACCTTCAGATCTCAGCTGCCTGAGTAGCCAGGATTATAGGCATAAGCCACCAACACCTGGCTAAACTAAGTTTTTAAGAACTCATAATGATTCTGAAAAGCACATCATATATAGTGATAACAATTGTTATCAAAGATAAGCATTAAAAATATTACAAAAAATGTAAATGCATTGTTTGTCACAGAGGCTCAGATTCCAAATAATGTACCATGTTCCAGGGACAGAAACCTGGACAGTGACCACCACTCTCCTAAAAACACAGGGGTATGAAAGCTCATGAGAAAACTATGTTTGGCTTCAGTGAGAGAAAACTGGCATGACTAATTTCAGGGGAAAGAACTAAGAACTAAGATTAGAGGTTGAAGTGAAAACAAGATTGATTTTAACTCAATGGTGACTGGATAATGATCAACCATCAATGGTTATTCATTCATGCTTATATTTCTCCTATTTGTCACATGCCTCCAACAGATAAGTCACTATGATAGATGCTTCAGGATACAGCGGCAAATAACACAGGCCTAGCTCTTGTTCCCAAGCAGCTAAGCAGAGACAGATAATCATTTCAAACCAGGACAAGTAATGTTAAGAAAAGCAAGAGCTGGAGGCATGGTAGAGTGCCTGCCAAAATGGCCTGCCTGAGGAGGCAGTATTTCAGATATTTCAGAGAAATCTGCTTCATGTAACGAAGCAGAACACAGTAATGAGAAGATCATTCAAGGCAGTACAGAGTCTTAAAGAGATCAGTTAAGTTGAAGAAAGCAAGCCTATATATCTAAAGCAGAGCAGATGGGGAGGAGACCAGCAGGTGGCAGGAAGGGGTGGCTGTAAACAGTGTGTCCCTGAAACAAAGGAGTCTTGTACTGAACTACATGTCCTCTATGGTTAACTTTGGAAGTGAAGATTTTGGATTACTAACCATTAACCTTGTAAACAAATAACTGAATACATTTTAAAGTGGATTTGTCTCACACTAAGAAAAAAAACTAGAATTAAACAATTCTGTATGCTTTGGTGAGGAAGCAGGTAAGTAGAAGACTGACATAAAGGTAAAGCTTATAATTTATTTCATAAATTAGCATTGAATTTAAGAGCTGCCTGTTCCTTGAATATTTCCTTTGTTGCTGAAATTATAATCTTCATCTCAACAGGCCTTTTCTTCTTCTCAAAGAGAATACAAAATCAGTTGAATCATGAGTTTTGTTTTTGTTCCTTGCATTGTTTTACACATACAAATGAGAGAACCATTTTGTCACCAAAAACTGCACAAGAATAAATTAGGTACGTGACTAATTTCTTTTATAAGGAGTTCAAATGGTTTGCAAGCATTTTAAAACTCAGGATCCATGTATGGAAGGAAATCATTTCTGGTGGAAAGCACAGCCTTCTGAAAAGCATCTTAATTAGCCTCTTATGGAGACTTCTCCACAATGAATGCCAGTTAGGAGATAATGAAGTTCTACTTAGTTTTCTTCCTAGATGAGAACACCTGACCCATAACTAATAGACTCTTCCTTTTGCTTTCTCACTCAATAGCACAGAGTAATTTATCAATCCATCTACTGTATTCAGCTTCTATTATTAAATCAAACAGGTACTTAGCCATCATGAATTACACACAATTTTCTCATGATGGCTATGTACCCAGAGATACTTACAATACATGATATCAAACCACCAAACATGTATCTTATCCTTGACCTTTACAATCCTTCTGTAAGGAAGGAGGTCCAATATCAGTTTGATAGTCTTTTCCCCAGCATTTCCAATCCTATTAAATTCCAAGCCCTTAGTAAGATTTTGATGGCCTTTTAGTTTGGATTTTTAAAAAGAATGTTAAAGTGAGACAAGAGATACTTTGGAGATCATGCTAACACTGCACTATTTAAGCTTTTGAAGATACCTGCATGAAAATATCAGAATTAACTTTAACATAGTTAAGTTACTACTGCCTTCTATTCCAAGCAAAACCTTCAGACGATAAAGGATGGAATGCACTGAGATCAAAACTCGTTGCAGAGGGATGGGAATGTGGCTTAGTGGTAGAGTGCTTGCTTGCATAGAATGCATGAAGCCCTGGGTTCCATTCCTCTGTACCACATAAAAGAAAAAGTCGGAAGTGGTGCTGTATCTCAACTGGTAGAGTGCTAGCCTTGAGCAAAAGCAGCTCAGGGACAGTGCTCAGGCCCTAAGTTCAAGCCCAGGAATGGCTAATAGTACAAGTAGTAGTAGTAGTAGTAATAAACTTTGGAAATTATTAACACTATAGATCAAATGGACTTAACAGACCTCTACTGAATATTTCACCCAAAAGCTGTGCAGTACACATTCTTCTCAGCAGCCATGTAATTTTCCCAAAAACAGATCATATTTTATGGCATAAAGCAAGTCTTAAATATCAGAAAATTGAAATTGAAATAATTCTTGGTATTCTAGCAGGCCACACAGAATAAAATTCTGTTCAGGTGCCGGTGGCTCACACCTGTAATCCTAACTACTCAGAAGGCTGAGATCTGAAGGTCAAGGTTAGAAGCCAGCTCAAGCAGAAAAGTCTTTGTGACTATTAACCACCAAAAAGCCAGATATGGAGGTGTGATTCAAGTGGTGTAAAACCAGCTTTGAGTGAAAAAAGCTAAGGAACACTGCTCAGGTTCTGAATTTAAGCCCCAGTATTGGCACAGAAAAAAATATATATATATACATATACAGAGAGAGAGAGAGAGAGAGAGAATTAGGAGCCACCAACAAAAGAAACTACAGAAAACATTGAAACACATGGGCTTAAATAATACATTGTTGAATGAGATCAGAGGGTCACAGAATAAATAAGGGGAGTGAAAATTTAAAAATTCCTATAATCTAATGAAAATGAAAATACAACTTACCAAGCCCTCTAGTATACAGTTAAAGCAGTGCTAAGAAAAAAAGCTTGGGCTGGGAAGGTGGCTCAGTGCTAGAGTGCTTGCCTCGCATGCATGAGGCCCTGGGTTCGATTCCTCAGCCCACATAAACAGTGAGGCTCAAGTGGTATAGAGCTAACCTTGAGCTGAAGAGCTGAGGAACAGTGCCCAGGCCCAGAGTTCAAGCCCCAAATCGGACAAAAAAAAAAAGGCTTATAACTAATGATGCACAAGTCAAACCCCAAATTAGCAAACAAAAAGGAATAATAAAAATTAGGGAAGAAATAAATGGAGACTAAAAACATGAAGAATCAATGAAACATAAAAGTTGATTCTCTGAAAAGATAAATAAGATTTATAAATCCTTAGTCAAACTGACCAAAATAAGTGAAAGATTCAAATTAATAAAATTAGAGATGAAAATGAAGTATCATAACAAATACCAATGAAATCTAGACTTCTCCACCAAGATAAACTATCAAATTTATTGTTGACCTCTGCTGGATGACCTCTCTGAAGCTCCTAGCTTTCATGTCCTGTCAGTTCTTTTCTAAGCACTAGGAACCTTTCAGATTAAACATGGATGCCAAAATTCCCAAGAACTAAATGTCAACTCATAAGTGACATATATTTACACACATAGCACAGAAGTTAGGCTACACACACACACACACACACACACACACACACACACACACACACACAAGGCGTGTGTGTGTGTGTGTGTGTGTGTGTGTGTGTGTGTGTGTGTCCCTCTCTTCATTGTAATGCTAAATCATTTACACTAAGGTAAGTCTGCAGAGTGATTGAGTATAATCATTTTAGAACAAGGAAAGAAATGATGTTATTAATATTAAGAAAAATAGCAAAACCAGAATAAATGGAATACTGCTGGTTAAATAGCTGGTGATTAAGCTATTCCTGTGAGGGTCACTTTTGTTAAAGAGAGAAAACAAATAGTAATAATGACTAGACAGCAGCAACTTTGCAGAGCAGAGAGGAAGCTTGGAATATTTTCCAAATGGATTAGAAGTTATTTATTGGGATATTTGTGTCCTACTTAAAATACTGAAGAAAATTAAGTGAAAATCTTATACTTCTGCAACTGTCTGTGCTGCTAACTTTGGAGGATTTGATAGAATTACTTTGAACAGTCAAAAATATAAGCAATTTCATGAAAACTATTAACTAATGAAAAAAAGTGTTCAGTTAAATTCAAGACATCTAAGCACACATGACCAATAAATAATAAAGATCTAATTCATTAAAGGAATGAACAAGTTGTTTCCCTCAGAGAGATTACAATTTCAAAAATACACAGCAAGAGGTGGCTAAGAGATTATTGAGTTACAGCTCTCTCATATACTCCCTAGACATAAATAGTCTAGAAGTTTTGGTTTGTTTCCATTTGTAAACTGGAGAAATCTGTGCCAACCTGAAGTGTTTATTTTCCTCCTGATGACAAATATGGCTCCTTTTCTGATATCAACTGGCTATGACATCAAGTGAGTACCCTACAATCCAGTCCCTGGGCTTATGTGCTCAGTTCAGTAAGACTGCCCTGCTCATTTATACTAGTCAGGAATCCCTGATCTCCAGGCTACTGTCCTACTTGAATTCAAGAGGAACAACTTCTCCCATGGTTTAAAACTTTCCTAGAATACTTACATTAACAGTTTCTTATCAACAAACAGCCAAATATCAGGATTCATTATACTTATAAACTGATCTCTTGAATTGTAACTCCTTTTTACAACTACTTAAAGGTAATAAAAATATAATTTAAAAGCCAGACACCAGTGGATCACACCTGTAATCCTAGTTACTCAAGAGGCTGAGATCTGAGGACTGCAGATTAAAAGCCAGCCAAGGCAGGAAAGGCCGTGAGATTCATATCTCCAATTAACCACCAGAAAACTGACTATGTGGCTCAAAGTAGTAGAGTGCTAGCTAGCCTTGAGCAAAAAAGCTCAAGGACAGCACCCAGGCCCCGATTTCAAGCCCTGCATCCAACCAAAAAAAAAAAAAAAAAAAAAAAAGATGAAAAAAGAAAAGATTCACAGGAATGTTGGTCAGGTGACTTCAGAGCTTAAGTGCCTTCTCAGGACCCAACACTGTCCCAGAACCTTTGTGTAGGTCATCAATCCAAAAGCTCTCCCAAACACTTGTTTAGGAATGTAGGCAAAATAGTTATGACTGATGAAATCATTGGCCACTCAATCTCCTACCCTCAGCTCCTCCTTGTGCATGTGGGGAGATCAAGGGGAGGGAAAAGAAGAATGGGCAAAAAGTCCTAATACTCAATGTACACATGCAAAGTTGAAGTAGGCAACCTGATGGCATGGGTGAGGTTGGGAGAGATGAGGGAGAACGATGGAAGAGATGACAAGGTTGATCATATACTGTATTCATAAACATATAATTGAAACTCCTTTGTAAAAAAAAACCCTGCATTTGAAAATTTTTTGTCATTCATATTCATATTAAATTATGTATGCATATACATAAAAATGAATAAACACTTCTCTTTTTTACTGATATCAGTGCCTGAACTCAAGCTGGTCTCTAGCCCAGCTTTTTTGCTGGTTATTTTGGAGATAGAGCCTTTTCTGCCCTAGATGGATTCAAACCATAAGCCTTTAAGTCTCAGCTTCCTAAATAGCTAGGTTTATAGTCATGTGCTACCTGGACCCAGCCAATTATCATCATCATCATCATCATCATCATCATCATCGTCATCGTCATCATCATCATCATCATCATCATCGTCATCATCGTCATCATCATCATCATCATCATCATCATCATCATCATCTTGAAAAGCAGCACGAGGAAAAACATCTTGTAACATACAAGAGATCCACAGTAAGATTAATGTAGCTGCCTCAAAACTTGTTGCAGAGGGATGGGAATGTGGCTTAGTGGTAAAGTGCTTGCCTAGCATGCATGAAGCCTTAGGTTCAATTCCTCAGTACCACATAAACAAAGAGAGCCAGAAGTGGTGCTGTGGCTCAAGTGGTAGAGTGCTAGCCTTGAACAAAATAAGCCCAGGAACTTGCGCCCAGGCCTTGAGTTCAAGCCCCAGGACTGGCAAGAATATAAAATAACAAATAAAAATCAAGGTCAACTTTGCCTAAGTACCAAAAAAATGATTCCTTAGCTTCTATTTGGACCTTAACAACCATAACTGCCTAATACACTTTCATACAGCTCTTATAATTTATCAACTATATCCTTCATAACAATGACATTAAGTACCTTATAGTTAGCCTGACACATTCAAGGACATAATTAAAAAGACATTCTGTCCTTAAGAAGCATAATGAAATGTCAAATCTAAGTATGATTTCTAAAGCACTACTTGTGATTAAGAACATTCATTATATATGAAAGTTCTACTCTATAAGGACTAGAATATGTATTGCTGGTTGGGAAGGGGAAAATCAAGAGATGTTCATGCTAATAAACAAACTCTTAATTTATAAAAGAATTCACCTCATACTATATTTGAAAGAATGATTCCTTGAGAATATTTGAAATCACTTCATCTAGATAAACTCTGGAAATAAATCATTTTAAAAGATGTTGCTGAGCTGGGAGGGTGGCCCATGTACTAGAGCACATGAAGAGCAAGCACAAAGTCCAGAGTTCAAACACCATTACCACAAAAAAAAGGAAAAAATCATTATATTGTCATTAATTTTTTAATACTGCTATTCTATAAAACATGTATAAACACAAAAGCCAACATTTGGGATTATTAAACTCACAATACTAGATTCCTACCCACAAAATAGTATAAAAGTTACATTTGGATAGGAAGATTTTGCTCAATTCCCTGTGTAAATTTCCAACTCAGGAAGGGTACAAACAACTAATAACATGAGTCAGCAAAACACTACTGGAAAAACAAAAACAATGATACTTTATTCCATATGGCTTCCTATAAAATCCTTTAATTAACTGCAGAATATACACTTAGTTTACACTGATTATGAAACAAATTTTTACTTGCAGTATCAGTGCATTCTGAAAAGAATCCAAAGCATTCTGAATTAATTAAATTAAGGTCACATTTTTAACTTAAATCAGTCTCACATCCATTAATTTGCTGATAATAATTACAGCTTATAACTATTTTTTTTCAAGCTGGAAAACTGCAAAGGGAATTCAAATATATCATGCTCTAAAATTAGAATAAAATATTCATATAAATTTTATACTTTTTTATCTACAGAAAAAAAGTAGCCAGCCAGCTTGGTCAAAGATAGCATTTAAAAAAAAAATCTGTCCTTTTGAGCTATTACTTTAATAGTTTCTGAAAGTTTTAGTTTGAGACTTTCATCTTAATGATGATTCATGAACACAACTGACATTAGTCAAATAGCTATCACATATAAAGTGCTCTGAAAAGCAAAAAAGGAGGAGAAAGAAAAAAATACTTCTTTCTCAACACTAATTACAATTATTTTTGGCTTGCCCACTCATAAACTCCCAAAATAGTCAATGGAGCCCTTGCTCATTACAAGTGCCTTTTCCTTGTCCATTTCTACAGTGCATTATGTTTTTGTTGAAAGGCCACCACCAAGATGCCAGAGTCCCCACTAAAAGGGGCTGTTTAAAATCCCAACCTCTTTCCTGAAGCTGCCCAGGATCTACTAACTTGTTGACTACTACAGGCTATAATGGATAACAAACTCCTCAAGCTCAAAGCAGCATATATGTCATTGCCCCTAAGCTACAACTCATCAAATTAGAAGACAACCTGGAAATGTCCTCTCTAAAATATTACCTGACACTTGACAACACTGCCATGTTTCTAACATCCTTCCTGAAGTTCTTATCTGTATTGGCACCACACAGCATTATCGGAACAAACTGATGTCTTCTACAAATGTAGAGCACTCTCTGAGCTCCATCTTGTGGGAAGCTTTTAAGAAAAACAAAGAAGCAGGGTTTCTATGACTCATGTCTATAATCCTAGCTACTCAGGAGGCTGAGATCTGAGGATCATGGTTTGAAGCCAGCCCAGGCAGTTAAGTCCCAGAGACTCTTAACTCTAGTTAATCACAAAAAAGCTGGAAGTGGTGCTATAGCTCCAGTGGTAAAGTCCTACCCTTGAGCAAAAGGAGCTTAGAGACAGTACCCACAGTTCAAGGCCCAAGACTGGCAAAAAAAGAGAGAGAGAAAAAAAGAAAAATGATAAAGAAAAATGAATACCATAAAGAGATGCCATGTGTTTTTACTGTTATTTGGAAGAAATTTTTTTAACTGATTAGCTTTCACATATAAGTTCTTGAACTACATCTTCAAAGTACTCACTATCAAAATTAAATTTTAAATACTAAAGATTTAATAGTACTTGTTGATACAGACTTTATGAACATTTATGTCATTATCTCAAAAGATTAGCTGTGTTCACTGGGCCTTATCACTGCTGGGTTTAAACTCTAAGATAATTCAGAAATAAAAAGGGATGCATCTTTCATTTTTCATTCAGAAACAATTTCATCTTCTAATAATGCTGACTATATAATTCAAACAAATCTTTCCAGTTTTAAAAGTAGAAAGTTGGACAAAGACATGA
The DNA here is from genome assembly GCF_019054845.1 of Dipodomys spectabilis. NCBI lineage: Eukaryota > Metazoa > Chordata > Mammalia > Rodentia > Heteromyidae > Dipodomys > Dipodomys spectabilis. The sequence goes on along the minus strand of NW_024871226.1, from coordinate 270,600 downwards.
GGGCTGAGAATTAAAAGGAAAAAAACCCAACATAGTCAGGTATAACAGTATACATGTGTAATCTCAGCACCTGGAAAAAAAACCCAACAACAAGAAAACTCACTACTACTTACAGATTGTATACATAAAAAATAAGAAAACTAGCCGGGCGCCAGTGGCTCACACCTGTAATCCTAGCTACTCAGGAGGCTGAGATCTGAGGATCGCGGTTCAAAGCCAGCCCAGGCAGGAAAGTCCGTGAGACTCTTATCTCCAATAAACCACTATAAAAATGGAAGTGGCACTGTGGCTCAAGCGGTAGAGTGCTCGCCTTGAGCTGAATAGCACAGGGACAGCGTCCAGGCCCAGAGTTCAAGCCCCATGACCGACAAAAAAAAAAAAAAGAAAAGAAAAGAAAACTACCCATCAACTATTAAAAAATAAAGATTATCAAACTGAAACACAGGTTACTATTCAAAACTCAATAGCATTTCTGTATGCCAGCAATAATTTTTTTGGTCAGTCATGGGGGCTTGAACTCAGGGCCTGGGTGTTATCCCTGAGCTTTTTCAAGTTTATAAGTATGAGCCACCAGTGCCCAGCTTACCAGCAATAATTTTTTTAAAAACTCTTTTAGTATCATTTTATCATACAGTCAAATTTTTTTTTAAATTATGCCAAACCTATGGCTTGAACTCAGGGCCTGCATGCTGTCCCTGAACTTTTTTGCTCAAGACTAGTGCTCTACCACTTGAGCCACAGCTCTACTTCCAGTTCTTAGGTGTGGTTAATTGGAAATAAAGACTTACCTGCCCAGGCTGTCTTCAAGCCTAGCAATCCTCAGAGATAATGTCTTCAAGCCTAGCAATCCTCAGAGTTAAGAGTCTCAACCAAAATCCTCAGATCTCAGCCCCCTAAATAGCTAGGATTACAGGGGTGAGTCATCAGCACATATCCTTTTAATAAACAAAAGGAAAAATGGAAAGCCTAGACATAGTAAGCTATTTTTAAAAGAAATAGTAAAGTAAGGGAAAGACTAGGTCTAAGTAAGTCACCTTGGAGTTTCTGGTTGTTTTTTCCTTTTTCTGCCAGTCTGGCTTGAACTCAGGGCCTGGGTACTGTCCCTAACGCTCCTTTTTTGGCAAGGCTAGCACTCTACCACTTTAGCCACAGCACCACTTCTAGCTTTTTCTGTGTATGTGGTGCTGAGGAATTGAACCCAGGGCTTTGTGCATGCTAGGCAAACACTTTACTGCTAAGCCACATTCCCAGCCCAGTCACCTTGTTTTCACATGGGTTTTCCACCCAGCTTCAAAGGCCTAGAGTTGAGATAAGCCATTCTTCGAATTTCAGATGCCGAATTCAGTAGGTAGAGAAAGGAGAGGTTCAGAGGATATGCAGATGTCATGTTGGTTAATAGCAAGGAAGCTGCTCCTTGTGCTTTTATGTTTTGTCTCCACCCAAGCAAGTGATTTTTATCTTTAAAAGCTTTGTGTAAGCTCTGGGGGTGGAGGGAGTTGCTGATCTTTGAGACAATAATAGTCCATCTAGCAGACACTGACTCTCCAATAAAGACTCCCAATTTGACCTCTCAAAATGTGGCATCTCTGTATCTCACAGACTGAATTTACCTTACAACAATACTTTTTTAAAACTAAAGGAAGGGGAGATACTGACCAAATACACTGTACTCATAATCTGCCTTCTTGAATTGAAATTCCTACTTTTTAAAACTAAAGGAAGGGGAGACACTGACCAAATGTATTGTACTCATAATCTGACTTCTTGAATTGAAAGGCCTTTGTACAATTACTTAAAATTTTAAAAAATAGTAATAATAAATTTCAAAATAAAGGACACCTGGAGCTGGGAGGGAGTATACCTCTGTGGTAGAGCACTTGCCTAGCAAGGACCTGTGTTCAATCCTAACAATGCAAAAATGATTGATAAATTAACAATAGGAAATCTAAAAAGTGAAGAGATGTTCCATTTAAACATTTAACATTGTAAAGATATCAGATTGGTCCAGAAACCCAAAACAATATCAATCAATCCTAACTTTTTTTTTTTTTAACTCTGGGCCTGGGCGCTGACCTCAGCTGTTCAGCTAAAGGCTCAACCACTTAAGCCACAGCGCCACTTCCAGCTTTTTCTGCTTATGTGGTGCTGAGGAATTGAACCCGGAGCCTCATGCATGCAAGCCAAGCCCTCTATCACTGAGCCACCTTCCCAGCCCCTAACTTTTCTCTCACTAATGAAGACAGTCCACTGGGCAAGCAAATTAAAGAAAAAAACAAAAGGCCAAGAGCATATATTCATGAAATAGATGCTTCTTGTACACAAAGTTGGTCTACAGACAAGATCTTTTCAATAAATGATACTGCCATTTGGATGTCCATATGGGAAAAAAAATAAAATGACCTCCGATTCATATACTGTATAAAAATTAATTTCAGAAATTATATTAAGTGAAGTAAGCCAGGCCCAAAGAAACATAGGTCCCATGGTTTCCCTTATTTGCAATATCTAGTATAGGTATGAGTCAAGCGGAAAAAGTCAGATAATGTGATGTTAGGAAAACGAAACCTCAAATATGTATTTTAATGTTTTTGTTTCTTTCATGCATGTGTTTCTAACGCATTTATAAGATTATTTCTTTGTTGCTTTGTATGTCCCTCCCCCACAGTGTAACCCCCGCTTTCACTATATTTGATGTCAGTATAACATGTGGAGGAGATAGGGACAAACAAGTCGTTTAAAGATTCAGGTGGACCTGTTGCAACAATGAGAAGTACAAAATGTCATGTCAAAACCAGCTTTACAATGTCGGTAGGGGTGGGGTGGGGGGGTATGATTGGGTGGGAGGGAGGGGGGAGGCTGGGAAGGGAGGTGAAGGGTAAACAAAGGAGGAGGCTGCAATGCTTGGTAAGAAATGTATGCATTATCCTGCCCATGTAATTGTAACCCCTCTGTACAGTATGTTCTCAAATAAAATAAAATAAAATTTAAAAAAAAAATTAATTTCAGATAGATTATAGCTCTAACAGCAAACAAGTACAAAGCCCTGAGTTCAAACACTAGTGGCATGTAAAAAGATATTAAAAATAATGAAAAAGAAAAGGCAAAAGGAATTCATTAACTCTCCGTGAGAAGTGCTAAAATAAAGATATATGCAGAATGTTTCAGATGCCCAGAAGAGACAGAAACCACTGCTGGTAAATGAGGAGACCTTTTCTTGGGGAAAAGGATTCCCAGAGCTCTTAGGTAAACAAAGTGATTTTCTCCAGGCATTATGAACAATAGTTATCTTCTATTAGAGTGGACAAAAAGCCTGTTATTCAGGGAAAATAGACTTTTTGAAAAGTATAAAATGCATTTTTTTAAAAAGCCCATTTGCAATGCCATCCAAGACATATTGGCCTCCAGCAGGTCTAACAGACCTGACATAACTGTTACCAACCGCTGCCCACTATCTCTTCACTACAAACTCACTAATGCCAATAGAACCAATGCATTTTAGCTACTCGGTAACTGTTCAATAAAACTTCATGAATCTTCTCCCTAAAATTTAGCAGTATGCTTAGCATCCAAGCATCTACTGAATTGCTTCCTAAAACTGTCTGTCAATTCCTCTTTTAATAATCATTACATGTTTTTCAAATTAGAGAGTATGCAAACCAACTACAAGAGAGTTGCCCTTTTGGTAAAAATTACATTGGGTGCTTTGGCAAGATTCAACAAAGGTGATGAATCACTTTTAAAATGTGACTGTCAAATTAAATTAAAAGACAACAGAGAGCTGTAAAAATCTATCATTCTGTACTTAACTGTTTCATAGGTAGTCTGAATTACTGCTTCCCTTTCGGGAAATCAAAACTGGACTTACTACAGCATTAGGACATAATGGACATGGATCATACAATAAAGTTAACATGGAGCCTAGTTCAGCTGAAAAGACCTTCAATCTACACCAAAATACTAGTGAAGAAACTTGTTTTGCAACAAAATAGTTATACATGCATTCTTATGCAATTATCTAGAACTTTAAGAATTAATTTAGCTAAGCATAATGGCATAAACCTGTAATTCTAGACCTCAGGAAGCTGAGGCAGGTGAATTAAAGAGTTTAAAGCAAGTCTGAGGCAGGATAGACTAGGGAAATGAGGTATGGTAAGCTTACAGCAAGAACAGGAGATACTCATTTATCTACTTCTCTTAAGATTAAGGGACCAAAATGATTTAGGCAGGATAAATTGAGAAAAATGAGTCCCTGTAAAGGTAACTCAGAAACATGGAATTTAGAAATACTGAAGCATTATCTTTGCTTCAAAGATAGTGAAGAGGAAGTGGTGCTGTAGCTCAAGTGGTAGAGCGCTTGCCTTGAGCTGAAGAGCTGAGGGACAACGCCCAGGCCCAGAGTTCAAGCCCCACAACCGACCAAAAAAAAAAACAAACAAAAGATAGTGAAGAGAGACAACAGGATGAATTCCTTCCTGAGAGATAAACTCCAAAATGTAAGCAATCTCCCATCCAAAATGCAGACAGTAGGAAGCCTTCCTTGTCTCAAGGATAAGCATCTGCTATTTTATGGCAGGATGTATTCTTACCTGGAAGAAATGCCCAAAACATCCAGGAACTCAGAAAGTGTAACACCAGGAATGATTAGAGCAAAAATAAAGCATCCATCTTTGCAAAACTTTAAAATCAGACCCCCTGCCTTTACCATATAAACACCACTAACAGCCAAGGAGCTGTGTGTCTCTCTTTGAGAGCACCCACTCTGTTAAGAGTGTCCCCTTGCCTTTCTGCTTTGTCTACTTGTCTGCTTGCTTACTCACTCACTAAAGCTCCAAGTTTGTTTTTTGTTTTTTTTTGGGGGGGGGGGGGAGTCCGATCGTGGGGCCTGAACTCTTGGCCTGGGCGCTGTCCCTCAGCTCTTCAGCTCAAGGGTAGCACTCTACCACTTGAGCCACAGCGCCACTTCCAGCTTTTTTTCTTTTTGCTTATGTGGTGCTGAGGAATTGAACCCAGGGCCTCATGCATGCAAGGCAAGCACTCTACCACTGTGCCACCTTCCCAGCCCCTCCAAGTTTTTTTTTGTTTTTTTTTTTGGGTCCGGTCATGGGGCCTGAACTCTGGACCTGGGCGCTGTCCCTCAGCTCTTCAGCTCAAGGCTAGCGCTCTACCACTTAAGTAACAGCACCACTTCTGGCTTTTTTTTCTGCTTATGTGGTGCTGAGGAATCGGACCCAGGGCCTCAGGCATGCAAGGCAAGCACTCTACCACTGAGCCATCTTCCCAGCCCCCCCCTCCAAGTTTTCTTACCACTGTGACTTGTCCAGAATTTCTCATTCTGTGATTGAAGTCAAGGACCCTAGGTGAAGAGCCCCTACTTTGAAAGGGAAACTTCACAAACCTTCACCTGCATCTTGTGACATTATCTAAGCTTCAAATTACATGACCATCTCAAAAAAAAATATGATCATCTCAAAAAAATTAACATTTCAGTTATTGTCTCCAAGCCTCAAACCAAGAGAAGCATTCTTCCCATTCCACTCATACCTTCAAGTCTCAGCAAAAAATGCTACCTTCCAAGAAAAGCCCCAAAGTGCTAACTGCCTCTTCAAATACCCTTAACTGGTGCTAGAATGGTACAGGTTCTTGCGTTAAGCCATTTTTAGAAGCCAACTTCATCATGGATACTGAAAATGCTGTTAATTTCTTCCTCTGATCTCAATTCTCAAAAAAGTAAAAACAAGATGGGACCAGCGATATACCTCGGTGTAGCACTTAACAAGTACACAGAAGTTTGTAGGCTTGATCACAAGCATAGGGATCACCATAAAACAAAACATCTCAATAAATCAGTGCAAAGACAGATCTTAGAATAATGATTTACCTTTTTTTCCCTAAAGGATCTGTGAAAACACTAAGCAATTTAAGAAAGTGGTAATTTTGCCTAAATGGAAGACAAGTAAATTAGAAATAAGTAAAAATATGTAAAAACAAACTGAAGAAAGAAAATAAATATGGACCAAGCTTTTAAAAATCCATATTTTCTCTCATATGTGGAAGCTAGATCTAAAATAGAGCTACGTCTAATAACATATACAAAGCCCAATGCATTTACACACAAACTGACTAAAGGAGAGTATACTTAAGGGAGAAATCCAAAGGATTAACTCCTCTGAACAACTAATGTACTGTTTATCAAAATGAATATTAGGAAGTAGAAACATGTTTGGGGGTGGGCAAAATAGGAGCGGTACCCTTCTGGAAGAAGAGTGAGTAAATGTATATTCAATATACGCTACATAAAACATTATGTAACGACAAACAAAGGAAGAAGTGACACTGAATGAGTCACCCTCACCTCATAACCCGAGGTACATCAGGAAATATCTGCCTCTGGGTAAAGCATTTCTTTCTGGAGGTTCAATGTGACACATTCCCAGGTAAGACATTCCAGGCCTAACCACAGGTCCCCACCTCCCCCCAGGTTTTGAGAAAAAAAAAACAAGGCCTGTCAGGATATGCCACCTACTCCCTTGAGTCACAAACTACTCCTAGCCTGACCCATAACCTGAGCTCAGGGCCTCATCCCCACACAATCTCATGGGAAGGTTGCTGCCCCTCGCTGTTGTGCCTTAATAAACAGTCCTATCCTATTGAGACTGAGTCCCACCTTTTCCTTCCTCCTTCATTTTCCTAACACTGACCAAGAAGCATTGTATTTATAACCTGATTTAGGGAATTGTAACCCTTTTTATAACTATTAATAATAATATAACCAATTATCACAAGTGCTAAAAGGGAGAATATTTTCATTTTGAAATGTTTTCATGATGAAATGTTTTCATTAGTTGATACATCAACCAATCACAGTTATATATTATGGTGTAAAAAGAAATTATTCATGAAACCCAGAAATACACAGTCTTTTGCTTGTAACCCAAGTTGTAAAAACTGGATCGTATGAAAACTTACCTCAGATTAGGACTGTTAGGAAACTGAGTCATAAGAGTATTAGAATAAAGGAAGAGCAGAAAATGACCTCAATAGACCAGATCAACTTTAATGGAAAGTTGAAGAGAGACTCCACGGTGACCTGGGGAGAGTTAGAAGACACAAGGCATATGTTGGGGCAAGGGTAGAGGGACTTAAGAAGGGTTAAGGTTAGGAGACGTAGTCACAGGTAACTCAAGGCTTCAAAGAGTATAGGAAAGCTACTGTTTGAGCAAGTCTCCTGCCCCTCTCTCAGGTGCCTATCAACTGAGAGGGTGGGGGAGTGGGCTTTCATGTTTAGATTCAGATTATAGGCTACAAACTGAGGTGGAGAATAGCTGGAGGACAGTCAGTGGACCAAGTCATGGGAACAATATTGAGTTATGAGAACAAAGCAGATTTCCATCAAGGATAATATAAGTGTTCAACAAATTTTTGCTGGTTTCATTATGCACTGACCATCTCAAGATCTTAATTAGTAGAAGATAACAGGGAAGATGAGACCATTGATAGACTCATAATTAACAATGAGCTATACAAATACAAATTTTACCAAATGTTCAAATCAAAAAAGCACTCATTTCATACTGGGACAGTCATGTTTTACAGCAGAAATAGGATGTGAACTCGTCTGGGAAAATGGATGCAGGATTACAGTTAGATTGTGTGATCAAAAATATGATTAAAAATTCTTGAGAATAGTTGTATAGAGACTTATGATGAAGTTTGGTACATTCTGACCCCATTTTGTATTCATGACAAACAAAATGTAATAGGAAAAACCCTTATAATAACCAATATTTTAACTTTATTAATAAAGCTTGGAACTTCAAAGTATCAACAGATGATGCTGAAAATACATTTTACTTTTACTTTGGTCAGATGACTACAATCTGATTTCTTAATTTCTACATTCAAACTATTTTGAATTAGGTATATAATTAAAACTTAATATGAAAAAATAAGTGTAATTCAGCAATATAATTCAAGAACAAAGTGTTACTTTCTGGATAAGATATAGTTTATTGTAGCAAATTTAAATGTTGGCTGGGAATGTGGCTTAGTGGTAGAATACTCATCTAGCATGCATGAAGCTCTGGGTTCTATTCCTCAGTACTACATAAACAGAAAAACCCACTAGCCTTGAGCAAAAGAAGTTCAGGGGCATTGCCCAGGCCCTGAGTTCAACCCTCACGACTGGCACAAAAAAAAATTATTAAATGTTACCTTATAATCATAAATTCCTTAAATAGAATATTTAAATTACTGAGTACTTCCTACCCCTCCAAGACATCAAAACATTGTAATCTTGGATTAACTAATCTTCTATGTGAATTTTGCAGTATTAAACATTGTGCCTTATTTTATTAAGTTTTGTTGAAACCTAGCTCTATATTTTGGGGAAAATAGCATTATATTCTATTTTGTTGTTGTTGTCAGTTGTGGGACTTGATCTCTGGGCCTAGGCGAGGTCCCTGAGCTTCCCAGCTCAAGGCTAGCATTCTACCACTTGAGCTACAACGCCAATTCCAGTTTTCTTTTTTTCTTTCTTTTTTTTTGGTCAGTCGTGGGCCTAAACTCTGGGCCTGGGCGCTGTCCCTCAGCTCTTCAGCTCAAGGTTAGCACTCTACCACATGAGCCACAGCGCCACTTCTGGCTTTTTCTGCTTATGTGGTACTGAGGAATTGAACCCAGGGCCTCCTACATGCAAGGCAAGCACTCTACCACTAAGCCACCTTCCCAGCCCCCACTTCCAGTTTTCTGAGTGGTTTACTGGACATAAGAATCTCACGGACTTTCCTGTTTGGGCTGGCTTTGAACCACAATCCTCAGATCTCAGCTTAGCAGCCTCCTGAGTAGGTAGGATTACAGGTGTGAGCCACCAGCGCCTGGCTAGTATTTTTTTCTTTTTTTATTGGGGGTCCGGTCGTGGGGCCCGAACTCTGGGCCTGGGCACTGTCCCTCAGCTCTTCAGCTCAAGCTAGCACTCTACCACTTGAGCCACAGCACCACTTCTGGCTTTTTTTTTCTTTTTGCTTATGTGGTGCTGAGGAATTGAACTCAGGGCCTCAGGCATGCAAGGCAAGCGCTCTACCACTGAGCCACCTTCCCAGCCCTAGTATTTTTTTCTTAGTGAATAAGAATTTACTCTTAGGGGCTGGGAAGGTGGCTCAGTGGTAGAGCGCTTGCCTTGCATGCATGAGGCCCTGGGTTCGATTCCTCAGCACCACATAAGCAAAAAGAAAAAAGCCGGAAGTGGCGCTGTGGCTAAGGTGGTAGAGAGCTAGCCTTGAGCTGAAGAGCTGAGGGACAGCACCCAGGCCCAGAGTTCAGGCCCCATGACCAGACCCCCCCCCAAAAAAACGAATTTACTCTTAAAAAATCTAAAATCCTTGCTCCGGGCGCTGGTGGCTCACGCCTGTAATCCTAGCTACTCAGGAGGCTGAGATCTGAGGAGCGCAGTTCAAAGCCAGCCCGGGCAGGAGAGACCGTGAGACTCCTATCTCCAATAAACCACCAGAAAACCTGAAGTGGCACTGTAGCTCAAGTGGTAGAGCGCTAGCCTTGAGCTGAAGAGCTGAGGGACAGCGCCCAGGCCCAGAGTTCAAGCCCCAGGACCGACAAAAAAAAAAAAAAATCTAAAATCCTTATATTGTTTGTATTTGCCTATCATATCATTGCTTATCTGTTTACTGAACTTAATACATGAATGCATAAAAATTTTTTTGAGAATAAGCCAGGCACAGGAGACTCATACTTACACTCCTAGCATCTCAGGAGGCTGAAATCTGAGGATTGTGGTTCAAAGCCTGCCCGAGAAGAAAAGTTCATCAGACTCTTATCTCCAATAAACTAGTCAGGAAAAGCGAGAAGTCTTGCTGTGACTCAAGCAGTAGAGAGCTAGCCTTGAGCAAAAGATGCTCAGTGCCCAAGCCTTGAGTTCAAGCCCCAGGACTGGCATCAAAAAAAAAATTACTTATAAAGTAGTGAGAATGAGATTATGTAATTTCCAAAGTTCTTTCGTGTTTACTATTTTATAGACTGGACATCCTATCAACCCAGTGAACTGGTGACCTAGAGAATCATACATTTGAGATAAAAGGCAGAAAAAGGGCATCTGGACCAAACCTTATATACAAAAAAAAAAACTAAGTACAGGACAGTTTTATAGAGATTTTTGTGTGTTATAATTTTTAAGACAGATTCTCACTATGTACCTTCAGACTGGTCTTGAACTTGAGATTCCCAAAACCCATGTACAGGAAGATTCGATAGGGCTTTTTGTGTGTATTTTAAAAAAAAACAAAAACAGAATTTCACTATGTAGCCCAGACTGGTTTTGAAGTTGGGATCCTCCTGCCTTAAGCCTGTTTAGTGATGGGATTACAAGTATGCATTAACATGCCACGTTCAATTTTAGGGGACAGTATTAGGGATTGCACATGCTAGGCAAGGCACTCAAGCCACACTCCTAACCCAAAAATTTCACAGGTTGTTGAATGCAAACAAAACTAAAAAACTTGGATTTCCAACTGTAAACTTTGAAAAGTTATTACAAATTTTGTTGTAATTTTTTTCAGTGATGTAATAAAAAAAATAGTTGCACTAAAATGTTGTAAATACAATTCAAGGAAAAGAAAACATTCATCATTCATTCCTTTATTCCACAAATATTTACTGAGTAAGTACTCTGCTATCATTATACCAGATGTGAGAGATAATGTAGTGAACAAAAAAACAGGTCAGACCTTGGCCTCATGGGGCATACAACCAATCAAACATGATACAAAATACTCCAGTGGAACACAATATTACAAAACCTTTAAATCTGGTAGCACAAATGGCACTTTGTGATAAATACTATTCTGTCTTATTTATATTAATTTATTTAATGCTCCTAGAAACACTTTTATGATTAGTTGTTGCTAGAAAAATTCATGTTACCCACAAGGAAACTAAAGGAGAAATAAGGAGCTACTCAATGTCCAAAAGCCAGACAGTTGCAGAAATAGAATTCAAAATCAGAATATCAAGCGCCACTTAAGAGATAACCCAGACAGCTTAAAACTAGTGCAGAAGAGCCAGGCTACAGTGGCTCATGCCTGTCATACTAGCTACTCAAGAGGCTAAGATATCAAGATTGCAATTCAAAAAAGTCTGTGAAACTTATCTCTACTAAACTATCAAACAATCTGGAAGTGAAGCTGTGACTCAAGTGGTAGCGTGCTAGCCTTGAACACAAAAGTTCAGGGACAGCACTCCAGGCCAGAAGTTCAAGTCCTAGGACTAGCACACGTGCACGAGCATGAACACGTGTGCATGTACAGCACACACACACACAAATTAATGCAGGAGTATCTCCATATGACAGGGATGAATGATGCTATTTTTTTCACACATTACAATATTTAAGCCTAATTCTATTTTAAAAGAAAATGTTAAGTACCTTGTCCTTGAGCACACAACTAAGAAAAAGTAAAGCAAGATAGATGAAGGACATGAGGCATGGGAGATAGCAGCTAGGAATTTAAAAATACTGTATTAATGAACAGGTTAATTAAATACAAACAAGCACTACTTTCATTGCTTTAGATTTACAATCCCTCATTAAGCTGCAAGATACAGGGTTTTTTGTTTGTTTGTTTTGTTTTTGTTGGTCAGGGGCCTGAACTCTAGGCCTGGGCACTGTCCCTCAGCTCTTGAGCTCTTCAGCTCAAGGCTAGTGCTCTACCACTTGTGCCATAGGGCCACTTCCAGCTTTTTCTGTTTATGTGGTACTGAGGAACTGAACCCACAGCCTCATGCATGGAAAGCAAGCACTCTACCACTGAGCCACCTTCCCAGCCCAAGATACAGTTTTTTAGGAGTCAGTTCTCTCTGACCTTGACTGCCTAAATAATTAGTGTGTTCTGGGAATTGAGCAAAGATACCTTTTTTGTTTTTGTCGGTTGTGGGGCTTGAACTGAGGGCTGGGGGCTGTCCCTTAGCTCTTTCGCTCAAGGCTAGTACTCTACCGCTTTGAGCCATAGCACTACTTCAAGTCTTCTGGTGGTTAATTGGAAATAAGAGTCTCACAAACTTTCCTGCACAGGCTTTAAACCCCAACTTTCAGATCTCAGCCTCTTGGGTAGCAAGGATTACAGGCAAGAGCCACCGGCGACAGGCACAAAAATATCTCAAAATGTATTGGGGGAAAAACATTTGGTAAAATTACTCCTTTTTTTAATTCACAAATGTGTTTCTGAAGGAAAATATTTATGCCAAGGATAGACATCTGTCTTGAAGGGAGCATCTGTCAGACACTCATCCTGTGTAAAGGGATGCTCAGACATATACCTCATAATGACTCAAATTTAATAGCAGACCATCCTTGAGATTTCAGGGCCCAACTGATAAAACAGTGTAATAGCAAATATAATTAAATGTACCAGATTCTCAAAACAAAGGAAAGCATTTATCCTATGATGGATTAAAGCCAAACCCCCAAACTACTTTTCACACAGACCTCTGAAGTTAAAATAGTCACTGCACCTGTTGGTCACATGTGCCCACATCTATTTCTCAGTAGGGACTATCTTTCTATCTTTGGTTTGATGTACTAACAAACTTTCATGGGCTTTACCTAGATGTGTCTTAAAATTCTTTTTCTGTAACATCACAAAGTTGTTATACAAACGCTAGGTAAAGCCTCACCAAATGTAGCCTATGTAAAAGTGATCTGGAAACTAAAGACTGATAAAATTTATCAAAAAAATGAATGTGGCAAACTTAAGACTAGGTATGCAGATGAGAGATATGTTATTGCTATTCAACTCTGCAATAAATATATGAATGTCCTACCTCTAATTCTGTAATAAGTCTGACCACTTTTACTAAGGGCCATTATTTACTATGAAAAAAAATCAACTACAAAAAGCTAAATACGGAGTAAACATTAAAACTGAATGTTTGGAGCCAGTTGTGAATGCACATACTTTAATTCCAGTCTTCTGGAGATTGAGTCTGGAGGATCTCAAGTTGGAAGACAGCTTGGGCTCTATAGTGACAATCTGTCTCAAAAAAAAAAATAGTGGTTGACAGGGATAATATTGGAAGCTGGACGAGCAATACTCACATTGTCTTAGTATAAAGATAAGATGTTTTGATGAAAGGTGTGCTAATACTGATTGTATTTGCCAATTTAACTTTTTACCCTGGAACTGATGCTTTGCAAAACATCTTTTCTATTTTCTGTAACAGCTACGGGGGGCTTCCCAAGTTTTAGGCTAGGGTAAATGACCCAACTTGCTGCACTTTAATGATAACTGTGCTCTTAATAGAGTTTTCATTTTAATCTCTGGTGAAGTAGGGGAAATTAGCAATTATAATTAAGCTTGGAGATAAAGACAAGTCATTTTAGATGAATGAACTAGCAAATACACAAACTTTAATGGAGTAACTGATTACTGTCTCAGGATTTACTCTATTACTTTATGTTAACCAGATAAAATATGAGGTTTTGTAAAGCAGGAAGAAGTAGAGAGACAATTTAGAAATGGGCTTGCTTAATAATAGATTATTTATTCATTCAACAAATATTTCATCAGCACCTATTGAGGTCAGAAATACAATGCTTAACATTCTTCTGTATCCCTATGTATTTATTATATTTTACCTCTGTCAAGAAGCTGGGCCCTTGGGCTGGGAAGGTGGCTCAGTGGTAGAGCGCTTGCCTTGCATGCATGAGGCCCTGGGTTCAATTCCTCAGCACCACATAAGCAAAAAAAGAAAAAAGCCAGAAGTGGTGCCGTGGCTCAAGTGGTAGAGCGCTAGCCTTGAGCTGAAGAGCTGAGGGACAGTGCCCAGGCCCAGAGTTCAGGCCCCATGACCGGACCCAAAAAAAAAAAGAAAGAAAGAAAGGGGTGAGGAACCTAGAAATGTAAAAAGCCAATGTTTATCTATTCCTCAAGATATTTGGCACACTTTCTCTTTCTCTCCCTACCTCCTGCTTCTTTCTCTCTTGTCTCTCAGGTATGGAGTTCTATAGTTATTTTAATCTGGCAAAGAGAATGAACAAAAGGAATTAATATTTACTGCTATATATTTGTGCAAAGTATATACAGTATGTACTGAGCATTCACCTATGTTATTTCATTTAATTTTAGAGCCACCTTATCAGGTATTATGTACTAACTAAAAATACATGAGTGAATGTTCATTTTACAAGGATCACATTATAATAAATCTAAACTAAAAGAATTGAGCAACACAACTTAGACTTAACACTATTTCACATAACAGAACCTTGCAAAAGGCTACTAAAGGGGAAAAAATATCTTTATTAACATGCAAAAAATGCCAAAAAAGAAATACAAATGACTAATACATAAATCATGTAAATGTTCAATCATACAAGTCATTTTCTTTTTTTTGTTGTTGTTGTTGGTCCTGGGGCTTGAACTCAGAGCCTAGGTGCTGTCCCTGAACTTCTTTTTGCTCAAGCCACAGGTCTGCCACTTGAGCCATAGCTTTATTTCCAGCTTTTTGGTAATTTACTGGAGGTAAGAGTTCTCACAGACTTTCTTGATGGAGCTGGTTTTGAACTGAGATCCTTAGGTCTCTCTGAGTAGCTAGGATTACAGGCATGAGACACTAATGCCCTGCCTTACCAGTAATTTTAAAACAAAGAATAGTAATGAGAAACCACTTTATCAGAATGGCCAACACAGTACAAATTTTTTTTCCTTCAAGTGACTCAGCAGTATTTCCTCCCCAATTTTCACAGGTGTGGCATACATTCATCCCAATCATCTACCAATGATCTACCCAATCATCCCAATCATAACCTTCAGTGACTTTAAAAGGGGATATAAGACCAGTGTTTTTTTTTAAAAAATGATCAAAGCTGTACACAAGAATCTAAGAGACATTATATGCCATGATGTCTACAGTAGGGGAAAAAAAGAGAAATCACATGAGGTATGGGACTCTCAAGTTCTATTTTAGAACACATAGGCTTACCTTTCATCCCACACTGAAATCCAATGAAATAAGCAAAAATAAATTCAGAGTAGTTCTGAGAACCTAAGAGATGCTTACAGCAGACAAGTGAGGTAGAATTAATTCCCAAGGAACTGTGAAGCAAGTTAAGATAAATGGGCAGCAAAATTCAACAGAGCTAAAGAACCCCAAACTGGGCTGGGCAGGTGGCTCAGTGGTAGAGCGCTTGCCTTGCATGCATGAGGCCCTGGGTTCAATTCCTCAGCACCACATAAGCAAAAAGAAAAAAGCCGGAAGTGGTGCTGTGGCTCAGGTGGTAGAGCACTAGCCTTGAGCTGAAGAGCTGAGGGACAGCGCCCAGACCCAGAGTTCAGGCCCCACAACCGGACCCCCCCCCCAAAAAAAATAACCCCAAACTTTGTGTAGCCAAAGAGTCCTTTCTTCAAGATACAAATTTTTCCAGAAGAATCCTTGAAAGATAGTAAGATGAGAAGCAGTGAGGATTAAGTAAAGAAAAAGCCATATATGATTGCAGAGCTAGAAAACACAATTGCCAGTAAACTTTCCTACCCTCTCAGCCAGTCTTGGCTCTTTAAAATGATAAGCAATATTCCTTGGTAACAGTGAGGCTAGAGAAGTAGAGCAAATTATCAATTAGCTATAGCTTCCATGAGGAATGGGGAGCCCACCAACTTAGAAAAGCAACCCACATACTCTACAGAAACATATGGCATCCCACAACAAATGGGCAAGCTAACTGAACAGATAGTTCTCACAAGAAGAAATATAAATGCCTAATAGATACATGAGAAAGTCCTCAACATCCTTAGCTATAAAGAAAATGAAAATGAAAATCACATCAAGATTCCATCTCAGTCAGGGTAGCAGCCAGCAAGAAAACAACAAATGCTAGAAAAGATGGGAGGGGAAAGAAGATCCCTCAGGCACCTTTGCTGGGACTAGTGCAACAGTTTGGAAATCAGCACGAAGATTCCTCGAAAGTCTAAAAATAGATGTTTCTTAAGACCGCCATCATTCCACTGTTAGGCATATATCCCAAGAGGAATAAATCAATTCACCAGAAAGACACCTGCATATCCATGTTAATACCAACACAGTTGACAATAGCCAAATGATAGAATCAATCAAGGTGCTCAACAACAGGTGAATGAACAAAGAAGATATATCTACATACTATACATATTCACATACATACTATGAACTATTACATGGACATAAGAAAATGAAATCATGTCAGTTGCAGGAAAATGGATGCAATTAAGAGGACAATTATACGGACCAAGACAAATCACGCTTCAAAAACAAAATATAGGATGTTTTCACTTATATGTGAATGCTAAACCTAGAAGACATTCATATTCATGGACATGTACTTAAGTATAAATATCCACATACATAATTACACAGATGGTTAAACATAAAAGATGAATCGAGCTAAGAGGTTCAGAAGAAAAAGGAGAGAATGGAAAATGAAACAGGGTGAATAAATGTGTAACACATTGCAAGTATATATGTGTGCAGCATAGAGAAACTGAACACAAGCGGATGATCAATAAGAGGATGGTGGGAAGAGAATCGGACCCTGTAGGTGGGTGGGGACAAGCAGGAAGAGTGTGTGCTAGTGGGGAGGATAAAGGAGGCTGAATATGTTCTAAATAGATTATTTGTAACTATGAAAACAAAGCCAAAAAACCTGCAAGGGATGCTATTTTTAGAGGAAAGAGTGTCTAGGGAACGTGATAGAGGAGGTGAAATTGATTGGAATACAGTGTAAACATGTGTGGAGATGTAATAATGACCCCCATGTATATGTGATATAAGCCAATTTTTAAAAATACATGGTATTCTCAACAAAGGAGAAAATATGAAACAGAGGCATCAAGTTTGAAACAGAGTTTTATAAGGAAATGTACCTGCAAGAGCATAGTATTTGAGGCAGTCAGAGAAAAAAATGTAAGGCAAGAAGGCAGAAAATGGATCAAGAATTCTGAAAGGCCATAAGGGTATTCAGTCTCGGTCTTTTCTCTTTTCTCCTGTTTGCAAGACAGCATGGATGTACTTTCAAGCTGGTCAATGACACGACCAAAATTGCATTTTATATCATACTGCCAACTCTAGATAATATATCCAAGTTGGACAAGACTCAACTATCTACCTTGAAAGCCTGGTGTGAATGGCAGAACCATTAATAAAAGTGTCAAAATAAAGAGGAATAAATTTTGAGTAAATGATGTGTTAGGAGTAAGAGGATCAGTAAGGGTCTACAGGGGTGGCAGAGAAAGAAATGTAAGAGAAAGATATGGAGATCAAAAAGGGCAGGAGACAGTGATTAACAATGTCAGGTGCAACAGAAATGCCAAGTAAAATTAGGACTAAGTGAATACACTAGATGTAGTATAGAAATCATAAGCAAAATCACTCAGCAAAAACAAGGTAAGGGGTGATGGGAATGGAAGCCAGAAAGCCACAGCTGAAGTTTCAGAAGTGAATGAGAAATGGAAAGACTATATATAGACCCTCTTTAAGTAGTTCAGAAGAGAAGGAAGGTTTTGAGAATCTTAAGAATAAGAAAATGGACAGAAAGAGCATAGGACTGGTTGTTCACACTTGTAATCCTAGCTACTCAGGAAGCTAAACTGAGGATCACAGTTCTAAGCCAGTCCAGACAGAAAAGTCTACAAGATTCTACCCCCAATTAACTAGCAAAGTGCAGGACTCAAGTCCTGCATGGCTCAAGCAGCAGAGTGCCAGCTGTGATCAAGATAGCTGAAGGAAAGCTCAAAGCCCTAATTTCAGGCCCTAGTACCAACACAAAAATAAAGAAAATGGGCAGACTGTATGAAATCAGAACGAGGAAGCCTGTTGAAAACAAACAAGGGAGGAGAAAGAGGAAGGCAGAGAGAGGAAAACTGAAGGAGGGGATATGATTGATGGGGTATACCATATGCATGTATGAAATCATTACAATGAGCTTCCCTGGGCAACTAATATATGCTAATACGTAAAAAAAGCAAAGAAGGAAGGAAGAAAGAAAAGAAGGAAATGGGCAGAAAAAAAAAGACAAAAATGAATTGAAAAATGCTGCAAGGTTACACAACCTCGGTACTGCTAACATGTTAAATTTAAAAGTATACTTGGATGGTTTTAGTGAAAACTTTAGTAAGTGGATTAACAAATAGAGTAGATACAGCTAAAGAGGAAATTAGTGAATTATTGGTAGATGCCAAGAAATCACCCAAAAGGTAACAATGTAAATTAAAGAGCATTTAAGTAACATGGAGCATACAATGACATTCCAACATTATAACATCTAAATAATGGTTCCAGAAATGAACAACAGAAGAGAAACAATACTTGTTAAGAATTTTTTTTTAAACAGGGTACCAGTGGCTCACACCTGTAATCCCAGCTACTTAGGAGGCTGATATATGAAGAACACAATTCAAAGCCAGCCCAGGTAGTCTGACAGACTCTTACCTCCAGCTAACCACCAAAAAAACGAAGTGGAGCTGGGGCTCAAGTTACAGAGTACTTGCCTTGAGCAAAAATCTAACAGCACTCAGGCACTGAGTCCAAGCCCCTGTACCTACACATACACACACAAAAAGATTTTCCTAAAGATATCACAAGACCTCAGACTGATTGGATATACCAAATAAGCATAGGCTATGAAAACAAATCTATCCCTAAAGATATTGCAAGTAAACTTCAAATTGAAAAGGAAAAGGGAATGCTGGACACATTGGTTTGTGCAGATAAGACCAGCTATTCTGGGAAAACTGGAAGACAGATCCAGCAAAACCCCTATCTCAACAAATATGCTGGGTGTGGTAGTGTGTGCCTGTGATAGCTGACAGGACTGCTGTCTGAAGCTGGCGAAAGCAAAAACAAAATCAATAAAAAGTGGAAGCGGAAGCTGAAGCTCAGGTGGTAGTGCTCCTGAATAGCAAATACAAAAGACCCTGAGTTCAGGGGGGGGAGGAAGGGAGGGAGGGTAGTAAGGAAGGAAGGAAGGAAGGAAGGAAGGAAGGAAGGAAGGAAGGAAGGAAGGAAGGAAGGAAGGAAGGAAGGAAGGAAGGAAGGAAGACAAGATTGATTAAAAGGGAGTCCAAAAGAAAAGATAATAACCTTCCTACAAAGAATTTGCAAGGGAAGAACAACAGTCTTCTCATTAACAAATAAGTCTTGTCAAAACACAAGAGAATCACATTACCAAATGCAAAATGAAAATTATTGTCAATCCAAATGACCTACCTAGTTCAACATTCAGAGAAAAAGTGAAGCAAAGACATGTTCAGAAACATTGAGACTAAAGTTTACTATTAAAAGAACCTCATGAAAAGAACTACTTAAGAGCATTCTTTATTAAGAATGTAAACTGACGTTCTCTAAAGAACTTGTATCTGTATTAAGCATCCTGGAGACTGCTTGACCTTACCTAAGTAGAACATTGTGACCGTGGACAAATGGAACGTTGTAGGTCAAGAGCCAAAATTACCCTGAGCTACTTTTAATCCCATTTTATTCTTTATTGTTATTTTTTGGCGGGCTTTAATCTGTTTTGTGCTTACTAGGCAGGCACTGTACCACTTGAGCTATGTCCCCAGGTCTTTTCCTTCTAGTTATTTTGGGGGTGCATTTATGCTCCCACCAGCCTGGATCATGAACCTCTTGTTTATTTCTTGTATAGCTGAGATGACAAGTACACACCACCATGCTCACCTTTTATTAAGAAGGAATTCTCGGAACTTTTTGCCTGTGCTGGTCTCAAACCACAATTATCTCAATCTTGCCTCCTAAGTAGATTTTTCAGTCCTTTTCAATAACCACTTATTACCAACCTTTGTACCTGACCTAAAACCTACTGACTTTTAGGTGAAATTCTTGGAATGTATCTGTGATACTGACAACCTAGCCTCCATCTACTAAAGCTAAAAATGTGATAAAGACAATATCAAAAGCCTACAGACTTCCCAGCCTTGGTACAGCCCACAAGATAGCCCCCACTTATGTATTTTGTAAGCACACTGATTTATAACTCTTTGGCTATAAAAGTTCATGTTACCCTTTCTGTGGTAGAACATGTCATTAAGATAACTTAAAATTACATCTTTATTTCCAGACTACAGGCACTCATATTTGGCTCACATTAAACTATTTTCTTTTAAAGCAGAGTTGGTATTTTATATCAACAGAAGTAAACTGAACCAAGAAGAAATGGGATGAGTGATGAAAGCTGAGACAAAAAAAAACCCTGAATATTGATGAAAATGAATTAAGCAACTCAAAGGCAGTGATGGGAGGGAGGGAATGAGAGGGAAAGAGGTAACAGCGTACACTGAGCAAGAGGAAAGAAATGTACATATCCAATTTGGAAAAAATATTTGTATTGCCAAAATTTGTAGAGTTCATAAACTTTATAGACCATGATAATGACAATTCACCTTGTAAAGGTTAAAATGTGTTTGTGACTTTGGCTAAGTATCACTATTCCACAATACTGTAGAATTTATGGAATCGCTTAATCTCAATAAAGATTTTTTTTAACCTGAAAAACACATTCGTGAATATTTACTACTTTTATAAGCTTAAGGTAGTTTAAACAAGGCAAAAAACTAACACATAAATAACATTAACAAGAAAAGAGAGAGAAGGGTTAAGAGGAAGCCATTCCAAAAATCTCAGTAGGTAAGTTTAGACTTTAAGCAAATGTATATATTAAAATTTTAAGGGTAACCAAATTTCTGGCTTCAATAATAAAAGTACTGGAAGAAGTATAGCTGTCCCACTTAAATGAAAAAGAGCTTAGCTAGCGGGCGCTGGTGGCTCACGCCTGTAATCCTAGCTACTCAGGAGGCTGAGATCTGAGGATCGCGGTTCAAAGCCAGCCCGGGCAGGAGAGACTGTGAGACTCCTATCTCCAATAAACCATTCCAAAAACCAGAAGTGGCGCTGTGGCTCAAGTGATAGAGCGCTCGCCTTGAGCTGAAGAGCTGAGGGACAGTGCTCAGGCCCAGAGTTCAAGCCCCACGACCGAAAAAAAAGAAAAAAGAAAAAAAGAAAAAGAGCTTAGCTAATTGCAAATGCAAGATGGTGTGTGTGTGTGTGTGTGTGTACCAGGATGGTGTGTACCAGGGCTTAAACTCAGGGCCTCTCCCTTGGCCTTCTTGCTCATGGCTGTAGCTCTACTAATTGAGCCACACTTTCTGTCCAGTATTTTGCCAGTTAATTTGAGATGGAGTCTTGCAAATTGTTCTGCCTGGGCTTGCTTCAAATCTCGATCGTCTAGGTCTCAGCCTCCAGAATGGCTAGGATAACTGGCATGAGCCATCAGTACCCAACTTAGGACTTTCTTTAAATTCAACAGAGAGCAGCAAGTTAGCTTGAAAAGCAGTGTCCCTGTATTTACCTGGGGTAAACTGAACACCAAAGAAAATGTAAGATAAGATAGTTGGCAAAGTAGTACAAGCCTACTGTAACTTGCTAAAGGAACTGTGTTAAACCACTGGAAGTTGCAAAAATGAAAGAGTTTGCAAACTTCTGTAGGATTTCCTTAACCAAGTCACCTACTCCCTGCTCACAAGCACTCAGAGAGAGAAGAGAGCACAGAGGGCACCCATTATGGTTCAGTGTCATACACACTTGGCTGCTGTTGCAGACATGTACAACAGCAGCCATGTCTAAAACAGAAGACACTTCACCTAGATCATTCCCCCTATCTCCATCAAAGGACATAGACTGCTTCTGGAGAGAGGTAGGAATCCAAACAGTTTACCACAACAGTCAGGAGAGTGGCAAGACTCTGGAAGTAAGTCCTAAAACCAAAGTGTAATCAGAATAACAAATGCCACAATTCATTATTGACTTCAAGCTAAGAAATTTTCAAGAGAAAAAACAAGGGCATGTCAAAAGATACTCATTAAGACACAAATGAAGAGAGAGACCTGAAACTCAAATGTAGCAGTGCTACTGCTGAAGGGACAACGTGAAATAAGGGCCATTAGCATAAGCCATGAGCCATTAGCAAAACAGGTTCTTTTGTTCTGATTTAAATTACTAAATATTAATTCTCTGAGAACACATTACAATTCACTCATTACAAAATGGCTAAGAAAAGGTTCAAGTGGTTATAGGTTTAAAGGGAGGGGTCTTGCTAAAGACATGAGCAGAAGCTGCTATAAATGCAGAGTCACTGCAGACAGTTATATTAATATAACAACTCATTCAAAGAGCTGTTGAAATGTGGCAGTGTCCAAATGCAGCTGGCACAAGGCTTAATGCTGGTTTGAGGCACAGAGCAGTTTGGCAGTTCAAGTGGGTCATGACAAGCAAAGCGAAGGCCTTGAGACAGAATTAAGAGTTTGCTACCTGTCAATTTATGATCCATGCACTGGATGGTGTCATGAGAGGTTAGTGGGTGCTGCCATACTCTAAAGTTAGGTAATGTTCCTTTTATATGATCCAGGTGAAGTTTGCATCCTTTTGTTGATTTGGTACGTTTGAATAGCCAGAAAGCCACCGTTTTATACAATATGGAGTAACTTTGGAACAGGGCATAACCTGGTCTTCACAAATAGACCTTAATTCCCACTCTAATCACAAAGTATCTATATGAAAATTTGATGGGGTTGGGAGGGAAGGGGGAGAATGATAAAAGAGGTGACACTGATCAAGAAGCATTGTACTTATAAACTGACATGTTGAATTGTAACTCCCCTCCCCTTTTTTTGGTCAGTCATGGAGCTTGAAATCTGGGCCTGGTCGCTGTCCCTCAGCTCTTCAGCTCAAGGCTGGTGCTCTACCACTTGAGCCACAGTGCCATTTCTGGTTTTCTGGTGGTTTATTGGAGGTAAGAATCTCATGGACTTTCCTGCCTGGGCTGGCTTTGAACTGTGATCCTCAGATCTCAGTCTCCTTGAGTAGCTAGGTTTACAGGCATGAGCCACTGGCACCCAGCTGGTAACTCGCTTTGTACAACTACTTAAAGATAATCTTTTTAAAAACATGAATTTGAAGTCTGAAATACTCTGGCAGTAATCACAACAGAAAAAATTCAAACTTAGCCCAACTGTTAACTACATTAATTCAAAACCTGGCACTAAAGGCCTAACAGAAAATACATGCCAATTTAAAGAAAAATTATATACCTCAGTCTCTATCATTCTACACAACAAGTCAATCTTATAATAACAATTTTTAAAAATCATAAAGTATAAGAGAAAAAAAGCACTCAGAAAAGATAAAGAACATACCAGAACTAGACAGAAATAGATATTGGAAACATCTAATGTGAAATTTACCATACTGTTAAGCCATATGTTGGGAGCTCTTAATACACGCGCGCGCACACACACACACACACACACACACACACACACACACACACACAAAAACACAAAATGAGATGGTTAAGTTCAGCAGAGAAATGGAAAATGTATGAAGGAGTAAAATAAAACTGCTAAAAATGGAAATCACTTAAGAGATCAAGAATACCTTCAATGGGCTCATCAGTAGACTCAACTCTGCCAAGGAAGGAATCAGGGAACTTGAACATGGTTCAAAATAGATAATACCAACCAAAATGCAGAAAAAAAATCAAGAGTAGGGGGACAGAACTGTCAAGCTCTGTGAGATACCAAGGTGCTAAAAATACTATCATTAGAATCATAGGAAAAGAAAATGGCGCAGAAGAAATACTTTAAGAGATAGAGCTCAAAATATCCCTAAATTATACAACATCTATGATTTGTAATCAGATAAAAGAAAAAATGCAAAATTTTATACACAATTCATTGCCACCATCATTTAGCAACACTCAGAACTAAATCTAGCTGGGTGCTGGTGGCTCATGCCTGCCATTCTAGCTATTTAGGAGGCTGAGATCTGAGGATCACAGCTTGAAGCCAGCCTAGGCAGGAAAGTCTATGAGATTCTTATCTCCAATTAACCACCAGAAAACCAGAAATGGCCCTGTGTCTCAGAGTGGTAAAGTACTAGTCTTGAGCAAAAGAGCACGGGGACAGCACCCAGACCCAGAGTTCAAGCCCCAGGACTGGCAAGAAAGAACTAAATTTATAAGCCCTGCCTATTGCCACTCCTTCAAAACCAAACTTCTTTGTGACACAATCATCAGGTCATTAGTTCAACTCCACGACTGTCACTTCACAAAGGTTACTTCTATACACAGGTCTCCTCTAAGTCTCATGGTTTGAAACCAGCCCAGGCAGGAAAGTCCATGAGACTCTTAACAAAAAGTTGCAAGTGGAGCTCAAGTGGCTTAAGTGGTAGAATGCTAGCTTTAAGCACAAAAGCTCAGGGAGAGAACGCAAGCCCAGTGTTCAAGCCCCAGGACTAGCAAAAAAAAAAAAAAAAAGAGTTAAATAGATTGAATAAAGATCCTAGTATATAGCTGAAATAACAAGGATCAAAGCAAAGCACATATGTTCACATCATATTTTGCAATTCTCCCAACTAAATATGATCATTTTTAGATCCATGTCTTGAACATACCCTCTGCTTGAAAAACCCTTCACGTCTCCTGACATTCTGGGCCTCCCTTGAGACTCTTAACATACACTCAGAAATCACTGCATGTCCTCTATGTTTGTGTTAAGTTTTCTTCTTCTGACCTAGGGAATCAGCATCATGCATTTCTACTAGAGCAGAACTAGACACTCAAAACATTACCCAAACATAAGGTTAGACCAAAAAAAAAAAAGACAGTCTAGACCTCATTTAACAACCCTAGACATAGGGACAGACTTGAAAATATAACCTTAAGGCAAAGACTGAAACCCTGTTTGCTAGAAAAAAATAAACCTACAAAAAAGTGGTGTCACAGTCTTAAAATCTGATCTGAGGCACCTACTTTCAAATAATGCCCTAGGCTGGACAGAAAGTAGACAAAAGTAAGAACACAAACTATTTCTAAACTCTTCAAGTTACTAACACCAGAAAAAAAGATTTAAGTGAAAAGAAAATAAACCTGAGCAGGTATGGAATGGTTGGAAAAGCCTAAGAACTCAGTAAATACAAGTTAAAGGGTGCACCAAAATGTAAGTTTCAATGCAAGCAGTGAAGGGCATGATGCTGTCATTATTCATATGTGGAGGGGAAGAAGTGGGGAAAAAAGTACTCTACATCACCATGAAGGAACAACTTTCATTAAGGAAGACCTTGGTGGGGGAAAAATGCTCAATCTTCAAGGCATGTGAAAATTTAGCACTGCTGAAAATTTCCCTTAAAAATCAACAAAATAGAACACATTAGGAGGCTTACTGTAGAAGAAAGAAATCAGGATATAAGAAACAATACCTTTACAGAATTTTCATACACATAGGCTAGTTTGAACACACAAAAAAATGATGGAGAACTGTTTAATATAAATGACAAGGTCACAAAGTGTAAACCAGGTTGAAAATCTGCCCCTGAATCTTGGTGCTCCTAAACATTATCAAAATACCATTAAAAACTGTATATGTTCAAATGTTATTTCACAGAACATGAAATAACATACATACATGTTAAAAAATATTAAACTAGATCTGATTGTATTTGTTTAAACAATAGAATAAAGCTAAATTTAATATTAAATGCAACATTTCAATAAAATATTAACTATCTAGTGGATTAAAGGTGTCTGGGAATGAGAAGAGGCAATTAACAGAGTTTCAGGTTTAAATATGGAGGAAAGCTAAAATTGCTAAAAAGAAATATTTTAATTCAGTTATAAATAGAAATGACCTTCCTATATAAGGTTAACAGAATAAAGGATAAAAGGAGTCTTTAGAAAATTAATTTCTATAAAAACAATGAAAAGAGTACCACAGATGACAATCAATCAAGGAAGCAGTTAAAAAAAATTTAATGAGTTGAGGGGAGAATATTTTACCTTGCAGAGATTATGGTCTCTAGGTTAATTATTAGGATTCTATTGAACTAAAACTCGACTTTCTGTAACATTTCATGTCTCACTCTGCTTAAAACCTCCCATGGCTTCTCAAGAGACAAGTTAAAAAATAAAAAGCCAGCAATGGACTACTAAGCCTTTTAAGATCTTATCTCTAAAAAAAAAAAGATCTTGTCTCTATCTACTTCTGCTTCATGATCCACTTCCCTACTTTCCAGCCATTTTGAATGTTCTTTGAAAGACCTTGTTTTTTCCAAAGTCTCTAGGTCTCTTACCTTGCTTCAAGGTATTTGCACCTTCTGTCAGGAAATTTTAGTTCCCCAACTCAATCAAATACTTCCTATCCTTCAAGTCTTACTTTTTTGGTGTTGGGGGGGGGTTGGGTTCTTTGGTTAGTTGGTTGGTTTTTTTTGCCAGCCCTGGGGATCAAAGTTAAGGCCTGGGCCCTGTCCCTGAACTTCTTTGTTCAAGGCTAGCATTCTACCATTTGAACCACAGTCAGACCCACCTCTGGCTTTTAGGTGGTGAATTGGAGATAAAAGTCTCAAGTACTAGTGGGGTGCCGGTGGGTCATGCCTGTCATCCTAGCTACACAGGAGGGTGGGATCTGAGGATCACAGTTCATAAGACAGCCTGGGCAGGAAAGTCTGTGAGACTCTTATCTCCAGTAAACCACCAGAAAACCAAAAGTGGTGCTGTGGCTGAAGTGGTAGAGTGTTCACCTTGAGCTGAAGAGCAGAGGGACAGCGCCCAGGCCCAGAGTTCAAGCCCCACAACCAACCGAAAAAAAAAAAGTCTCATACTTTCCTGCCTTGGCTGGTTTCAAACTGTGAGACTTAGAGGAGACACATACAGAAGTGACCTTTGTGAAGTGACAGTCATGGAGTTGAATTAATGACCTGGTAATTGTGTCACAAAGGAGTTTATTTTGAGTTTTTTTGAACTTGGATTCTCAGATTTCAGCCTCCCGAGTAGCTAGACTACTGGCATCTGGCTTCAAGTCCTACTTCCTCAGCGTAGCCATTCCTGTCAATTTCACAAGGATAGATTCTCCAGTCTAACTTTCTTATTTCTTCTCATAAGGCTTTGTATTCCCTCTCTGCCTCCATGTCAGAACTAAAAATTCTTTAAGGGCAGGGCTGACTTCCATTTCACTTGCAACTTAATGCAGACTCTAGTGAAGTTTGGCACACAGTAAGTACCTATGAAATACTTGCTAAATGAACACAGGCAGATCCTCATGGTATAAGACAAGTTATTTTAGAAAGAAATAACTGATAAAGAAATATAAATTTGAGCCAGGCGCCGGTGGCTCACGCCTGTAATCCTAGCTACTCAGGAGGCTGAGATCTGAGGATCGTGGTTCAAAGCCAGCCCAGGCAAGAAAGTCCGTGAAACTCTTAACTCCAATAAACTACCAGAAAACCAGAAGTAGCGCTGTAGCTCAAGTGGTAGAGTGCTTGCCTTGAGCTGAAGAGCTGAGGGACAGCGCGCTCAGGCCCAAAGTTCAAGTCCCATGACCCACAAAAAAAAAAGAAAGAAATAGAAATTTGCACAAATGTAGCTTTTATCTTACCTCCAACCAATTTCAATAAGTGAAATTAAGTTCAACCTTTTTCTTTTTGTGTGTACTGAATTTATTGGTGGTAATAATAATAATTAGTTACTCACAGTTGAAGTTAACATGTCCCACAAGCAGCTGACAAACCAGGATGACATACCTGGGTGTGTGGATAAATTCTAGAATATATCATATCTGCACCTGCTCTGAAAGGCTCTCTGTTCACTAGGAAACTAAATTCACAACTGGCCAATGTGAGGGTTAATTGGTTAAGTCCAAGTCAGTAACTTGTTTTTCAACTATTGCTATTTTTTAATCTGCCATATCTTCTTCATTTATGTGTGTATGTTTAATCTGATCATTATAATACAATCTCATACTATCAATAACTTAAGTTTAGGATTAATACAAAATCTAAAATTAAGTTCTAAACTCCAACTTAACTAAATTAATGTAACACAAGCTTTAAAAAATCATAATGTATTCCTTCATATGTTTTAACTTTCAGAAACCAAAGTTGTCCTTAATATCAAAATCATTATCTCCCTCTAGATCAAAGTTATATTGAACCAGGCACCAGTGGCTTATGTTTGTAACCCTAGCTACTGAGATCTGAGGATCGGAGTTCAAGCTAGCCTAGGAAGACAAATCCAAGACTCTCATCATCAATAAACCAGTAAAAAAGAAGCTGAAATGGAGGTGTAGCTCAAATGGTAGAGTGCTAGACTCCAGTAGAAAAAGCTAAGTGACCTCAACCAGTCTCTGAGTTAAAGCCCTAATACTAGAACACTCAAACACACACACACACACATACACACACACACACACACACACACACACACACTTACACTCTGGGCCTGAGAGGCATGTCTCAAGTGGTAAAGTTCTTGCCTAGCAAACTCAAAGTCTGTAGTCCAAACCCCAGTACTGCCAGAAAATTACACTGTAAAATGCACTTCCCATCTTACTATTCCACATTAGGTCACAAAGAATCACACAGCTATAACTGTCAAACAAAAAGCAAGCCTATTCTGAAATCATTTTGACTGAATTCACAGTAAACTATTCATATTATACCAGTCCTATATGTCTAATTTGTTCGTTATCAAAAATACAGACAAACCTACCACACACAACCTATCACCTGTCTGGCACTTGTAAGAGCAACTTTCATAAGAGTATGAAAATTAGATACAATTTCAAAGCACATTCCTCTATTTTACAGACCTCTCCAAAAATAACATCCCTAAGCTATCCTATGAAGCAGAGGCTATCTATACAAACCAACACACTGAGAAAGACAAACATGTCATAATAGGGCAGAGAATAGCTAGCCTGTGTGTATACAACAATGCCCATCCACATAAGCAATACACTGAGCAAAGACAAACAACTTGAAAGATGGCAGAGATTAGCCTGCTTGTGTAGAACAAGTTTATCATATTCAATGCTCCCTGTATGCCCTAAAAGATAATAAGAAAATGACACAAGCAGGAAAGCTATTCCTAAACTCTTTCTAAATCTTACAACAATCTAATCTGAAGCAATGCACAAAGTGGAGGTTGCATTTAAATATAGGAATGAAGGTTACTATACAGCATGCACCAGTAGACACGATTTATCAAGGAAAATTAGACCTCAAATAATAAAATGCACAATGCCATTGGCTTAAAATCAAGAAAACCAATAATCCTGCCCATGATCTTAAATTTGAAAGTATATTTTTGTTGCATAATAATTACATTAGTTTTACCTTGATTCTTACTTTCCAATACATCACCAGAAACCTCATTATTTTATTTGCTTGAAAAGCAAAATAAAACTGAGC
This sequence comes from Dipodomys spectabilis, assembly GCF_019054845.1. Taxonomy (NCBI): domain Eukaryota; kingdom Metazoa; phylum Chordata; class Mammalia; order Rodentia; family Heteromyidae; genus Dipodomys; species Dipodomys spectabilis. Next base: position 241,317 of record NW_024871226.1, on the reverse strand, counting down.
CAGACATGGTAGTGTATACCTGTAACAGGAGGTACTGGTAAGGCAGAGATCAATAGAATGGAGGTTCAAGGCCTGCCTGTGTAAAAATTAAGTGAAATTCTATCTCAACAAATGAGATGTCTCTGATAGCACATACCTGTAATCCTACCTACATAGATAGGAGGATCTGCAAGTCAACACTGGCCCAAGGTAAAATTTGAGACACTATTTGAAAAATAATTAAAGCAAAAAAGAGCCAGGGGCATGAATCAAGTGGCAGAGCACCTGTCTAGCTACATGTATAAGGCCCTGAATTCAAGTCCCATTGCTTACAAAAAAATTAAAAATAGAAATACAAGGCAATTGATATCATTTGTAGTGTGGTCCTTCATAGTCTGCTATGTGTTATACTTTGGCCAAACCTGAAAAGGTCTATACAAGAACACATTTTAAAGATATCTTTTAAAATTTACATTTTGTTTAGCAGTATCAGATTATTAAAGGAGCTAAGCAAAGCAAATAAATATAGTTACAAAACAATGTTAGCAGGAACAGGGTTTGGGGAGGGGTAACATAATTTAAAATTGTAGTAGCAATTATAGAACCATAAAATTTACAGAAGTACATGTTAAAAGGGTGAATTTTATGATATGTAAGTTACATCGCAATGTATGCTTTGTAGGAATTTTTAAACTCTATGGATAGACCCAAATCTTCACAGAATCTCCATCTGGCTTTGGCAAAGAACATTTCTGGCCCTAAGACTCTACAATATTCTTGCAAGAAGCTTTAAATAGAACTTTCAAGCAGAAAATTTTTCATCAGTGTCCAACTTCCATGTACTAAGAAGTAAGAATACCACATCTCTGTAGACTTACCTTCATATTTTACTGAAATCATAATTACAAAAATCTATGCCTACCTACAAATTGCAATAGCTATCATTTTACTTAAGAGTACATCTAAACTACAAAATTCAATTTAAGGAGTATCTTCATAGTCTTTATTTGTGTAGCAAAGTTAGTCACAGTCCAAAGTTACAATGAAACGTAGAAACAGGAAATACTAAGTGGTTAATTAGAAACAGTTACCTCATTTTGGACATAAATGATTATGTCCCAACCTTCATTTATGCAGAAATGAAACTAATGACCCTGGGTTAGAAGTTTGCACTTCCATAGTCCAGCCCCTCCCCAATGTCACAAAAGGTTAGGCAACCTTGCCAATGTAGACCTTTAGATTCAGGAAGCATATTTATACCTGTAGTACCTCCTCAGCAATGATGTATAGCAAGAACTCAAAACATGCGTAGAGAATCAGAGTCCTAAAGAAAAAGCAGAAAGCATAATTTTGAAGAGTATGACTTCAAGTCAGACCGGTTTGGATAGCAATTTTGCCTCCTAACGCTGACTAGCTGACTAATCTGTACAAATTATTTCTCTGGGCTCATTTGCCATGTATATTCAAAACAAGAAAAAACATCTACTTCACTGATGCTGGGAGAACAAAGAAATTTGTGTATTCGTCTAAAGAAATAATTTTCCACAATAGCTGGTATTTAGTATGATTCAATAAATGTAATATTGTAAGAATTATAGAGAAGATTCTCCAGGAGACCACACCCAAAACTTGACCCTGTTGAGAACTGTCTCGATGTTTCTAAGTAAAAGTTTAATTCAAAGTGCTCACAATCAATTTCAAAGACCTGAATGAACTAGGTATTTTTAACTTAATAATTTTCTGTTAATTCCCAAATCTAAAATGTTTAAATGTTCTCTCTCTCTTTAAATAGAAGGTCTTTACCCTCAGTTTTCAACACCCACTGACAGAAGAATTAACCCTAAACTTATACCTCCATATGAAAAAAATGTACAAACTAGAATTTAAAAATTAGGCCAGATTTGTAATTCTGTAATTCAGTCAGTAATTCGTTGTTCTGTTTAAAGGACACATTATAAACAATATCAAAAACTTAAATACAAATATGAAAATTGTGAATCATCAAAAGATTTTAATGTTGAGTTTAAGACTGAAAGCAAAGTTGAAAAGCTTTCAAGCAGAAAGCTTAAAGGTAATCTCTAGAACGCCCCCCCCCCCCACCCCAAACACACACACACTTTTCCCTGCCCTGCCACTCCTATGCTAGAGATCAATTAGAGGGCCCTGGCCTTCATCACTGAACTACATCCTGAAACCTAAATGTATTTTAATTGCATTAAGCTGAAATATATGATCCAATTGATACCATCATCATCTTTATCATCTGATAAAGAATTTTTGAGATTCTATCTTCTCCTTTATCAAGGAATTTGATGTGGCCAAAAATAAAACTCAAAAGCGTAAAATTATAATTCTGAATTAACAATTTGATACTTCAAATTTTGCTATTTTGTACTTATGTTAAAGATTATATAAAAGATTTCCCTCACATTTTAGATCTATGCATGTGGATAGATTCATTTGTTCTTAAATGCCTTGTTACTACTGGCATCAATTTATTACATGAAAAAGTCACATCCTCATGTAACTGATGAAAACAAAGTACTAAATTAGCACACTTCCTAAGATCTGTAAGAAATAAAGATAACCACCAAAACTGTCAAAGGAGGAGAAAGTGAAATTTTAACAGGCATAATAAAGAAAACATTTCTCTGATCTCTTCTTCATAAATTTCCCTCTGTTCAATTTCTCAGCTATAACTGAATTTTGTTACTAAGTAAACTGAAACATACATCTTTTTTTTTTTGAAACATACATCTTAATGAAAGGTTAACTAACTTTCTCCAAAAGAAGCCAGCGACTGTCATTTCCCACAATGCAACTATTGTTGAGAGTCTCTCGTAGATTCTTGGCCACAGTCTTGAAGCAAGGCAGTGGGAGAAAAGCACATTTAGAGGAATTTCTCCATCTCTCTATTTCAATTTGTAATGTAAGAATACTGCACCTTCAAAATGTAAAATCTGGTTCTTGTTAAATGAATCTGTCTTTATCCCCATGCAACAAATTTGGAACAGAATCCAACTTACTTGCAGTTAGCCAACCTTCCATTACTTATCTATGGTGAGATGGCCCTCCAAATTCTTTCAATGGGAACCTTTCCTTTGAAAAACCCCGAGGGAACACAGTAAATCCAACTCTGATTTAAATAACTTCAAGAACGTTACAATGAAAACAATGGCAGATTCATTTAAGGACTAGCATAAATCAAAATCAAGAACTCAAGCTAAGGGGCTAAGATATTCCTTACAGCGTGAATAAATATTAAGGCTAGGCAGGAAAAAGTAATGCTCTTTGGAGAAAGAATGCTATTTCTAGGGTTTTTGTCAATGTATTAAATTTTCGTCTTAAGAAAACAAGCTTACAAACTATGCTGACTAAACAAAATTAGGACATTAATATCTTTATATTTATACATACATATGTCAAATTAGCCTTAGCAATGATTGTTAGAAAGGCAAGACCATTGATAAGGGTCTGATACCCTGTCCAACCAGAGAACCTTCTAATTTGAAATGGCAGATTATTTAACATTTTTAAGTGGTTAACTTTGTTTAGTATGCCTCTTTTGGAAGTCTATTATTTAATACGCTCAAACGGAATTTTTTTTTCCTAATTAGGTTTCCTTGTACTTGTGAAATCTCAGCATCCACAATGCTGGCAGCTTCAATTCTACAGCCTCTCTCTTCTAGCTCCTTCCACTCCTCATGCCCCTCCTCCATAAAAATAAGATTTCCTTCCCAAATGTTCTCTTCTATGCATTTGTCAACAGAAACACCCACGGTGGTGTCAAGCTGGTAATACTGGTGCAGGCTTCCTTACTCTGGTTCCAGTGTCAACGCCAAAAATGCTCAAACCTTAAAATAGTACATTTAATAACAAAATTAAAATGCTTGCTATCTTCATAAATATTACATTCTCAAAAAAAGAGGCACTCTTCTTAAATTTTTTTATTATTAATAGACCTTAATTGGATTGCTGGATGTAAGATTATACTGCCCGCTTCAACATGAAATACATAGGGACAAGCAATAATAGCCTCTTCGCAATTTTTGAAAATATCTCAAAACACCTAAAGGAATCAAAAGCAAATTTACACCTAAATATTTATTCATACGTAATTACAGATAGTGTTGGTAAAGGTGTCCTTTTTGTAACCTTACAGCAAGAATGGAACAGGCTGGAAATATTCTAGCAGATGTTACCTAAAACCATAATCCTATATTCTATTCACTTATATCTCCTGTTTCAGTCAAACGCTCTCAAATTAATTTGTGCCATCTTTTACATTAGCTACATAATCGTTACGCTCAAACAAATCTATTTCAGATGCACAGAAATTATTCTCTGCCAAGAATACTCTCTAAAATCAGCTTAAATTTCAGCCAATTAAAATAAATTGTGTTAAGAGAAGACTGATCTGCAACTACTTAAATATCACAGCATCCGTCTTATCTCAGTAGAGATACTAAGGTCAGGCTTTTCTTATTCAAGCATCTGTGCTGGAACACTAAAGTGAAGGGAAAAACAAAACCCTCAAAGAAGATCTGCCTTTACACTGAAATATGTTCAGGTTATTTTTTACCCCAACGTGGGCACAAAACGTGTCAATGCTAGAAGGACTGGTTCGTTCTGGAAGACGGTTCTAAAACCCAGAATTCGATTTCAATGAGAGTCCAAAGGGTTAGAAGGTCCGAGAAAGGGCCAGTTTTTGCTTGCCCCCCGACCAAGCCAGTGGTGAACTTCATAGCAATGCCTGAAACTTGTTGGGGAGGGAGGGAGGTGGTTTAAGTCGCCGGGCCGGAAGGCAGAGTCTCTCGCCCACCCTCCCGGGCACCCAAGGTCAGAAGGGCCCGGGGTCGGGGTCGTAACTCACAGCCCCCAATGAGTCCCAGGTTCTGTTGGATCTTAGGCTGGGGACTCTGACGCTCAGCAAACCCTCCGCCCCTCGGCGCCGACGGAAAAGGGCTTCCCTCGCCTCAAGTCCCCCGGAGCTCGCGCCGCGGGGGCGGCGGGGCGGGGACGCCGCAGACCCGTCGCGGAGGGGAGCCCCGCGGGGCGGCCTCGACCCGCGGCTGCTCTTTCACACCCTCTCGCCTCCCTGCACCACAAAAATATCACCTCAGACCTCGGAAAGCCCTTGCAAAGGTGCAACGGCTTGCCAAGGAAGGGCTACTCCAGGTTGGGACGCCCTCGCCGCGTCGCCCGGTTCTGAGGGACCCGAGGTGCCGCTGCTTCTCTCGCCCACCCAAGGGGACCGAGTGGGTTCGTCCCTTCGCTCAGAAGGAACTGGAGGATATATAGGCGATGTAAGAATAAGAAGGCCTGGGGGGGGGGGCAGGCGCGACTACTCACCCCGCGAGACCCCCACCTCCAGCGTGGGACCCCACAGCTCCGAAGGCCGCCGTCACCGCTTTACCTTCCCCAGCAGCAGCGACAACTAATCGACTCCTCCAGCCCCGCCCTCTCGCAGAAACGAACGCGCAGCCTAATATGCTAACTTCCCCGCCCCGGCCTGCCCATTCGGACCAGTAAAGAAGCTTCTTCGGACCCTTCAGGTACCGCCTCAGACCCGCCCACTTTGAGTAGCAGCCAATGAAAGCAGAACGCTCGGCCTCGGCCTCGGGCTCGAGCGCCCCTCCCGCGCCGCTCGTTCTCGAGTCGTCGAAGTATCGCTACGTTGGTTTCTGGTACAAGCTCGCCTACTCGCGCACGCGCGCGCCGCGCCTCCTAGCGCACCAGGTTTGGTTGCCTTTCCAGGCCCTAGCAACCTGGGCTGAGAGGCTGGGAGGGGCGGGGCCGGAGCTGCGAGCTGAAGCGGGGGAAGGGGGGCGGTGAAGGGAGAAGATCGTGACTGAGAAAGGGGTGGTTGCGGGGGTTGGGGAGCCGAGGAGGCCCGGGAATCCGCTTGTCACTGCGGAAAAAAGGGGGGAATCCTGCCTGCAGCGCAGCTATCCAGACCTCCCTCCAGAGGGACCCATGCAACGGGAGGGGGAGCACATTCAGGGCGGGAGCCGAAGAACTGCTTGGAAATAAAGGATGGAAGATGGCTTATCTCTGTCATTGGTAAAAATGATCATCGAAGTCCATTGTTGCTGCTGTCTTAACTGTTGTAGCCATGCGTGCACACACAAATGCGTGCGCGCGCGGACACACACACACACACACACACACACACAGAGGGAGGGAGAGAGAGAGACAGAGACAGAGACAGAGAGACAGAGAGAGAGACAGAGAGAGAGACAGAGAGAGAGAGACAGAGAGAGAGAGAGAGACAGAGAGAGAGAGAGAACCAGCAGCCTGCAATCCCCGGGTGACTTAAGAGCAAAGAATTAGCAGCCTGAGGATTCCTTCCACAGAAGCTGGGCGCATGCGAAGGGCTGCTATGCAGCTTCCCCCATAACTCTACTTCGGTCTGATGCTGTCATACAAGATTCCCTAAGTGGTGAGAAAGCAATGAAGTCATCGCCTAGCCAGTAGAAATGTAAAGATTTTAATAACCACTTTGAATCAGGTTTCCAATGAGCAGGAACAGGTGATGAAATAGGAGAGAAATTTCCAGTGCCACTTCTTGAAAATTAAGACACATAATGATTTTTGAAAGACAGTGCAAACAAATCTACATAAAACTGTATAATGATATTCATTCTTAAAAAAAAAAAAAAAAACAGAGAAAAAAACCAGGCTATGTTTTCTGGTTTTTAGTAAAACCACAAAAGCTAGGTAGTGTATAAGATCCTACCAGCCACCAACTTAGAAATAAATATGCAATATTGTAAAAGGAAATAGATATCTTGGATGAAAATCCATTTAATCTGTTCTTGTCTTGAATCTGGTAACAATGCAGAGCAATATGCTACGTTTGGCCATTCTGTGCCAACCCAGTAAGGTTTTCTATTCATAGCATGGTGAATGTGTGATGAGGAAACGACAAGAACCTGCTTTCTCTTAAGCTTTTTTTCTGGAAGCACATTAGAAAATTTTACAGGTAGGAGCAATGAATTAGCAGTGAGGGATAATGGAGTCAGTATTAACAGCAAGTGGCTTTATAGGGGCTCCTGCTCCCTCCAGAAGCAAAGTAACAGGGCTGTGACCTGAAGCTCCACTCATGTGGAGACAAAATCCATGGGAAAATCATTTCCTTTTCACCGTCGCTATCTTTGTATTAGAAAATCTTTAGCAGCATTGCCTTTGAAGCAAATGAAAGGCGCTACAGCAGTGCAGATTCAGAACAAGATAAGGAAAAACCAATAACTGGCTATCTATTGATATGTAAATGCATTGTAGTTTCAAGATGGAATATCAAATGGTCTTCCAACGTGCCACCCCATATGTACAAATATGATCTTCCTCTTAGGGATATTTTCTTTTATTTCCTTTGAGTATTGGTGAAGAGATTCCTGAAGCCACATCCAGTTTAATTAATTCCCCTTCTGAGCAAACACTAGCCATTTTAGAAGGTTATTAACGATTTTTAAAATATCATGCTGTGACACTAAATGTCTTCTAGGTGCTAAGACCTGTACTTACACTTAAAGGCTGCCAGATGAAATACAGAGCAAATCAATAAATTTCAATTTCAAAAAGCAATGAGTTATTTTAATATAGCTATCTATTTTTTATTCCAAATACATGAAAGACAAAGCTAGAAGACTGAGTAAACTTTTTAATCATTGTCAAAATAAAGACAGTTGTGAAATGCTCTCTTGGGTTTAGACCTCCCAATACAATCAGGATTGTAAGAAAAAAGCTTTAAGACCAAACAAAAGAATAAATTTGTAGTGTTTGTAGAAAGAGATGAGCATACTTATACTAAAAAAAAAGCCTGATTTGCTGTTTATCTGAAATTCAAATTTAACTGTGCAGCCTCTATTTTTATTTGCAAAATCTGACAGCTTGCTAATGTGACACACATTATCTTTAATCCTCACAATTTTTTGCAAGACTCTCACCATTTTCCAGATGAAGAACCAACTTCAGAGCCTCCTCAGTATCTAGCTGTTTACTCTCCTTTTAATAATCTCCCACTGTGTTCAGATATCCACGTATCCAGGAGCTGAGTCCCAATTAATCTCAGTTAATCAATGTATAGCTTGTTTAGACTAAAGGGGGAAAATCTCATGGTTTGAGAAATTTTCTTTCCTGTCTGTCCTGCTAGATGAAGAAGGAAGCAAGTATCCTGGTTGCCAATGGCAGACATTTTGTCACTAATAAGAAACCAGCTTTAGGTCAAAGCCTACACACTAAGTAAGGCAAAGTTGAAAAATAGAAAGAAAAAAGTGGGTTCTTGATGACACCATTGAGCTGCCTAATTAAACATCTGCCCTTTCCTTATGTTTAAGACAGCTTGTGTCAGAATTTCTAGTAGATGCAACAGAAGTATCTTGCTACAGATGTCAGAACCCTTGAGTGCTATTCATTATGGCTGTCTATAATAAATACGCAAGCAGTAATCAAGATGGAAAACATTTTTATCTAGGATATTTGGAACAAGTCTAGAAGACTAAATGAGCCTTTTATTCATTGATAGTCAAAAAAGTATTTATAAAATGCCCATCTGGACCTAACCTCATAATGCACACAGAGTAAAGGAAAAAAGTTCCAAAATAAAATTAAGCCTGGTGTCTTTGGCTCACAGCTATCATCCTAGCTGGTCAGGAGGCTGAGATTTAGAAGACAATGGTTCAAAGCCAACCCTGGGCACAAAAGTCTGTGAGACTCTACAAAATAACTAGCAAAAAAGCAGGCCTGCAGGTGTGGCTCAAGTGCTCACTCTAGTTATATCTTTGGAGACATTGCTTTTAATTTCTTTGTGTCTCAGTTTCTTCCTCTATAAAATGGGGAAAAAGAAGATAATAATAGTGCTTACCTTATCATTTGGGTGAAAAATTTTGTGAAATACAGAGAAAAGTACCTGGCCCATAGTAGAGATTTTATAAAGATTATTATTATTATTTAACAGGCTCTATTCCATTTCATTAAACTTGAAGCAATTAGTAAGCATCTTAATATCCCTCCCTTAATTAGTTTTGATCATTTGAAATGATCCTTAGTGATGTCTTTCCCTTGAATATATGTAGATAGGCTAAGATGAAATATACAATATGTTACCTTATGCCAATATTTTCATTAAAAACAGAAAACCATTTAAACCTGCACTTAATTTGCATAGGAAACAAATGAATTCATAGTATAAGTACTAAAAAGTAATAAAAATGGCTGTGCCTTTTATTTTCAGGCTTTAATATCAAACCTGATTCAATGCAATTTTACAGGCTTTTTATAAGGCATCTTGGAAAGTTCTATGAAAAAAACATATAATGGAAAACATTGATCTTGCTGCTTCTTAAATCTATGAAACAATTCTTGCTTTTGTGCAGTTTTGCAATATAGAAATTAATCATTAGCATAACATCGGTCTTCTGTGTGTACTCCTAGTATATAAAGGATAATTTATAGATAATATTTAGATATCTACACAATAGAAATGAAAGGGAAGCTTTGATCAACAATAGCTATTGTCTTGGGACTGTGGGTATTGTAGCTCAGTGATAGAACACATGCTTTCCATATGGGAAGCCCTGGGTTCAAAACCTAGCCCCACACAAAAAAAGTTACTGTTATTGGAAAAGAAGGAATTCTTTTTACTTTTCTTATTAGCTTCAATTGGTTGCACAAGGAGGTTTCATTTTGACATTGCTATTCATGAATATAATGTACTTTGGTCAGACTCACCTCCTCCATCAATCTCTTTTATGCCTCTTCTACCTTCCCAAACCAATCTCAATCAGCTTTATTGTTCTACTTTCATATATGAACATAAAGTATTTTGACCAAATTTATCCTACTATGCACTCTCCATCTGTCCTACAAATTAGTATCTATACCCCACATAAGACTTGTTTTACATTCCTGTCATTCAAAGGAGTTTCTTCATAGTATTTCTTTTTTATTTATTTATTTTTTGCCACTCCTAGGGTCTGAACTCAGGGCCTGGGCACTGTCCCTGAGCTTCTTTTGCTCAAGGCTAGTGCTCTACCACTTGAGCCACAGCACCACTTCTGGTTTTTCTGTTTATGAGGTACTAAGGTATCAAACCCAGGGCTTGATGCATGCTAGGCAAGCACTCTACCACTAAGCCACATTTCCAGCCCTCTCTATGGTATTTCATACTAACAGATCTCACTGATTTAGTTTTGTCCCCTTTGTTGATGGATATACAATATTATCAGCTTTGCATTAAAAATAAAAATTGTTTCTCTCATTAAAAAATTTGTTTTCTCAATGCCTAGCTTGGAGCATGACAATCACTAAGCATTTGTTGAATGAATGAATGAATGAATGAATTCATCAGTAAGTTCCCACATCATTTCTTGTTGTGTTGACATAATAGAGGGACATTATGGATCCAGACAATGATCTTAAAAAGGAAAAAAAAAAAAGACAAATACAAAGTGGCCATTGAACTTGACACTAACCAATTTGGAGGAAAAAGTTGGGGACAAAAAAGCGTAACACCTTACTAATAACAATAAAATTACATTTTTTTATAAACCACAGGAGTTTTGGGGTAAACCTGCTGCCTGCACAATTACCTCGAAAACAATGACTAGATGAATACGTAGCCTCACACCTATAATCCCAGCTACTCAAGTAGAGGAGATCAGGAGAACTGTTAATTTGGGACTAGCTTGGGCAAAAAATTAGCAAGGTCCTGTCTCAATTAATAAGCATCAGCAGTGTGTGGTGGCACATCTGGCTTCCCAGCTTCCCAGCTTCCCAGCTATGTAGGAGGATTGCTGTTCAAAAGGCCAGCCCCTGGCAAAACAGGAAACCCTACCTAAAAAATACATAAAGCAAAAATGGCTGGGTATGTGGCTCAAATGGTAGAGCACTGCCTAACAATCATAAAGTCCTGTGTTCAAACCCCAATATCATCCCCCCAAAATCAAACAAATGCTAATTAATTTTGTCAGCTTGATTGGGCTAAGGGATGCCCAGATAGCTGATAAAATACTTGGACATATGTGGGACTGTTTCCAGAAGAGATTAGCATTTGAATCAGTAGATCAGTAGACTGAGTGAAGAAGATCCACCCTCACTGATATGGATGTGCACCAACCAATCTGTTGAGGATCCAAATAGAACAAAAAGGTAGAGGAAAGTTGAACTCACGGTCCCTCTTTCCCTGAGCTGGGACATTCACCAGTGGTTTCTGACTAAATTACACCACCACATTTACTGGTTCTCTAGCTTGCAGATGGTATATCACAGGAATTCTCAGCCTGCAGAATTGTCTGAGCCAATTCCTATAATAAATTTCCTCATACATCTATAAATACTCTGTTTCTCTGGAGAGCCTTGACTAATATACTTGAGTCTTGATAAGAAATTCTTGACTGACTTTACAGATAAAATGCTAATATTGCTTCCAAAATGTTTTAAAAATGAAAAAGTACAATGTTTATTTTATTCATTAGCCAGCTTTTTACTATTAGAGGACAAAGTGATTGCTTTTGTAGTTCAAAATACAGATTTTTATTATATTCCCAAGCCAAGGAAAAGATGTAATCTGAAGTATATTAAATAAAAACAGACAGCACAGAGCATAATCTTTATAGTTTGTTCCTCCAGCAACTTCTCCACTAAATTCTCGAACATTTCATTTCAATGTAACGAAAAAATATCAAGCCCACCTGGTTTTATATATTTTTAAATATATAACAAGCTAGATTGAAAAAGAAAGAAAACTGTTCATATTTTTAAACAGGAGTAGTAATACATTAAATCTTTTACCAATGACTACAACTTAGTTTGAAATGTAGTTTAAGAGATTGATTGACTGATGGATGCAGAATTAGATAAATGAATAGATGTATGATGGAGTAAATTGAATAGAATGTCAATTGTAGAATCTAGGTGACAGATACATGGGTGTCTACTACGTAGTTCTTTCCACTTTTAGCATTTTGAAATTTTTGATAATTTGCCATGATAATCCCAAAGTAGACATCACTTATTATTTCCCACAACTGTTAGATCTTACTTGGAATCTATCTATATCTACCTATCTACCACCTGTACTTTAGAACTTTCCAAAAATTGACTTAAAGATGCCTCCAGACAGTATATGTACATATAGTTTGTTTTCTCATTTATTCTATTTATTATACTCAGATCAGACTTAGAATTATGAGGAAAATATAAAATTACCAGGACATAATCTCTTTCCAGAAGGATGCAGTACATATAATATAACTTTAGTACATATAACAACAATCTTCCATACCACATAACATTTCAAAGAATGTTAGCTTCAGGGTTGGGGGTATAGCTCAGTAGCAGAGTAACTGTCTTACACGTAGAATGTCCTGGATTCATTCTCCAGCACTGAAAAATTAAATAAATAAATAAATAAAGGTTAGGCTCTGAAATGTTGTGCTTATTGAATTTAGAGGAAGCTGCTGAAAAAAAATGTCAAGACAAATAGAAAAACATTCTTTAAAATTGGTCAACTGGGGCTAGAAGAAAGATTATCAATAATCTCAATGGAAGATTGTACTCCCCCCCAAAATAAAACAATGGCCAGAATAATACCTCTCATCTCTTATATTTTTTTTTCTTTCCCCTTTTCCCCCTTCCCTCGTACTGGGGTTTGAACTCATTGTCTCCCAATTATTAGTAGGCAGGCACCCTAAAACTTGCCTCAATTCTTTTTGTTTTGCTTAGATTGTTTTTCAGGCAGGGTCTCATATTTTTTTACTTGGCTCAGATGAAAATCCTCCTACCTACCACCTCTTATGTAGCTGGGACCACTTTTTGGGCCATCAGCTTATTGACAGAGATGGGATCTTGCTAAGTTTTTGCCTGGGCTGGCCTTTAACTGCAATCCTCCTGATCACTCTCTCTGTAGTAGTTGGGATTACAGATGTGAGCCACCTTGCTTAACCCACTTGTCCTTTTTAAAAAGATTTAACACCACCAATAAGACTTAACTTCCAAGCTGGGTGCCAGTGGCTCATGCCTGTAATCCTAGCTACTCAGGAGGCTGAGATCAAGGATCATGGTTCCAAGACAGCCTGGGCAGGAAAGTCTGTGAGATTCTTATCTCCAATAAACCACCAGAAAACTGGAAGTGGCACTGTGGCTCAAGTGGTTGGTAGAGCGTAGCCTTGAGCTGAAGAGCTGAGGGACAGCGCCCAGGCCCAGAATTCAAGCCCCAGGACTGACTTGCCCCCCCCCCCCCACAAAAAGATATAGTGTTTATGTTCCCTCCCTTTGAATCTGGGTGGGAGTGTACCTGTGATGAAAGTGACATTGCATGACATCTAGGGCTTAATTACAAAAAAACAACAAAAAAAATAGGTTGCTCCTGTTTCTCTTGAAATGCTCACTGTTTTACCCTCATTTTGTTGCAAGCTACCTTATAGAGTGGAAATAATATCCAATCCTAAATTCCAAGACATGTAAGTGATGTGGCACCAAGCCCTGATTGAACTGTAGGCTTGCAATCAAAGGAACTAACTGGAATCCACTGAAATCTAGGGATGGTTTGTTATACCATGACATAGCTGATACATTGACCAAGACAAAAACCATGTGGATTTGCACACATTGGCTTCCAAATGTAAGTGAGCAACCATATCACTGATTTAGTAGGTGAGGTTTGAAAAACAATTGACATCTATCAAGAATACAACTATTCCACTCCAGCTAGTTCTGTTAGTCTGTCACATATAAAACCTTTGGTATTTTTCCCCACAAGAATTGCTAACAAATGGCCAGGTTGACTTGGGTTCATCCACTCAAGGAAGAATAATTAGCACCTATTATATGGAAAACACTGTACTTCTCACAGTGGAGACATACAAAAGGAACAGCCAATCATCATAAGCTATATTTTCCTGATTATTTCTCCTCCAAACTGCTCATAAACAGAGACATAATCAAAATGTAATCACGAAAAAATTAAGGGAAGAAAAATCTATTGCTTTACTGATTCATAAACAGGGCAATCAGCTTGTGAAAACATTTTTCATAGACTAACCAAATAAAAACAAAAGTTTATTTTTCTTTTTTCTTGTTGGCAGTACTTGGGAATTAAACTCAGGACCTCTCATTACCAGGTAGGCCAGGCAGGTACTTTAGCACCTGAGCCACCTCTCCAATTCCTTTTCTTTTTTTTTTACTGATGGCTTTTGAGGTAGAGGCTCACTTTATCCCCCTGAGTACTGGGCTACAATCCTTCCATTTGTGTTCCCTGTATCTTTGGGAACAATAGGTGCACACCCCTGTACCCAACTATTGTGCTTCCCCATGGTTGGGATTATAGTTGCATAGAAATGATGGAGTGACATAAAATCTCTCACATTTCTTTTTGCCCATGGTCTTAAACCTTCATCATCCTATCTCTACTTCCCCAAGTAGCTGGGATTATAGGCCACACCAAGCTAAAAGTTTATTTTCTTATTAATGAACTCCATTGCTATAAACTATGTAATTTAAAGACTTTGTAGATAAGAGAGTTCAATTCCTTAAAAAAAAGACTTGTGTCCAAACAAAGAGTATCTATTGAGAAATGCAATTAAATGGCCTCAATATCTTGGGCTTTTTTGGAAACTTTATCTATAAATGCATTTACACCATGAAAGCTCCAGGCATCTGTGGCTAGTAGGTGAGAAGGAAGCAGGTGGGCCATCACCATGTGTGGCTGGAGAGCCAAGATGGAATTGGGGAGAATCCCAGGTTCCATAATCTCCTGGTCCATCCCTGACCATTTACTATATTGCACACCTCTGCTACTGTTAGAGAAGGGACACTTATTTACTTCCCTTAGGGACTAGAAGGATAGGCGGGTCCATGAAGAGAGAGTTCTTGGGCGTTCCAAGTCAGAATCTTTAGTGCATTTTCCCACAGGAACACTACTGTCATAAACTGCCTGGGCTTGGTGACATTACCCCTAGACCAAGAAATTGGTCACATTCTCTTTGCCATAAAGTGTCACTTGAAATATAAGCTTCTGAGAGCCGAGGAAACAGATCAAGTGGTACAGCATCTGCCTAGCAAGTCTGAGGACCTGAATTCAAATTCCAGTAGTAGCAAAACAAGCAAATAAATAAATAAATAAACTAACAGCTAGCTTGGAACAGTACCTGCTTTTCCTCCTCCACCATCTTCTCCTTCACTTCCTCCTCCACCTCTTTGTCCTTTTCCCTTCCTTTTCTTCCTCCTCTTTTTCCTCTTCCTCCTCCTCCTCCTTCTCTCCTCCCACCTTCTTTCTCAAGAGAAATTAAACTTTCTGGCACCTTGATTTTGAACTTTTGGCTTCTAGAACTGGGAGAAAATAAATTTTTGTTGTGCAGGCCACTTAGTCTGTCACATTTTGTTTATTGTGAAAATACTGTACAGAGGGGTTACAATTACATGGGCAAGATAATGAGTACATTTCTTATCAAGCATTGTAGCCTTCTCCTTTGTTTCCCATTCCCATCCCTTCCCAGTCTCCCCGCCCAGCCCCCACCGCCTGTCTGTCACATTTTTTATAGCAACCCTAGCAGAATAATATTTAAGGACTGGGCTGGGAAGGTGGCTCAGTGGTAGAGTGCTTGCCTTGCATGCATGAGGCCCTGGGTCCGATTCCTCAGCACCACATAAGCAGAAAAAAAAAAGCCAGAAGTGGTGCTGTTACTTAAGTGGTAGAGCGCTAGCCTTGAGCTGAAGAGCTGAGGGACAGTGCCCAGCCCAGAGTTCAGGCCCCACGACCGGACCCCCCCCCCCAAAAAAAAATATTTAAGGACTTAGGGCAACAAGTTGGTGTAGACACCCTCTCTTAAAGACTACATGTTGTCATCAACACATTGGTTTTATTTAAGATATATGTATATATATGCATATATATACATATATATAAATATAGTAGCTCGCAAAAATTGAGAGCTGAAGAGGTTATTTGTTCTCCCATCCTCAATCTCTTCTTTCCATGACTAAATCCATATAAACCCCATCTTTATTACTTGGAGCTATGTATTTGTTCACTTTGTGACCTCATTTTTTCATTATTTTTCAACTCTGAAGCCTGCTCTAACATAAAAGCGAGCAAATCTGCCTCCTAACCCCTTTTGCCTCAACCAGCTATCTTTTTTTTTTTTTTTAGGGCTTGAATTCAGGGCCTGCACACTGTCCCTGAGCAGCTTTTGCTCAAGGCTAGCACTCGACCACTGGAGCCACAGCGCCACTTCTGGCTTTTTCTGTTTATGTGGTACTGAGAAAAAGAACCCAGGGCTTCATGCATGCTAAGCAAACACTCCACCACTAAGCCACATTCCCAGCCAGCCAGCTGACTTTGAAGACTGTCCAAAATACACTTTAAGGTCCCTCTTGTGTCCTTTCTATCAAAGAAACACTCATATAGGAGAGTCATTTCCCTGTAAGACACTAGTAGTCGATACATTCAAGTAAGAAAGATGTATACATCTGTATACATCTGCTGAAGATGCTGCAACAGGGTAACACCTACTGAGTACCCTAAGCAACAGAATGTATTGTCTTGAAGTCTGAAGGCCAGAAATCTGGCATCAAGGTGAAGGCAGAATGGCTTCCTTCTAAGGGCAGTGAGGGAGAATCTGTTCCATGCTCGTTTCCTGGCTTCTGGTGTTTTGTTGGCAATCTGGTATTTCTTGGCATGTAGATACATCAATCCCATTTCTGTCTTCATCTTGACATGCTGTTCTCCCTGAGTTCTATCTGTATCCAAATTTCTTCTTTTTGAAAAGACATTAATCATATTGGAAAAGGCAGTCTGTCCTACTCCATTATGACTTCATAATGGACTTCATCCTAACTAATACATCTGCAATGACCCTCTATCCAAATGAACTCATATACTCAGGGGCTGAGGGTTAAGACTTCAACATATGTATTTCTAGCAGCATCATTCAATCCATAATGCCCTCTTTATGCAAAAAAATACGCATGAATAGGGGGAAGGGACTAAAAGGCATATTATGTCCAGCAGAAGAGATCCAACTGAACTCCAGGTCCTTCTTGCTGCTGAGCAGTGCTGTAGTGGACTGAGGCCTGAGACTCCTGGCATGGCTTTCTCCTCTTGCTGTCACCACTTTTGCTCAGCCTGTTCCACTTCTGTCCCTCATGCTATCCTACAGGGGCTGATCTGTCTCAACTTTCTTGTGGGCCAGTACTACATTCTAGATCTAATTCTTTTTTTTTTTTTCTTTTGCCAGTCCTGGGGCTTGAACTAAGGGCCTGGGCACGTCCCTGAGCTTCTTTTTGTTCAAGGCTAGCACTCTACCACTTAGAGCCACAGCACCACTTCTGGATTTTTCTGTTTATGTGGCACTGAGGAGGCAAGCACTCTACCACTAAGCCACATTCCCAGCCCTCTAGATGTGATTCTTTGCTCTCTCCTATCTCCATTTCCTGGTCTTAGACAAAGCCTGCATCTTCCAGGACTCCAAGTCTCCAGGTCTCCAAATTCTCCCATAATCATACATGAGAATGGGTCATTAGAAAATAAGCATCTCATTCTTGAGTTACTGCTCAGGAGTTTAGGCTCCCCAATACCTGGGTATTTGGCAGGACTAAAGTGAAAGGTTAGGATGGGGAACATGGGAATTGGGAAGCAAAGCAGATTTTTGTTTTGTTTGTTTTGGGGTTTGGGGTAGTATCGGTATTTCCAGTCAGGGCTTTATGCTTGCTAGGCAGGCATTCTACCACTTCAGTCATACCACCAGTGCTTTATGCTCCCGTTACTTCCGAGATAGGGTCACATTTTCCCCCACACTTGGCAAGTCTGGTTCACGATCCTCCTATTTACTCTTTCAAGGGTGGCTGGGATGAGAGGCATGCACTATCATGCCCAGTTCCTTCTGCTGAAATGGAATCTCATGTGCCTTATTTTTCCTGAGCTGGCTTTGAATGTGGAGATGACAAGTGCATGCCACCATACCCAAGTCTTGGTTGAGATAGGGATCTTGTGAATTTTTTGCCTGGATTGGCCTTGAACTGTGATCCTTCTATCTTCACTTCCTAGAATTATAGGTGTAAGACATAAGCACCTGATCCAAACAATTTTTAAGTGACTTTTTAAGTGATTATGGTATAAGTTTTGATATACCAGAGGGATGGACCTAGTTTATTTTATTTTTAAAAATTCAGTAGTGGAGAAGAAATACAGGGTTTCATACATGTTATGGAAGTGCTCTACCACTGAGCTAATCCTTAGCCCTAGCTCAACTTAGTTGCTATCATGTAGTATGAGGACTTGAATTCCTTTGTTTTGAGCACCATAACAAATTGCTTACACTTCCATTCAATGGATATATCGCATTGTTTTTTAAATTATTAAACCTTTTATAGCATATGTACCATACTAATGTATATACATTTATCAGTTCATGCATGAAAATTGCAAGGGCTGGGGTTGGGAAGGTGGCTCAGTGGTAGAGCGCTTGCCTTGCATGCCTGAGGCCCTGGGTTTGATTCCCAGCACCACATAAGCAAAAAGAAAAAAACCGGAAGTGGCGCTGTGGCTCAAGTGGTAGAGCTGAGGGACAGTGCCCAGGCCCAGAGTTCAGGCCCCACGACCGGACCCAAAAAAAAAAAAAAAGAAAATTGCAAGGGCTCAGTGAAGGAACAGTAATGATATAGTTGGTATGATGACTTTCTCAGCTAATTGCTGCTAATTGCTGTTTAAGTTTTTTTTATTGCTTAAAAAGAAGTAAAAATACATTTTAATAAAGGAAAAGCAAATTCCTTCCTTGGTACTCATGATTTTAATCCTTCTTGACACTTCATCCCTTATCAGCCCTGCAAGGTTCTATTCATTCCCAGCATTTTTTCCCCAACACAGGAGCATCATACTCTCAGATTGATTGCTCATAGCTGGTGCTCTACCACTTGATGCGCTCCAGCCTTTTGCTGATTAATTGGAGATGGAGTCTCATAGCCTTTTCTTCCTAGGGTGTATTTGAACATCTATCCTCCAAGTCTCAGCCTCTTGAGTAGCTAGGATTACAGGTGTGCACCATTGGTGCCTAGCATCTTTCCAGTTTTAGGACCTACATCAACTCTTGTCCTCTTCTTTTCAACTACACAAGAGTGTTCACTGTTTTGGAAACTACTTTAACTCTTTTCGTTAGCATTCTACTTTCTCTCTGTTCCCTTTTAAAAATTATCTTTCAATAGCTGTACAAAGGGGTTTTATTTCAACATGTCAAGTTATGAGTACAATAAATCTTGATCAATGCTGTCTCTTCTATCATTCTCCTCCCCCCATCTATCCCAATCCCTCCCATTTCCTCAATCTCTGTTCTTTACTGCTCGCTTCTTGAACATATGATTAATATACACCTAATTTTCTACTAAAAACATTGTGGTGCAAGCCAGATGCGAGTAGCTCATGCCTGTAATCCTAGCTACTCCAGAAGCAGAGACCTGAGGATCATGGTTCAAAGCCAACCTGGGCAGGAAAGTCCATGAGAGTTTATTTCCAATTAACCACCAAGAATCTAGAAGTGGAGCTGTGTCTCAAGTGGTAGATCACGAGCCTTGAGCAATAAACTCAGGACAGACCCTGAGTTCAAGCCCTTGTACTGGCATTAAGAAAATCATAGTACAGATAGAAAAAATATATGAAGGCAACAGAATAAATACATGAAGGCAAAAATACATTATATGTATGTGTGCAAATACCAAGTGATGTTCATTTGTACAATTATTATATGCTAATAAAAATAAGAAATAATAATTATGTATCATGCTAACTACAAAAAAAGAAAGAAAAAGAGAACATGGTGGCAAAGCAAGAGTCAATGTAGAGTCCAGTTCTGCACAATCAGACTCAACTCAATAAATATGAACTGCACTCATCACTATACTACACCACTGGAATACAAATGGAATCAAATGTAGCAGGTTCAGTGACTGGCTCAAAGTCACGGATAGTAACCAAGTAAGGAGGCTGAGCCTCAATTATTTCGTGCAGCTATCTAGGTGCCTCTTGCTGAGGGGAGGGACTTGTCTACCCAGTGCTGAAAAGCCTAGAGGTGAGACGCCATTCACTGAATGCAGATGCCTAGCTCAAGGTAAGCTAGGAGGGCTCTGCTTCAGAGAAATGCAGATGTCATAGCCTTAGGAAAGCTTTGGGTATAGAGAATGCTCTGTCTGATTCTGCATTCATTTAAGGTCTGGCATCTTGTCTTCATGGTGGGAGAGGGTGACTCCTCCCCGCCCCCCCCCTTTAGGCGATAGGCATACCCCGATCCCTGGAGACAGTGGAGGGCACTTAGCTGATAGCTTGCTGGACCTGTCAGTCCAGTGCCTGGGACTAGGAATTTACTGTGATCCTGCCCTGTGCCTGGACCCTATTTAGGCCCATTTGAGCACAGGCACCATTACGCCATGCCACATGTCTGTGTTCGTCTCCTGTGTCCTGTCTCCTGCTCCTTTCTGGTCATCATGACGCCCCTATTCAGCTTTCCATGGGAGCTGCATTGCTTTGTTGGTATTGTCTTTGTTCTTCTTTCCTCTCTGGCTTGTGTCCTAACTATGTTAAGTGTATTTGCGGCCTGCAGGCCTTTGTTACAAGATTTGATTTCCCAAAATATGGCTTCTCTGATAATTTACCTTACAACGGTAATGGATGGAGCCCACATTGAAACCCAGATATGTAATTCCAGAATGTCCCTTAGCAGAATTATTTAATGGCCCATGGAGGGTCAAGAAATGGGCTATGGGTTTGCAGAGAATGACACAGTTATTTATTTGGCCATTTCAAGATAGACAAGAAATGAGAAGGCTTGGGATAAAAACACAAGCAGAGAACCCAACTCCAGCCTGGGAATGAAAGTCTGTGACACTTATCTCCACAGCCACCAAAAAAACAAAAACTAAAGGGGCTGGGAAGGTGGCTCAGTGGGAGAGTGCTTGCCTTGCATGCATGAGGCCCTGGGTTCAATCCCTCAGCACCACATAAGCAGAAAAAGCCAGAAGTGGCACTGTGACTCAAGTGGTAGAGCGCTAGCATTGGGCTGAAGAGCTAAGGGACAGTGCCCAGGCCCAGAGTTCAGTGCCCATAATTGACAAAAAGAAAAAAGAAAGAAAGAAATGAGATAACTGGCAAAATGGAAGCTTCCTGAGAGAATTTAAGATTGGCAAGGATTCCGTCCAGGTCCTAGGCACCTGTGATTAAACAGGTCTAAGAGAAAACTAGAGAAAATTATAAATTCATTAGAACCTGCTTCTCAATGAATTCTGAATGGGCAAACAATTGCCAAAAGACCACAGAAAGCTGGATCTTTCCTTATGTGGGTCTGCATGGCCTCTTTTGACACAATTCTACCTCTTTTACATGGTTCCTTTTGTGGTTGGTCGTGGGGTTTGAATTCTGGGCCTGGGCGCTGTCCCTCAGCTCTTCAGCTCAAGGCAAGCACTCTACCACTTGAGCCACAGAGCCACTTCTGGTTTTCTATTGGTTTATTGGAGACAAGAGTCTCATGGACTTTCTTGCCTGGGCTGGCTTTGAACCATAATCCTCAATTATCAGCCTCCTGAGTAGCCACAGGTGCCCAGCTACATGGTTCCTTAGAGTCTCTTGCTCTCTAATCTCCAAGAAAAGGCCTTTAGTGCACCTTTTCCTTTCTTAGTCATTCTTCTCAAAAAGTGTGTAGCATCCCAATCTGAATTGGCACCTTTAATTTGTACCCCAAGACCTCAATTTCAAATCTTCTACTTAACAAACTAATCACTTAGATTCTACTGTAGGCTAGAAATTTATACAAATGAAAAAAAATTTAATGCTGGCTTAAATCTGTTGCTGAGACTGACCTCAAAATCCTTTGCTCAAGCAATCTTCCTTCTTCAACCTCCTAAGAAACCGAAACTACAGGCATACACCAGTATGTCTGGCTCAAGTGCCCTCCTGATCTTCTCAAAGCTGCTAACCCCTCTTGAGACCACTTAAGGTACGATTTGTATCCCAACCTTTAAGGTACCATTTGTATCCCAACCTTTTGATCTCTCTTTTAAAAAAAAAAGTTAATTTTTTGGAAGTACTGAGGTTTGAACTCAAAGCATCTTGCTTGTTAGGCAGGTCACCTATCACTTGGGCCAAGAATACCTTAGTTATTTTTTGTGTTTTTGCCCTAGACTGTACTCCTACCTATGCCTCTGGCATAGTTAGGATTACAGATATGAATCACTGAGCTTAGCTTATTTGTTGAAGTGGGATTTTGGTAACCTTTTGTCCAGGCTAGCCTGACTAATAGAAGACTAAGAGAAATTAAAGAAGGTTCCCAGGGCTGTGTGCAGTGGCTCATGCCTGGAGTTGCCAAGGGAATTTGCCTGGATCATGTCACTACTTAGCTAAGAAAAGTTTATGATTACCCATACTCTACAAAGAAAGATGCAGGCTTCTCCTGGGACTTTGGGGGTATCTGACGTGTAAACCAAGACCTAAGCAGCATAAGCCTGATAGGTAGACGTTCTGGGCTTAATGGAGTCTGTGCTCAAACCAGTTCTCTATACTGAGCCCTTCCTGTGGATTTCCACACACTTTGCTGTCATTTAGGATCCCTGATGCACTCTGGATTCACCGTATTCTACAAAATGCTTTTCAACAGATAGGGGCTAATCCTCTTCTACAGCCCCTATGTAAATTCTAGCAAGCCTCCAAGACCTCATTCCATTCCAACTTTTCTTCAAAACTTTCCCAGGATCTCTAGTTCAGAGTATTTTCCCTTTCTGAATGTCTCCATAGTACTTTTTATTTATGTCAGGATCAATCATGTAAAGCCATCACTAGATCTCACCCAGCCATGCCAAATCATCTGTTTTCTCTACAACTTTATATCTTTTGTGCCAATCAAGTATTGAGAGATCACACGAAAAAGTTATATTTGACACCTATGTGAACATAAAATTATCAACTTTTTAAGTATTTAAAATATTTCAAACATATAGAAAAGGCATCAATATAACAGAGCCATAATATTCATTCCCAGATTTAATAAAATTTTTAATTTTTTTAATCTTTATTTTTTTGGTTGGTTGTGAGGCTTGAACTCTGGGCCTGGGTGCTGTCCCTCAGCTTTTCAGCTCAAGCTGAGAGCTCTACCACTTGAGCCACAGCACCAATTCTGATTTTCTGGTGGTTAATTAGAGATAAGTCTTATGGACTTTGCTGCCCAGGCTGGCTTTGAACCGTGATCCTCAGATCTCAGTCTCCTAAATAGCTAGAATTACAGGCGTGAGCCACCAGCACCTGGCTCAAAACAAATTTTTTTTAAAAGGAAGATTTTTTTAAATAAATAAAGAACATAAAAACATCATAGAAAACAGTTAACTCTCACCCCCTGTTCCTACCCAGGTGTATCCTTGTTCCTCCTTTTTCTTTCTAGAGGCCCCAGGACACCATCAACAGGAGGCTTACTGCTAAAGACTACAACCTCCAGGCTTCTTTGTCCTAGCTTCCAGAAGGGAGATCGTCAGGGAGACCCAATAGGAGATGAGACAGGAGATGAGAGAGCCCTACTCTGCCCTGCTCCTGCAGACTGTAGGGCTGCCAGATCAAATACAGGCTGCCTGGTTATGTTTATGAGCATCCATTGGTTGTACAGGGCAGTTCATTTTGATATGTCCCTACATACATACAATGTACTACCATATCTTGATCAGACCCAGACCTCTTCCACCTCCTTCCCAAAGTTATCTTCACAGCTCCATTTTTCCCATTTTCACACACATATATAAGGCATTTTGACCATATTCTTACTCTTTTAACTTTTTTTTTTACGGTCATGGAGCTTGAACTCTGGGGCTAGGCACTATCCCTCAGCTCTTCAGCCCAAGGCTAATACTTTACCACTTGAGCCACAGTATCACTTCCAGCTTTTTTCTGCTTATGTAGTGCTGAGGAATTGAACCTAGGGCCTCATGCATGCAAGGCAAGCACCCCCCCCCCCAGCCACCTTCCTAGCCCTCTTTTACCCTTTTTGATTGTCCTCCCCCTCTCAATAGTGACCCCACCTCAGACAAGACAAGTTTCACCTTCCTAATACTCATTTTTGTTACAGTGCATGTTAATTGTTCAAAAGGGTTTTTCTTGGCATTTCACAATGTACATAAAATACTTTAATCAGATTGATCTTATATATGAAGGATTGACCCTCTACCCTGTTTTCCCGGGGTGTGCAGATGGCCTGACACAGACAGGACAATCTACCAAAGCCTGGTTATAAGCATTCCATTTGGGACCCAACCAAAAAGTCCCCTGTAGTGGGGACAGGCAGTGAGACCACTCAGTCCGCAGTGAAAATGTAAAAGATTTTATTGAGGGAAAAATGCTGATGCGCCAGGAACTCACCTGGAGTTGGGATCCCAGGAAACGGCCCAGAATGCTAGCCCACGTGGGCTTTTAAGCATTTGGTGCTAGGGCAGAGAAAGGGGGAGGCTGGGTGTTGGTTTTAGCCAATGATTGCTACAAGAAATTCGCAATTTAAGTTTAAATTTCCCACCAGAGTTTTGCTGGCAAGTAGCAGGGGAATAGAACAAAGGGTGGTGAAGGTTCAGCTGGGTTAGGGCTGGCATTGCTCAGAAAACAGCAGAAGCAGCATTACAAGAGTTACAGAGTTACAGTTACAGTTACTAGCTAAAATAGCTAGTTAGTTACCAGGGAAATCTTATCCACAGAAGGTACAGTTACATTTATATCTTAAAATTATTTATTATCCATTTTACACAATCTAAGTTAAATATTATATTCTTCTTACTTTCTCCACCATAAAATCTCCCATCTCCCTAGATCTAATGGCTTTTTCATTAACCTCTCCCTCCTTGCTCAGACCTCATAAAAACCCAACTCCTGGCCCACCTGTTCACAGTCTTCAAGCCTGTGGGAAGGCTGTGTCCCTCACTGTTATATCTCAATAAACAGTTCTCACCTGTGGAAGATCAAGTCGGGCCTTTTTCCTTCCTTTCTCCTCCATTTTCCTAACAATTTGCATATATGTATGTATACACATATATGTATATACACATATATACATATAATCCTTTATATGTTCATATATGTTAATGCATCCTTTATGTGTTTATCTTTTATGTCTAGCACCCCTCTCCCCATATGAGAGAAAGACATCATCCTTCAGAATCTGGCTTACTTCATTCTAGATCCATCTATTTCCCTAAAAGTGACATAATTTCTTTCCTCTTCATGGCTAAATACTACTCTGTGTGTGTGTGTGTGTGTGTGTGTGTGTGTGTGTGTGTGTGTATTACATTATATGGATCCATTCATCAGTTGTGGGCATCTGGGCTGTTTTCATAGCTTGGCTATTATGACTAGTGCTGCAATGAACATGGGTGGGAAAATGCTTCTGTTGTATCCTGCCTTACATTCCTTAGATATATGCTCAGGAGTGCCATCACTGAATTGGAGAGTTGTTATAGTATTTGAGACTGTGCCAGAAAACCACACAGACATCTAGGTACAGAGAACAAAGAAAGGTTTATTTCTGGGAAAAGGGGGCCGGCAAGACCCCTTTTCACAAGGGAGAAGTGAGAAGTGCCAGCTATTGTCTGATGTCACCTATATAACCTAGGAGGTTTAGGAGGGGCTAGAAGCAGGTAGGAGGAGAGACCCCAGCGTGAACACGTGGGCCAGGGGCTTCATCATGGCAGACTAGGATTTATGGCTGCTGCTCAAGTAGTAGATAAGGGGCCCTGCAGCTGCCCAGACCTGAAGGTCACTCTAAGGCTCTTGTTGCCTTCTGTAGTGGTAGCTGCCCCAGAGAAGTGCCATCCCAAGGTAGAGGGTGGCTAGAGGCTAATTATTTACTGCCTTTACTACATGGGCCTAGTGTGGCCTAAGAAAGGAGCATGTAAAGCTGTGGAGAGGGGAAGGAGCATGCTAAGCTATGGGAAGGGAGCTGATTGGGCTAACAATAGTAGTTCTAGTTTTAGTAGTTTTGAGGAATGTCCATACTGATTTCCATTATAGGTGAACTAGTTTACATTCCCCAACCCTGCCAATAGTGAATAAGGATTCCATTTCCCTTTTCCCTTTTTTCCATGTATTAGGTGAAGACATGGACAACTCCCCAAAAGCCAGGGGGAAGGGGGCACGGCTGTGAGTTGACAAGGGGGAAACTAGGACCATCTGTGAGGAATCCATAGCGGTGGCTGAGGATCTTACTCCTGCCTCAAATTCTCTCTGGATTCAGTCTCCCTTTTATCTGAACACTAGCAAATGTTCCTTAACCAAACAGCAAAAATTTGCCTTTGGAACTAGGTTCCTACTGTTGTATGGTAAATCAGATACGAATCCAGTTACAAGAAAACCGAGAAGCCACATTTTGAAAGATTGAATCAGGAGTCTTTATTAAAAGGCCAGTGACTGCATGGTGGACGCCTGTCTCAAAGACCAGCAGCCCACAACAGACTTTTAAAGACAAAGACCACTTCTTTGGTGATGACAAAGCCCAAACATAAACAAAGGAAGCAGGAGAGGCTGGGGAGCTGGGCTTCCTGGGGCTAAACAACCCAATGCATTTATATATCCTTTCTGGGACTAAACAACAGGTGCATCTCATCTGCATATCCTCTAGATCAGAGCCCCTCCTGCTCTATTGACTGAGCTAGCCATCTGCTAGTTCAAAGGATGGCTTGTCTCACCTCTAGGCTTTGGAACTGGGTGGACAGCCAGGTTAGGTACCAGGATGGTTGTGAAAAGAAGGTGACTTACTTAGACATAGTGTTTCCTTTACATCATTACCCTTCCAAATCTCCTCACACTAGCTAGGACCCATCACCCAGAGACCTGACTCTGATGTATCTTAGGCTGATCCCCATTAGTATCACTTTTTATCTCCCTTGGCAAGTCTTGTCTGTTTGCGGGAGTTGCTTTCCTACTCAGGGATTACAAAGCAAGGTTACAAAGATTAATGCCCAGGAATGTGTTAAGGGTGGTGAAATGGATTGCCTCCTAGGAGCATTTGTATTTTAGCAATCTAAATGGCTAGATTTTAAGACTGTTTCAAAGGGACTTTCTAGTGTAATGTAAAAGTAACCTCCTGTCTTTCTAGAGGAAAATCCTTGTCTCTCCCCCTCCCCACCATTTTGTCCATAAGCTTATATTATCTGTCTTTATCTTGAATTTCTTGGAGATGTGGGTTTTAAAAAGATGAAGCAAATGATTGCTGATTCCTGTCTCCTCCAAGCTGCAGTTAACACTGAAGTTGCCTCTAGTTGTCCCACAGAGCCATCTAGTGGCTAAAAGTAGCAGACACTAGGAAGTTTCTTCACAGTGTATTTTATAAGAGCATTTTTCTTTTTTTTTTTTTTTAAGGGACAAGAACCATTTGTTGTCTTGGTTTGGCTAAGTCAAGACAGATCAGGTTTGCTTTGCTTAGCTGTATAATACTAATAGAATGTTTCAAGTTCTATACAACTGACAACTTATTAAAAGCTTTAAATCCATTAATACGCATTGCCTAGGGAAAGTGGATTCACCCTCAGGAGGTATAGGTATGAGAGTATGGGTTTTTAACAAACTCTCAGGTGATTTAAATTCTGCTGATCCAAGGGATATATTCAATATGGTGGGGGAAAGATAGATTTGAGGTGTAACTTTACAGCACAATCTTCTGGCTGGATTAAAAAAAAAAAAAAGTTCTCCTAGGTTGTGGACTGAGCCGAGGAATGTGTTTAAGGTACTAGGACACAGTTCCTCCTTCATCCTTCTATTATGAGGGGCCTTTTAATTAGCACATGTCAAAAACAACTGCTTTTTCTTCCTTCACAAACAAGGTAAGTTTGTCATTCCTTTTTCAGAAAGTTTCTTAGTCTTCTGATTTTTGGAGATGTGAATTTTAAGTAGGTCCAGATCATGCAGAAAATTGTTGTGTTTGAATTTGTTTGCTGTCTTGTCTTTCTTCAAGCTATCTTCAAACAATCTCCTTCGTAGTGTTTGTACATGCTTGTAATCCCAGTGCTTTGGAGGCTGAGGCAGGAAGATTCCAGTTCAAGGTCAGCCTGGACTGGGCTATATAACTAGTTGAAGGTCAGCCTGGACTATGGGGGAGACCCTGTCAAAACTCACCCCCACATATACCAAAAACAGACTACAACAGCAAAAGAAGCAAAAGCCAAAACAAACTGCCCCAAACTCTCTTTTTAGTTGCCTCACAGTGCCATCTAGTGTCGTAGATGGAGGAATCCCCAAATGGCTTTACTGCGGTATTTTCTGAGCGATTCTTTCTCTTGAAGGGAACAAAGGTTATTTTAAGGGTTTGGGATTGGATGATGATGGGGGAGGGGGGAGACTTATTTTGTGAACCAAACAAGATTTCTGAGGTTGTCTAGAACTAAAACTTTTTAAAATCATGGAAGATCTAGGAGAATTTAGATAAGAATTTTTATTTATTTTTTATTTTTTGCCAGTCATGGTGCCTGAACTCTGGGCCTGGGCGCTGTCCCTCAGCTCTTCAGATCAAGGCTAGTGCTCTACCACTTGAACCACAGCACCACTTCCGGCTTTTTCTGCTTATGTGGTGCTGAGGAATGGAACCCAGGGCCTCATGCATGCAAGGCAAGCACTCTACCACTGAGCCACCTTACCAGCCCCTTAGATAAGAATTTTAACATTTCTGTGAGCATGTTAATGATGTAGACTTTGATTTGTATTATATCTTCATTTGATGGTGCTAGAAAGGATATAGTCAGTGAATGATGCCTTTTCACTCACCCCGTCAATTTTTCTGGGTTATGTCTTGTGGCAAAGGTCTGCATTTGGGTCTTTGCAGGGCAAAGCTTTCCTAGGATGGGACTGCAGCAGCACAAAATCCAGCTGGGATAGGAGGGAGCTCAAAAGGGCTTCTAAGGGTGAAAAGAAATGAAGACTAGAGGGACACATTGCCCTTCCACCCAGGCCCAGAAAGTGATGAATATTGGGGAACATTTCTTCTCCATAGCCCCTCTCACCACAGCAGGTTATGACATTGATCCTGGTTTGTAAGTCTGAGAAACCTATTGTGT
Source organism: Dipodomys spectabilis (assembly GCF_019054845.1). NCBI lineage: Eukaryota > Metazoa > Chordata > Mammalia > Rodentia > Heteromyidae > Dipodomys > Dipodomys spectabilis. Next base: position 212,292 of record NW_024871226.1, on the reverse strand, counting down.
TTTCTGCATAAATAGTAAAAGCATTTCTCTTTCTGTTTGGTTTGGCTGATGGTCATAAGGAAAAAAAATTTAGGAATGCTTTTGCCCCACGTGCTACAGAATTCATAATTAAAATATTTCCCCATTTTTGAACTCTCTAGCAGGCCTCAAACCTGCCCAAGTGAGTTTGGTTATGGACGGGGTGAGTCTGGGCTTTACTTACTACTTTGAGAAGAATATGTATCAGATTGGGTTTGGGGGTCAACTATGTGACTGTGGAGCTGTGACTAAGACTTGTTTCCTCATGCAGAAAATGAGTAACAGTACTACCTACTTCTTGGGTGACAATGAAGATCAAATGAATATTCCTGGAACAGCACTTCCATTTGATTAATCCCATTCAATGTTGAGTTAATATTATATATTATATTATGTTAATATTATATATACTACAAAGGTATGTACAAATATATATAAATACATATGCACACATATATTTGTATATATATTTGTAGTACATACATATATATTTGCATATATATTTGTGTAGATATACTACACATATATTACATATATATTTGTGTATATATAGTACATACATATGTGTGTGTTTCTCTCTCTCTCTCTCTCTATATATATATATTTGTAGTAGGCAAAATAATATTCTTCAAAAAGTCTGGTCTAGGCTGGGTGCCAGTGGCTCATGTGTGTAATCCTATCTACTCAGAAGGCTGAGATCTGAGGATCTTATTATGAATCCCGTCCATGCAGGAAAGTCCATGTGATTTTTATCTCCAATTAACCACCAGAAAATGGAAAGTGAAGTATTCCTCAAATGAATAGAGCACTAGCTCTGAGCAAAAACTAAAGGACAGCCTCAGGCCTTGAGTTCAAGCCCCAGGACATATGCACAAATATGTCAGATCTCATCCATGGAGCCTAAAAATGCTACCATAGATCACAAAAACTGCAGATATGATTAAGCTAGGAACTTGAGAAATTATAATGGTTATCTGGATTTTCCTTTCATGTACATCACAAGGGTCATCGTAATTGAAGAAGGAAGCAGAAGGAAATCAGGAGTAGAAGGCAACATGAGCACAAAGGCAGAGGTTGCTGTGACATTGCCACAAGTCCACACATGCTAACAGCCACTAGAAGCTGGAAAAGGCAAAGAACCAAATCTGTCCCTCATCTTTCTGAGAAGACACTTTGCTTTCAGCCCAGTGAACAGATTTCCAACTTCTGGCCTGCAGAAGAATAGGAGACTTTTTTTTTTTAATTTAAGCCACCAAATTGGTTGCAATAACTTTTGGAAATAAATACATCACTTTTATGTAGAAAATCACCTATAGCTGTCCAGGTCATACCATAATATAAAATATTTTTGTTGTTGTTGTTGGTCATGGAGGGGCTTGAACTCTGGGAATGGACACTGTCCCTCAGCTCTTCAGCTCAAGGCTAGCACTCTACCACTTGAGCCACAGCGCCACTTCCAGTTTTCTGAGTAGTTTATTGGAGATAAGAGTCCCATGGACTTTTCCTGCCTGGGCTGGCTTTGAACTGTGATCCTCAGATCTTAGCCTCCTGAGTAGCTAGGATTACAGGAGTGAGCCACTGGTGACCGGCTATAAAAGTTATTTTCATTATTTTTATTTATTTATTTTTGGGTCCTGTCATGGGCCTGAACTCTGGGCTTGGACGCTGTCCCTCAGCTCTTCACTTCAAGGCTAGTGCTCTACCACTTGAGCCACAGCACCACTTCTGGCTTTTTTTTCTGCTTATGTGGTGCTGAGGAATCGAACCCAGGGCCTCATGCATGCAAAGCAAGCGCTCTACCACTGAGCCACCTTCCCAGCCCTAAAAGATATTTTTTAAAGGAACAATTTAGAAATCAAATGTTTTCTCTCTTCCTGACCTTTCCTACCAAATACATAGAAATATCTTTTTTTTTTTTTTTGGTCGGTTGTGGGGCTTAAACTCTGGGCCTGGGCGCTGTCCCTGTGCTCTTCAGCTCAAGGCTAGCACTCTACTGCTTGAGCCACATTGCCACTTCCGGTTTTCTACTGCTTTATTAGAGATGAGAGTCTCATGGACTTTCCTGCCCGGGCTGGCTTTGAACCACGATCCTCAGATCTCAGCCTCCTGAGTAGCTAGGATTACAGGGGTGAGCAACCGGCGCACGGCAGAAATATCACATTACATGAATGCACATACTCTTTTTAGTTTGCAACTTAAGAAGATAAAAGGACTTGTCAGACATTTTGTTCTGAAAATTCTAAAGAGGGAAAACACATTTTTGAAAATGTTATTCATGGATGTGAGACTGATTGGAATACATTATAAGTATTTGTGGAGATGTATCAATGAAATACCTCCTATAACTATTATATGTAAAACAAAAGATGCTGCAGGCCATGGGTGTGGGGAGGAGCGGGAGCTAATGGTACCCATGCTTCTTTAATACCAATGCCATAAACTTCTGTGGCATCTATTCTCCTAAAATAATAACAAATTTAAATTTTATTATCACACATTTTCCATTTTCTGATAATCTACTCTAGAATGCTCCTTTACTAACTGATTTTTTTTTCTTTTTTTGGCCAATCGTGGGGCTTGAACTCGGGGCCTGGTCTCTGTCCCTTAGTCTGTCCATGCTCAAGGCTAGCGCTCTACCACTTGAGACACAGCACCACTTCTGCTTTCTCTGTTTACATGGTACTGAGGAATCAAGCCCAGGCCTTCAAGCATGCTAGGCACTCTCTATCACTAAGCCACATTCCCAGTCCCTAACTTTATTTTTTAATCGCTTTCAATTTTTTTTTTTTTTGTCTGTCATGTGGCTTGAACTCTGGGCCTGGGCGCTGTCCCTGTGCTCTTCAGCTCAAGGCGAGCACTCTACCACTTGAGCCACAGAGCCACTTCCGGTTTTCTACTGGTTTATTGGAGATAAGAGTCTCAAGGACTTTTCCTGCCCAGGCTGGCTTTCAACCACAATCCTCAGATCTCAGCCACCTGAGTAGCTAGGATTACAGGCGTGAGCCACAGGCACCTGGCTTCATCTTCAAATTTTGATAGATTGAAAATATTGCTAGTAAAACTTATCAGTAGAACAATTCTTCTAAGCTATCTATTTAAATCCCATTTGCAAGTTTTTATTTCAGAAATGTAATTAAAATCAACCACAGCAGCTTGAAGTCTCCCTGGATATAATCTCTGTAGGCCAAATTCTTTCTGTGACTCCATTTAAATTTTATATTAATTACAAGTTGCATCTAATCATGACTACTATTCTTCAGTCTGTCACCTACTGTCCATGCCTTGATATTTGAAAGTGGATTTGACAGCAATTATAAAGTACATACTTCTGGGGAACTCTTTAGTGTAGACAATTTGAAAATGTATCTTAATAGTTCATCTTGTCTGGAGGACTCTTTCCTCTAAAGTTGCCCCCATTTCAAGGAGTCTGCAGCTCTGATGCCTTGGTTCTCATTAGGCCACCCTATTGTGGCACCCCATCAGCAAAGGCTGATGGAAGTGCAAACATAGTCTCCTGGGAATTTCAGGGACAACAGTTGAGATAGAAAAGCCATTAATAGGGGCTGGGAAGGTGGCTCAGTGGTAGAGCGCTTGCCTTGCATGCATGAGGTTCAATTCCTCAGCACCACATAAGCAAAAAAAATCCGGAAGTGGCGATAGCCTTGAGCTGAAGAGCTGAGGGACAGCGCGCAGGCCCAGAGTTCAGGTCCCACAACTGGACCCCCCCCCCCAAAAAAAAGAAAAGCCATTAATAGCCAGGTACCTGGTGACTCACACCTGTAATCCTAGCTACTCAGGAGTCTGAGATCTGAGGATCACGGTCCAAAGCCAGCCCTGGCAGGAAAGTCGTGAGACTCTTATCTCCAATAAACCACTAGAAAACCAGAAGTGGTGCTGTGGCTCAAGTGGTAAAGCTCTGGCCTTGAGCTGAAGAACTGAGGGACAGCGCCCAGGCCCAGAGTTCAAGCCCTATGACCCTCTCCCCCCCCACAAAAAGCCATTAACACAGCCACTCCTGCTGCACTTTGACACTTAATTGTCGTGCATTGATACAAAAAATACGTTTCCTATTATGACTTTCCACTAGCAATATAATGATGAGAAGAAATATCAAAATTACAGCTTAAAAGTTCTGATTTCAGATGGGCACTGGTGGTTCATGCCTGTAAACCTAGCTACTCAGGAGGCTGAGCATTGCGGTTGAAAGCCAGCCTGGGCAGGAAAGTCCGTGAGACTCTTTTTTTAAAATTTTTATTTATTTTTTATTGTGAAAATACTGGACAGAGGGGTTACAATTACATGGGCAAGATAATGAGTACATTTCTTGTCAAGCATTATAGTCTCCTCTTTGTTTCCCCTTCCCATCCCTTCCCATCATCCCCCCCCCTGCCTCCCCCCCCCAATAAGTCTGTGAGACTCTTATCTCCAATTAACCACCAGCAAACCGGAAATGGTGCTGTGGCTTAAGGGGTAGAGTGCTTGCCTTGAGCTGAAGAGCTCAGGGACAGGGCCCAGGTCCAGAGTTCAGCCATAGGGCTTGAACTCAGGGTCTGCGTGCTGTCTCTTGAGTGTCTTTGCTCAATGCTAACATTCTACTACTTTAAACCACAGTTTTTGAGTGGTTAATTGGAGATAAGAGTCTCCCGGGGACTTTTCTATTCAGGCTGGCTTTGAACTGAGATCCTTAGATCTCAGCCTCCTGAGTAGCTAGAATTGTAGGCATGAACCACTGGCTTAAACTTGCACTTTCACCCTATATTTTATTATCTTGCGAGCAAGAAAATCCATGGAGGCACAGTTAAAAGGGACTGTAATATCTGAGTTGCTATTTACTGGCAGAAAGTTCCTCCTAGTTGTCTGTCCTCAGTCCCTCCTGCTGTTGGAAATTTACTCTCTCCCCTGAACTCCCTTTTCCCTGGGAAAAGAATATCCATGGGAACAAAAATGTGAAGTCAGAAAACAGAACAAAATTATTGATAAGGAGCAAAACCTCTTGGTAAAGAAAAACTCCAGACAAAGGCTGTCCAAGTAGTCAGCTTTTGTCTCTTCTCCATCCTTGCTAAAAAGCAAAAGAACATCTCTCTCTCACTCAAGTGTACCAAGCTGGCAGCTTTGTAGAAGGCTACTGAGAACCCTGAGGCTTATCACCAGCTGCACTAAATTGCTGTGTTAGTCAGGAGCTTATAATAAAAATAATTTCTGTGATAGTGTCAATAGCATTGATAGTATTAGTCATGCTCACCAAGTCAAGATTCTGTTTTGCCTATGCTCTTGTGTCTCAAGGCTATGTTTTTGCTATGTTTTGCTTCTGTAACCTTGCTGGCTGGCGTCAGTAACAGGGCCTTAGGCCCACCAATTGAAGATGACCACTGAGTGGTCCCACTATGGGCAGCCTATTGCAAATTATTATGTATGATATTTACCACAAAGAACAATGAATTTAAAGGTCCTATAACCTATGAAAATGTCCAAATCTGCCTTGCATAACTTGTCTATGTAACTCTGTGTAACCAACCCCTATAAAAACTCATCCTACCCTGAGCTCAGTGTCATTCTCCTACTTTCCCAGTAGTAGGAAGCGGACCCCACTTGGCTGTAATAAAGTTCCTAACTCCTTTAACTGGGTGTTTTGGAGTCTCTTTTGGATCCGGGATATAATAGGGACAAAGGAGTTTTATTAGTTGGTCTGTACCCTATCCTGGGTTACCTCAGAACTAAGAGCAGCTACAACCTCCAAGGGGGCACGTTTTTTCCCCCTTTTTCCTCCTTCCCACATGCCCCTCCACTCTCCACAGGCCTCTCCACCTCTCTGCCCGACTGTGAGATCTCCACGGGCCTTTCCGATCTCCATAGGCCTCTCTCACTCTCTGCAGGCCTCTCCACCTCTCTGCTGGCCTATCCGCTAGCCTCTCACCAATCCACAGGCCTCTCTCATCTCCAGTCTCCAGCTCTCCACCAGCCTCCCCACCTCGCTGCTTCTCCATGGGCCTCTCTGTAGGCCTCTCGGCCCTACACAGGCCTTTCCGCAGGCCTCTAGGGCTTTCCTGGGCCTCTCTTCCTTGGCCTCTCTTCCAGACTGGGTCTCTCCCCTCAGGCTGGCCCTCCTAGACTCCAGGGAGCAGTGTCCATCTTCAGTCTCCTCCTTGGAGTCCCCTCCTCCAGTGGCCTGCCCCCCCCTAAGCCGCCCTTTGACACTCTGCCCCCCAGAGGTCTGGCGTGCATGGCAGTGACGTCATCATGGGGCGGGACTTTCCGCCCCACAGGTTCTCATAATACCAGAGCTGGATTCTGCAAATCATGTTTTCTCTATCAGCAGTGGCTTCTAGATTATGTTGAACCAATGCTGCTCTGGGTTACACTCAGCCAATAGGAGGCGCTGATGCAAAGGAATACTTCCGGTTTGCTATTTCTGCTTTGTGACTAGATTGGGGTGGGGTTCGTTAGAGAACTCCGCTGCTCCGAACTCTGTAGGTAATCTCTAAGCAGGAGCCCTGCTGCGTGGATTCTACTGCGTTTCTTCTCACTATGGAGGTAGGTGAAGTTTCCTAAAGTTGCCTCTCATTCTCCTCAGGAATCTGAATTTAACGGTTGTAGATAGGGGTGGGTGCCTTTTCGAAGTTTCTAGAAACTTTGTCGTCAACCAGCCGTCAAAATGGCGGACACTTTCTGATGGAGCTATTTGAGTTTCCTAAATGTGCTTCAGTTACCCTTATCCTTTAGCTACTAAATAATTCTTTCAATGTTGACTTATTTATTTACAATCATTTATTGCCAGCTTGAACTGTGGTCAATGGGGGTGGGGAGGAGGACTTAAGTTCCGCTTAAGGCCTAGCGCCCTGCCAGTTGAGCCATACCTCTGATAACGGCGTTTTCCTTCTATTAGTTGGAGGTAAAACTCTCATGGACTGTCTGGGCTGGCTTCAAACCATCATCCTCAGATCTCCAACTCCTCAGTATCTAGGATTAAAGGCATGAACCACCTGTGCCGGCCCTTATTTATTTATTTATTTACTTACTTACTGGTCTTTATGTGATACTGGGATTTGAAATCAAAGCCCATCTATCTCTATGTATATATATATATAATATATATATAATTAAAGCTCATTAATTGTATGATGTATTGTTGTTATTGTTGCTGCTGTTTGTCCGTTCCTGGGTCTAGGTTTTCAAGTTTGAGCCTTTGGTACTCGATTGTATTTATCTGTTGGTTTACTTCAGGTAATACTACAATTTGAAATCAGGGTTTCCGAAAAATGCATGTATTATGTATTAAAGCTTATTAATTGTACAGGGTGGTGGTTTTATTGTGATATTTATCTATTTTTGGTGACTCAAGTTTGAAGTCAGCCTCTCATAAATATATTATTTATTAAAGCTTACTAATTGTGCAGTGTGGTTTTTTATTGTGATATTTATATATTTTTGGTGATACTGCGGTTTGAAATCAGGGCCTCTCAAATATGTATTATTTATTACAGTTTATTAATTGTATGGTGTGGTTTTGTTTTGGTTTCGGTTTCAGTCCTGAGGTCTGAACTCAGAACTTGAGTGCTGAAACACAGCTCCATTTCCAGCTGTTTTTTTGTTTTTGTTTTGTCCGTCATGGGGCTTGAATTCAGGGCTTGACCACTGTCTCTGAGCTCTTTTGCTCAAGGCCAATGCTCTACCACTTTAAGCCACAGCTCCACTTCCGGTTTTTGAGTGGTTAATTGGAGATAAGAGTCTCATGGGGAGTTTTCTGCTGGGGCTGGCTTCGAACATCCATCATCAGATTTCAGGCCCCTGAGTAGCTGGGATTGCAGGTGTGAGGCACTGGCACCACTCCAGCAGATTTTTTTTTGAATTTTATTTTATTGTAAAGATGCTGTACAGAGGAGTTACAGTTACATGAATAAGGCGATGAGTACATTTCTTGCCGAGCATTGTTCCCTCTTCCAGCAGTATTTGAGTTTGAGTCTGACTGACTTATATACCCTAGTAGGCTTTGTGCCATGATCCTCAGATCTCAGCCTCTTGAGTAGTTAAGGTTACAGGTGTGAGCCACTAGTGCCAGGCCTAGTGTGGTGTTTCTATTGAGGTATCTATTTTTGATTTGAAATCAGGACCTCTCAAAAATATTTATTAAAGCTTATTAATTGTGCAATGTGATTTGTGTGTGTGTGCACTCCTGTCCTGGGGCTTATACTCGGCCTGGGCACTGTCCCTGAGCTGCTTTTGCTCAAGACTAGCACTCTATCACTTGAGCCACCCCTCCACTTCTGGCTTTTTTTTTTTTTTGTAGTTTAATAGACATCAGAGTCTCACAGACTTTCCTGCCCTGTCTGGCTTGATCATCAGATCTCAGCCTTCTGAGTAGCTGGAATTACACTAGTGCTCTGCTATAGTGCGGTGTTTTTATTATGGTATTTTTGTGCACACAGGAAATTTTTGTTTTATTCACACCCTGTATTCTTTCTTATTTCTCCCTCTCTTTCTCCCCCTACCCCAGGGCTGAGGACTGAACTCAGACCCTTGCACCTGGCAAGTGCTCATCCCCTGAGCTAAATCCTTAACCCTTCTTCTCCTTTTTAAATCTACCTTGCAGCTGAGTGCCAGTGGCTTACACCTGTCATCCTAGCTACTCAGGAGAATGAGATCTGAGGATCACAGTTTAAAGCCAGCCTGGGCAAGGAAAGTCTGTGAGACTCTTATCTCAGAAAACTGGAAGTGGCTCTGTGGCTCAAGTGGTAGAACTCTTGCCTTGACCTGAAAAGCTGAGGGACAGCGCCCAGGCCCAGAGTTCAAGCCCCACAACTGACAAAAAAAACACCCCCCCCCTAAAAACTACCTTGCAGTGGTTTTGTGTTTGTTTTTGATAATACTGAGGTTGTGTATATAATAGAGATATGTTATAGATGTATATTAAATAATATTTAATATATGTACATTAAACATTTTAAACATATTTATATGTTTAAGTTCATTTCTAATGTATATTTATCATATAATGTGGGTGTTTCATTTTGTTATTGCCATGCATGCCCTATGCTATGGTTTGATTATATTTAACCTATTATTCTTTCTTATTTGTCCCTTTTATTATTTGCCTAGAAATTTTTTGGTGGTTGTAGTGATTAAGCTTGGAGCCTTTGGAAGTGGCACTGTGGTTGCTTTGAGCTGAAGAGCTCAGGGACAGCGCCCAGGCCCAGAATTCAAGCACCATGACAGACAAAAAAGCTTGGAGCCAAAGAAACATAGGTCCCATGGTTTCTCTTATTTGCAATAACTAGTATATGTCTGAGTCAAGCAGAAAAGGTCAGATAAGTTGATGTTAGGGAAATGAACCCCAAGATAAGTATTCAAATGTTTTTTTCTTTCATGTGATTGTTTCTAATATATTTATAAGATATTTCTTTGTTGCTTTGTATGTCCCTCCCCCATGACATAACCCCTGCTTTGGTATAATTTGTGGAGGGGAAGGGAAAAAAATCGTTTAAATAGGGATACAAGTGGACCCATTGCAACAATGAGGTGTACAAGTTGTATGTCGAAAAACGAACTTTGCAACTTTAGTGGGGGGGAGAATTGGCTTGGGGGTGGGGGAGAGGGATGGGAAGGGATGGGAAGGGCAAACAAAGGAGGAGGCAACAATGCTTGATAAGAAATGTACTCATTATCTTGCCCATGTAATTGTAACCCCTCTGTATGGTATTTTCACAATAAAAAAAAAGAGAAAAAAAAACTTGGAGCCTTGGGGTTTTACATATATAAATATAGAATTTATTTGTGTATATTGTGTAGCATGGAGAATTAATTATGGGATTTTCATACACATCTATTTCTTAAATAATATTCACCCTTTCTATTACTCTATTTTTTTATCAGTCATGGGGCTTGAACTCTGGGCCTCGGTGTAGGTGTATACATATATATGTGGGTATAGGTATGTATATATAAATTTAGCATATAATAATTACATAGTGTGTGCAGGTTTACTTCATTATAGATACATGCATATTTATTCTTTGATTATATTTAGTCTCTTAGTGGTATTGAAGTTTGAACTTGAGTCTCCTGTCTCTCTCTCCCTCTCCCCCTCTCTATAATACTTTTATGTACATATACATACTTACATATATGTGATTAAATTTATTTGAATATAGTAATTGTGAAGTGTGTGTGGTTTAATATTTTACATGCATTCGTTCATGTAACATTTCTTGATTGTATTCACTTTCATATACTCTTTTTTTAAGTTTATTTATTTTTGTTGGTTGTGGGGCTTAACTATGGGCTTGAGCGCTGTCCCTCAGCTCTTCACCTCAAGGCTAGCACTCCCACTTGAGTCACAGCACCAGTTCTAGATTTTTTTTTGCTTATGTGATACTGAGAAATCGAACCTAGGGTCTCATGCATGCAAGGCAAGCACTCTACCACTGAGCCACCTTCCCAGCCCATACTTTCATATACTTTTTATTTCCCCCTTTCCTGTTACATTTTTTTTTCTTCCTCCTCCTCCTCCCTTCCCTCAGTACAGGGTTTGAATTTAGTGCCTTGTGCTTGTGGTGGTAATATATTAAAATTTATATAAGCATATATTACATAGTATGTGGGCTTAATTGTGGTATTTTAATACTTGCAAATAATGTTCTTAGATCATATACACTCATTTTATTATTCTTATACTCCCCTCCACTTATTTGGATGGTTTTGGGGATTGAACTCTAGCCCTCATGCATTTTTCTTTTTTGCTGGTCCTGGGGCTTGAAGTCTGAGCCTAAGCATTGTCCTTGAGCTTCTCTTGCTCAAGGCTAGCACTGTACCACTTGAGCCACAGTGCCGCTTCCAGCTTTTTCTGTTTATGTGGTACTGAGGAATTAACTGAGGGCTTCAAGATGCTGGGCAAGCACTCTACCACTAAGCCACATTCTCAGCCCCCCTCATGCATAGATAGATAGATAGATAGATAGATAGATAGATAGATAGATAGATAGATAGATAGATAGATAGATTGGTTGTGGGGCCTGAACTCTGGGCCTGGGCACTGTCCTTCAAGGCTAGTGCTCTACCATTTGAGCCACAGCGCCACTTCCGGCTTTTTCTGCTTATGTGGTGCTGAGGAATAGAACCCACGTCTCATGCATGCAAGGCAAGCATTCTACCACTGAGCCACCTTCCCAGCCCGATAAATATATTTTTAATTTGTTCATTTAGTAAAGCTTAATGTGCAATGGGTTTTAATGTTTTGTTTTGTTTTTTTGCCAGTCCTGGGACTTCAATTCAGGTCCTGGGCACTGTCCCCGTGCTTCTTTTGCTCAAGGCTAGCACTCTACTACTAGAGCCACAGTGCTGCTTCTGGCTTTTTCTGTGTATGTTGTACTAAGGAATCGAATGTAGGGCTTCATGCATAGTAGGCAAGCACTCTACCACTAAGCCACATTTCTAGCCCTTAATGTGGTATTTTGTACATGTTGTTAATATTTTTTTTGCTCATATTCATCACTTTCTTGATTTCACAACAGTATTTTTCCTTATCTTTGTTAGAAATTTCCCTTCCCCTTCTGTAGTACTGTAGATTGAGCTCCAGGTTTCATAAAACCTTTATAATTATTTGGTGTTTCTTTGAGGTCATTCCATACATGCATATTACGTTCTTTGATCATACTATGCCCCTCTATTTCTATTTTTTATCCTGTTTCATAATCTTGTACTGAAGGTTGAACTGGGTTGAACCTGGTGCCTATATTTACAATTTGAATTATTTCATTAAAATTCATTAATTGTATGTGGGATTTTCATTGTGGAATTATGATACTTATATATGATATTCTCTGATCGTATTTACCTTTTCTTTTACTCTTTGTAATTTCCTTCTTTGCTTTTTAATTATTGCATTTTTTCTTTTTGCACTACTGGGAATTGAACTCAGGTCCTCATATATATATATATATATTCATATACACACATGTATATATGTTACTTTTAGTACATATTAATTGCATAGTATGGGGGTTTCATTATAGTATTTCCATATGTGCATATGATATTGTTTGCTCATATTCACCTCTTTTATTCTGTTACTTCTCCTCCCCCTTTTCCGATTATCCTTTTTGTATTTTTTCGGCATTTTTTGGGGATTGGAACTCACTTATTTATTAGTGAATGTTAATTGTATCATGTTGTATTTTCATGTATGCATATACTATACTTAATCATATTTATCCCTCTAATACTCTTTCTTATACCTCCTCTAGCCCCAATTTTCTTCTGGCCCATACTAGTTATTGAAGTTAGGGCTTCACCCTTTGATATATGTACATTTTCATATTTTTTAACACTTACTAATTGTATAATGTGGGGTTTTGATTGTGGTATTTCCATACATATTCTATTCCTTGCTCATGTTAACCTTTTCTGTTAATTTTCGTTATTCTCCTAGATTCTCTTTTTTTAAAATGTTTTTTATTGTAAAAATACTGTACAGAGGGGTTACATGAGCAAGATAATGAGTATATTTCCTAACAAGCATTGTTGCCTCCTCCTTTGTTTTTCCCCTACCATCCCTTCCCTCCCACCTCCACAACTATACTTCCCCCCCCCCAAATTGTAAATTCGTTTTTCAACATAGTGTCTTGTACATCTCATTGTTACAATGGGTCAAACTGTATCCTTATTTAAGTATTTTGTTTTTTCCCTTCCCCTCCCCGAATTAGAGAAGTTCTTTTTTACAATCCGTTTATACTGGGGCTAGAACTCAGGGTGTACACTTGCTTGTCTTTCTTGTTCATGGCTGGTATTGTAACACATGCACACATTTATTAACACATGGTAATTGTACAGTGTGGGAGTTTGTCATATATCTATCAAACTAATGCTCATATTAATTCCTCCATTACTTTCTTATTCCTCTCCCTCCTCTGCCCCCATATACACATACATATTACAATTTTTGGACAGTATTTGGGTTGAACTTACATATATACATACTTTATTATATTTATCGTACAATGTGAGGGTCATTTTATGGTATTTCTGTATATTTATGTAGAATTTTTTGATCATATTCACTTCCTGTATTACTTTTTCTCATTCTTCTTACACTTCTTTAAAAATCTTTATCCAGATTTTTTTGGGCAGTACTGATGTTTATATTCAAACATGTTAAATGTGCAAAAACCCAAGATTTTGATTGACTTATACTTAAATCTGAAAAAGGAATAGATGCCTTTCGTTGGTTGTTTTCTGTATTTTGTGCAAAGATTCGTGGCCCATTTAAAGGCAGTTTTTTTTGCCTCCTCCTTCTTGGTGCCTTGATATGACCAACTCCTACCTTATAGATATTCCCGGAGATTAGATAGAGGGGACTTCAAAGCACAGCCTTTGTAAGGCGGCTGTGCGTCGTCGAGTATGTGAGGAAATGATCGCCGCTCTCTGGGTTTACTTAGTGTCTGTTAACTCTAGCCAAAGTTGCGAGAAATGAAGTAGATCTGCAAGGGGATTGCTAGCAAATACTTATGGCAGGGGAGGGAGGGAAGCAGTTTCAGGGAATATGCTGTAATCCTTCAGGTGGTGATTTTGCTCAAGCTGTCTTCACGGAGCGTTTCCCTTGATGCTCGGGTTTATTGTAGATTCTAAAGCGCCTGGTTTGAGAATCCGTGGTCAGGGTGAATGCTGGCCATGAGTTGAAGGCGGTGGTGCGGACCTCAGGGGGCTTGGGTACTTGTGCTGAGACTGTTTGGGGGTCATTTTGGCGGGGAGGAATGAGGAAAAATTGGTAAGGGCTTTCCCAGCGTGCAGTGTCTCAATATTGTCTATCGCTCAGTCTTTGTAGGAAAGCGAATGTCCCCGATTTGGGCCTCGTAAGAGAGGCAGTCGCGGTCTTTGGGAAGTAAGTGCTTGCAGTAACCGCAGGGCTGGGGGCCGGCGGCTGGGGTTGGGGTAGGAGTGGGAGGAGAAAGTAAAGGGGGGGGGGAGGTTTAACAGGGCATGCGCGGCTCCTCGCGCGCGGCTCCTCAAAAATGGCGGCGGCGGCGTGAAGTCCGGTGCCTGCTGTCGGGACTAGAGTGCTAGAATTTCGTTGCTCTTGCTGACTAGATGCAAGGTGCGTGGTGCCCCTGGGCCCTGTGAGTTGCAGAGAGACGGAGAAGTGCTGCGCGAGCCCTGGCTGGCGGCGGGGAATCTTAAGCGGCGTGTTGCATGTGAGGAACGCCCCCCTCCGCGGGCGTTCCTCCTCCGCTCGGCCCCGCACTCGGGTGCATCACTCCCGGCCGCCCTGCCGCCGTGCGGCTCCAGCTTCCTCTATCCCACGTAGCGCCCTCGGCAGACCACCTTAGCTGCTCTCGAGATGCCCCTCACAACCCATTGGAGCCCTTGCACCGACCACACGCCCGCTGTTGTCCGTGGCGTTCGGGCGCTGCACCGCCCCTGCCGCGGTCCCCTGGCCCGCAGCTGGGACAGCGCCTTCCTTTCAGCCTACACGGGATGGGAGGGGCCGGGCTGGGGCCCGGAGCTTTGCAGGTAGTTGGCGGGGTGGAAGGGCCTGGTGACTTCCAGGGGGACGTGGGAAGTTACTTTTTGGATTGTTTTTGGGGGGAGGGGGGAGGGAAAGTCGGCCTGTGGCCGAGAGTGAACATGGGGCTCAGTTCCAGGTGGGAGCCTTGGGGCTCCTGGTAGGGACGAGGGCGGTGGTGACTGACCCTAGTGGCCAAGCTGGACAGCAAGACAAGGCACGGGACTCCAGGTTTTGCTTTGGACCCCAAGACAGCAGCAGTCGTCTTGTCGCGGGGCTTAGAAACAGGGCGCGATAGTTTCTTTTCTTTTTCTTCTCACTTGGGTAGTGTTTATGCTGTATCTGGATGTGAAGAGCCAGACGGAAACGGAGGCATTGGGGAATTTGAGCAATTTTTGTGCCTTGAGCTGTACGTTCAAGGGCTGAGCGTAATCGTCTTTTTCCAATGTTTACACAGCTCACATGTTTACTTCCAGGTTCCCATTTAAAAGTATTGGTTTTTTTTTTTAAGGGTGTTAACATTTCAAAGTGTGATTGCAATTTGAAGTGCCTGTTTTGGAGAGACTTACCCGAGGCCAATGTAGAACACCTCTAGGATGCAAAGTGTTTTGTACCGGGAAACAGGCAAAGTAACTTGCTTATGACTTACGCTTTTCAAACTTGCTGAAGCTGCTTCTTCTCCACCCCCCCCCCCCGAAATCAGCTTCAATTATGCTGCATTTTAATACCTCCACAGCTATTAGTATTTAAAAGGGAAGATTAGTTTATGGAGTACAACATCCTATGACTATTATAACAATAGTTCTAGAGCCATTTTTATTTTAAGTAATTTCTTGTGGCTGGTGTTCTCTGAAGAACTACTTCCAATGGTAGATATTCTTCCAGGTTGTTTGTGAGTTCATATTTTTAATGAGAGGAATGTGAAAATAAGCTTCTGGGAATGAGTCCAAACAGGATTTTCAGAAAGGGCTGAGTTTGTGAGCACTCACCTGATGCCTGGTATTCATTTTTCTACAGCTTTATAACCTTTATTTTTTCATTTTTCCTCTTTTTTGGTGTGTTTTCTTTTTGAGTTATTTGTAATATGAGGTTGGTTTCATTGTGATATTTTCATACATGTAAATACATCCATAATCTTTAGAAGTCTAAATTTTAAAAAATGAGTTTGTCAAACAGTATTTAAATGGCTCTGAAGTTTTTGGATAAGCTTCATAAACATCAGACATCCTAATATATTTCTTAAGGGTGTATACTTGTTAACCTCAGAGAAGTTGATTTATTTTGGAACTGATAGATGGGGAAAAAAGATCAATGTATGAGTACTGCATTATTTGTAAGGATACCTTAAAACTGATGATGCCCTAAATGTACAAAGAATATTGGAATTGTTCTTAAAGATGTGCCATCAGTATTTCTCATGGGGCAGTTCGTTAGGCCTTTTTTTTTTTTTTTCCCAGTCATGGGGCTTAAACTCTGGGCCCAGGCCCTGTCTTTGAGCCCTTCAGGTGAAGGCGAGTACCACTTGAGCCACAGTGCCACTTCCCGTTTTCTGTTGGTTTATTGGAGATAAGAGTCTTCTGGAGCCTGGCGCTGGTGGCTCATGCTTGTAATCCTAGCTACTCAGGAGGCTGAGATCTGAGGATCATGGTTCAAAGCCAGCCTGAGCAGGAAACTCCGTGAGACTCTTATCTCCAATGAACCACTAGAAAATTGGAAGTGGCGCTATGGCTCAAGTGGTAGAGCTCTGGCCTTGAGATGAAGAGCGCAGGGACAGCGCCCAAGCCCAGAGTTAAAGCTCCATGACCGTCCAAAAAAAAGAAAAAGAAAAAAAGAATCTCACAGACTTTCCTGCCTGGGCTGGCTTTGAACTGCAATCCTCAGATCTCAACCTCCTGAGTAGCTAGGATTACAGGCGTGAGCCACCGTTGCTGGCTTCCTTGGGCCTTTTATGGTTCAATTAACACATCCTTATTAAACCTTGGTGCTGACTTCCATATGGAGTTCATTCAGCTCAAGGTACATTTATTTAGAGTAGCCTACCATGAGTAGTGGTTCCTGGGTATTTACAGCTTTTCACCAGTAGTTTATTCTTGGATATTTCAAGGTTTTAGCTAAGAAAATAAGTAGAGCAAATATTCCTTTTATTTAACAGGCATAATTTTCCAAGCAAAATTCTGATTGTAACTATGAATTATTTTTGATTTGTACCATCTTTGTGCCTTTTTGTTGTAATTTTATAAAGCTGTACATCTTTTTGAGAGATAATTTTCTGAGCTAAATAAATAACATTGGTTAGACTTGAGGGAAAAATTAGTTGCTAGTGTAAATGGAAATCAGTATGTGTGCTAGAGATTGGTATTAATTACGTTTCTATGACTAAGTAGTTGAGGCTATAATTAGTCTTAAACTTACTAATATTTTAAAGCAGTTTCCTTTTTTAAAAGCATTTCAGAAATTTCTGTCTTCAAAAATAAGACTTTTGATATTAGTCGCAAACCAGATGAGGCTCTCATTTTCTTTTGCATTTTGTTCCTTTTTAGCTGTCTGCCTGTTCCTCCCAGATGCTTCCTTTTACCCCTCTTCCTGCCTCTGTTTTCTTCTGTTCATGTTTGTTTTGGAATGGTCAGGCTAATCAATCCCTTTGCTGTCTCATTAAGAAATAATCAGGGAGGTCGGGAGGGAAGGGATGGTAGGGGAAAAACAAAGGAGGACGTAACAGTGCTTTATAGGAAATGTAGTCATTACCTTACTCATGTAACTGTAACCCCTCTGTACAGTATTTTTACAATAAAAAACATAAAAATGAAATAATCAGATGGTGCCTTGAATAGGCTGAATAAATAACCAAGTATTTTGGATGAAAATGATGTATTCCCTTGTTCCATATAAGGAACATCCTAATTCCAATTTCAGATCTCAGTTTTAGTTTCAATTTTTAGGGGGTGGGAGAAGAAACTTTCATTAGAATATTTTTTGCCCTCTTTTTGGGTTTAGTAGAATACTGGTGATGGGTGCAAGGGATTTTTTGTTTTTGTTTTTTGGTCGGTCATGGGGCTTGAACTCTGGGCTTGGGCGCTGTCCCTGCGCTCTTCAGCTCAAGGCGAGTGCTCTACCACTTGAGCTACAAGGCCACTTCCAATTTTCTAGTGGTTTATTGGAGATAAGAGTCTCACCCTGCCCGGGCTGGCTTTGAACCTCAATCCTCAGATCTCACCTCCTGAGTAGCTAGGATTACAGGCGTGAGCCACTGGCACCCAGCTGGATTTTTATTATTTATTTTTATTATTATTTTTATTTTGATCAGGTTACTTCCCTTTTCCCTTTATGCTAGTTCATTTCTCATTAAAGTTGTAAATGGAAATCTGAGCTCATTGTCTCTGTTAGTTCCCCTCTGTGAATTTCACTATCTCCTCAGAGTCATACTTCTGGTTTTTAGGATACATAAAATAAGAACAAAATGAACTCTGACACCTATCAAGAAAAGAGCTGTAGATTGTGTTAAGAATATTGGTCTCACCTTTCCAGATATTTTGTGATTTGAAGTGAGAAAATAAGCCCCCTTAAAAAGTTTGGAACCAGGGGCTGGGAAGGTGGCTCAGTGGTAAAGCGCTTGCCTTGCACGCATGAGGCCCTGGGTTCGATTCCTCAGCACCACATAAGCAAAAAGAAAAAAGCTGGAAGTGATGCTGTGGCTCAAGTGGTAGAGCGCTAGCCTTGAGCTGAAGAGCTGAGGGACAGCGCCCAGGCCCAGAGTTCAGGCCCACGACTGGACCCCCCCCCAAAAAAAAGTTTAGAACCATTATGAATGTCTGAAAATTAGTATACATTATCTTAGAATTGGAAGTGATTGCTAATAGCAGAAACTAAAACCTGGAAATGGTAAGAAAGGCCAGAGTTGAATGATTTTTAAAAGTTTTCCTTCTCTGGTTTGGAGTCTTAATCTCTCAATTCCTTTTATATTGGAGAAATGGATGAAAGAAAGCAATTCTATTTATCTTATTAAAAATGGTATAGGCCAGGCTCACACTCGTAATCATTGCTACTCAGGAGGCTGAGATCTGAGAATTGCAGTTCAAAAGCAACCCAGGCAGGCAAGTTTGTGATACATACATACATACATACATATATATATATATATATATATATATATATATATACACACACATATATATATATGCATATATATATGTGTGTGTGTCTATAGTCTATATAAATCTTTATATATTTATGTATAGAGATATATCTCAAAACTTAAGAAAATGTCAGAAACTAAGATCCACTTGATTTAAAATGAGCTTATATTCTTTAGCTTTCATGGATAAGGCATCTGTGGATAGTTTATGTTTATGTTGTCAAATATATCTCCAAAACCATAGAAATAATTCTGGTGGTTGTTATGTTGTAATTTTTGTTCAACATATCCTAAACCTTTTTCAGGCATGTGATAGAAAAGTTTTAACTTAAGAAATGGGAGCTAGAGACTTGGAACAAATTATTTTAAGTGAAGTAAGCCAGGCCCAAAGAAACATAGGTCCCATGGTTTCCCTAATTTGCAATAACTAGTATATGTCTGGGACAAGCAGAAAAGGTCAAAAGCTATGTACATATGACCAGATAAGATGATAAGTGAAATGAACCACACAAGTGGTTTTTTCTTTCTCGCTATTGTTCCTAACATACTTATAATGTACCATATGATTTTTTTTGTTTCTTTTTATGTTCCTCCCCCATGGTATTTGATGTGGGTGCCCTGCACCTTGTATATACACTTCTCTAGCTTGGGGAGGGGAAGGGAAGCAACAAACTGATTATATAGGGATACAGGTTGACCCATTGTAACAATAGATGAACAAGACACTATGTTGAAAAACGAATTTTACAATTTAGGGGGGGAGTGTAGTTGTGGAAGTGGGAGGGAAGGGAGGGTAGGGGAAAAACAAAGGAGGAGGCAACAATACTTGATAGGAAATGTACTCTTTACCTTGCTCCTGTAACTGTAACCCCTCTGTACAGTATTTTCACAATAAAAATGTATTAAAAAAAAGAAATTAAAAAATTAAAAAAAGTATTAAAAAAGCAACAAAGAAATAATCTTATAAATGCGTTAGAAACAAATGCATGAAAGAAAAAAAATTTAAATACATATCTTAGGGTTCATTTTGCTAACATCACCTTTTGTGGAGGGGAAGGGGAAAAACAAGTCGTTTAAATAAGGATACAGGTGGACCTGTTGCAACAATGAGAAGTACAAGTTGTCATGTCGAAAACGAACTTTACAACTTTGGTGGGGGGGGAGGATTGGGTGGGGGGCTGGAGGATTGGGTGGGGGGCCGGGGGGAGCCTGGGAAGGGATGGGAAGGGGAAACAAAGGAGGAGGCTACAATGCTTGATAAGAAATGTACTCATTATCTTGCCCATGTAATTGTAACCCCTCTGTACAGTATTTTCACAATAAAAAAAAAAAAAAAGAAATGGGAACCAGACACTGGTGGCTCACATATGTAGTCCTAGCTGCTCAGGAAAATCAGATATGAGAATAACAGTTCAAAGCCAGCCTGGGCAGGAAAATCCACGAGAATCTTAATTCCAATTACCCACAAAAAGCTGAAAGTGTATGTGTGGCCCAAATGATAGAGTGCTAGCCTTGAGCAAAAAAAATCCTTAAGGGACAAGCTCAGCTTTTCTTTCAAGCCCAATACTGGCACAGAAAATGAAGGGGAAGAGGAAGGAGGAGACTATCATATTGTATAAAAAGTAAAAAGACTTTCAGCTTGGTGAAATTTATATGTTGATATTCTTCTAATTTTATTATTCTAATTATCTAATTTAGACTAGATTAATTTTTTTTCTGGTCATGGGGCCTGAACTCTGGGCCTGAGCGCTGTCCCTTAGCTCTTAAGCTCAAGGCTAGCACTCTACCACTTGAGCCTCAGTCCCACTTCCGGCTTTTTCTGCTTATGTGGTGCTGAGGAATCAAACCCAGGGCCTCATGCATGCAAGGCAAGCCCTCTACCACTGAGCAACCTTCTCAGACCTAGACTAGATTAATTCTTTAGAGCTAAAATGAATAGAATAAGCTTGTTGAATCTTTTAGTGAGTAAAGAGCTGAGAATCATTTGGAGATGGAGAGTATTTAATTACATTCTACTTGTGACTTGTGTTTATGGCTATGGCTTTGCCTCTTCCTAAGTTTATAGGTTTGGAAAGAGTGTCCACCTTTTATAATGTGCATTGTGAACTTCCCAAAGGACAGCTAGCTATATTGCAATTCCAAGGCATACCTTGAAGATATTTTAGTTTTACTTTGTTTTCAGGGAGCAGTTTGTGAATCTGTTTCTTTTGAGAATTTCTTTTTTTTTAAAATACTTTTTATTGTAAAAATACTGTACAGAGGGGTTACCGTTACATGAGCAAGGTGAAGAGTACATTTCCTATCAAGTATTGTTACCTCCTCTGTTTTTCCTCTACCCTTCCTTCCCTCCCACTTCCACAACTACACTCCCCCGCCTCCTGGCCTAAATTGTAAAGTTCAGTTTTCAACATAGTGTCTTGTTGATCTCATTGTTACAATGGGTCAACATGTATCCCTATTTAATCAGTTTGTGTTTCCCTTCCCATCCCCAAGCTAGAGAAGTGTATATACAAGATTCAGGGCACCCACATCAAATATAGTGAAAACAGCGGTTATACCTAGGGGAGAAACATACAAAGAAACAAAAAAATCATATGGTACATTATAAGTATGTTAGGAACAATAACAAGAAAGAAAAAACCACTTGTGTCCCTATCATGGGGCTCATTTCACTTAACATCATCTTTTTTTTTTGTCGGTCATGGGGCTTGAACTCTGAGCCTGGGTGCTGTCCCTCAGCTCTTCAGCTCAAGGCTAGAGCTCTACCACTTGAGCCATAGCACCACTTCTGGCTTTTTCTGCCTATGTTGTGCTGAGGAATCGAACCCAGGGTCTCAGGCATGAGAGGCAAGCACTCTACCACTGAGCCACCTTCCCAGCCCTTAACATCATTTTACCTGGTCATATGTACGTAGCTTTTGACCTTTTCTGCTTGTCCCAGACATATACTAGTTATTGCAAATTAGGGAAACCATGGGACCTATGTTTCTTTGGGCCTGGCTTACTTCCTTTTTTTTAAAAGTCTGTTTCTCAGACAAGGTTAAATAGTGCAGAATTCCAGACATAAACAGCTCTTTTTTGTTTGGTATATACCTTATAGCCTTGACAAAGTTATTTAAGCACTTGTATTGGCAGAGGTTTGTTTTTTTGTTTTTTTTTTTTAACATTTGGTTACTTTCCCCACCTTTTGTCACTTTCAGCTGGTGTAAGATTTTCATTATATATTTTGAACTTAAACACTGAATCAAATGTGTTTAAGTTCTCTTGCCTCTGAATATAGTTGAAAACATGCTTTTTTGCTATGAAACCATTATTTTTTTCTTTAAAAAGAATTTAAACTTTTTTATTTATTTTTTGCTCAAGGCTAGCATTCTACCACTTGAGTCACAGCTCTAATTCTGGTTGTTTGTGGTTCCTAATTGTAGATAAGAGTCTCACAGGATGCCAGGTGCTGCTGGCTCAGGCCTATAATCCTAGCTACTCAGGACTGAGGATTGCTGGTTGAAGTCAGCACAGGCAGAAACGTCCCCGTGAGACTGTTAGGTCCAACTAACCACTCAAAACCGGCAAGTGGAGCTGTGGTTCAACGTGGTAGAGCACTAGCCTTTGAGCAAAAAGCTCAGGAACAGAGCACAAGCCCTGAGTTCAAGCCCCACAACTGAACAAAAAAAAGCACAATTAAGTCTATAGTGCTTAATTTCTAAGTACCTCGGTGGAGTTTTTTTTGTTGTTGTTGTTGTTTGTGTATGTGTGTGAGTGTGTGTGCACACATACAACACACTAATGTCAATCCAACTCAGGGCCTGTATACTCACTGAGCTTTTATGTGCAAGGCTAGTATTCTACCATTTGAACTACAGTTCCACTTCCAGCTTCTTTGGTAGTAAATCAGACATAAGAATATCACAACTGCTTAGGCTTGCTTCCAACCATGATCCTCAGATTTCAGCCTTCTGAGAAGCTAGGATTACAGATGTGTTGGCAGTACCTATGTTGGCAGAATTTATGCATTTGTGATTTAGGATTTTTAAAATTTAGGATGGGTTTATCAGAACAGAACTCCATTTTAAGTCAAGGAGTCTTTATGTCATATAGTTAATAATCTATTAATAAAAATACAGATATTGCTAGGTGTGGTGTTACACATTTGTATGGTGGAATACTCTCCTATAATCCAAGCCCTGGGGAAGTTGAGGCAGGAAGATTGAAATTACCTGATTCTGTAACTGCTTCCTAAATATTAGTACCTTTCAGAAATGTATCATGTTAAAAAGGGGCTTTTATTTTTCCTTACAGGAAACACCAGAAAAGGATACCATGGGACAAACGGCGAATGAAGGTAAGATGATAATGTTTTTAGTTATTTGGGATGAATAATTTATATGAACTTTTTAATAATTTTAATAATTTAATGAACTTTTAAAACACGACCTTAAAGAAATAGGAGATATTAGCTGGGCACTAGTGTCTCATGCCTATAATCCTAGCTATTCAAGAAGCTGAAATCTGTGGATTATGGTTTGAAGCCTGCCTGGGCAAGAGACTTTTTTTTGTCAGTTGTGGGACTTGAACTCAGGATATGGACACTGTCCCTGAGCTTTTTTGCTCTAGGTTAGCACTCTACCACTTTGAGCCACAGCTCCACTTACGGTTTTCGGATGGTTAATTGGTAATAAGAGTCTCACAGACTTTGCTGAACCGTGATCCTCTGATCTCAGGCTCCTGAGTAGCGAGTAGTACAGGTGTGAGCTACTGGCACCTGGCCTCCCTGAGACTCTTCTCTCCAGCTATGCACCAAATAACCAGAATTGGAGCTGTAACTCAAGTTGGTAGAGAGCTAGCCTTGGGCAAAAAATAAAATAAAATGTTCAGGGACAGTGCCCAGGCCCTGAGTTCAAGCCCCAATACCAGCACAAAAAAATAAGAGCTAGTAGGTGTTTAGAATAGGAAGTTTTTGAATGGAATTGCTGTTATAGGAATCATATCTTTCTCTCCTACTTCTATAAATAAAAAAAGCTTGAAACTCAGGGAAGATAAGTGAACAGGTATTAAAATAATCTATGAAAAGCCAAAGTTAGAATTCACATCGTCTAGGTTTGGGGGTAGTTCAGTACTATTTTCTTGGCATGTGCAAGGCCCTGGGTTTAGCCCCCAGCATTACCAAAACAATAAACACAATCACATACTCACTCTTCCTCTGGCTAAATGTAACTAATTTTGTTTAATTTCTTTGTTTAATTACTTAGTTTAATGTAGTTTTAACACTAGTATTTTTATTTCTCTAGAACAGGAGCCATACTTTTACATTTTCACATTACTCACTTCCTAAATGTAAATGTGTAGGTTTTTCAGCCAAATAATTTAAACAGAAAGCAGCTCACATATCTTTTTCAAGTATTCATTTATCTTGAAGGGTCCTTCAGTCAAAACAAGTAGGTAGATAGATTACCTTGAAATACAACATTTAAAAGGCTTTCAAGAGGGGCTGGGAAGGTGGCTCAGTGGTAGAGTGCTTGCTTTGTATGCATGAGGCCCTGGGTTTGATTTCTCAGCACCACATAAGCAGAAAAAAAAAGCCGGAAGTGGCACTGTGGCTCAAGTGGTAGAGTGCTAGCCTTGAGCTGAGGGACAGCGCCCAGGCCCAGAGTTCAGGCCCACGACTGGACCCCCCCACCCAAAAAAAAAAGAAGCTTATGACTTGACAGAGCATATATAAGTTTAAAACAGTGAGAAATAAATCAAGAATGTTTAAATCCATGAGTTCATGATACTAACAAATCACCTACTAGTGATTTGTGGAGAGTGTTAAGAGGTCCTACAGGCTGGGCACCAATGGCTCACACTTATAATCCTAGCTACTTAAGGAGCTGAGATCTAAGGATCACAATAAACAATTCAAAACCAGCCCAAGCAAGAAAGCCCGTGAACCTTTTACCTCCAATTACTGCCAAAAAAAGGCAGAAGTGGAACTGTGGCCTAAGTGGTAGAGTGCTAGCCTTGAGCAAAAAAGCTCAAGAATAGTGCTCATGCCCTGAGTTCAAGCTCTAGTATCAGTACCAAAAAAAGGTCTCACTTGTCATTTTGAAAATTGGAGAATAAAGGAAATAATGTATTAGTAGTACATAGTTGAAGACAAGTTTCATAGAAGTTGTCTAGATTATTTAGAAAGGACGATAGTCCTTCCATTTTGCTGCCATTAATAAACTAATGGATCTAGGTAGTCAATTCCAGACTGGAAAACTGAAAGAACAATTAACTTTATTGTCAGTGAAAAATTTATAACGACAAAAAAGAAAAAAAAGGAGAAGGAACTACTATAGAGTAAAAGTGAACTAAGAGATATCAACCACTGCTGTATGGGAACCTGGCATCTGAATTGGAGCATATACTTTTAAGATAATGGTACATTGTATGTATATATGGACATATTAAAATCCAACCCCCTTATGTAACTGATAGTAATGAATTTAAAACAGAATGAAGCAATGAGAGAAATAAAAATACTGACTGATTATTTGATGATATTAAGGAATCATGATTAATTGTTTAGTATTATGCTTAAGTTTTAAAAACAAGTCTGGCTGGGTGCTGGTGGCTCATGCCTGTAATCCTAGCTACTCAGGAGGCTGAGATCTGAGGATCACAGTTCAAAGCCAGCCCGGGCAGGAAACTCCATGAGACTCTTATCTCCAATATACCACTAGAAAACCAGAAGTGGTGCTGTGGCTCAAGTGGTAGAGTGCTTGCTTTGAGCTGAAGAGCGCATGGACAGCGCCCAAGCCCAGAGTTCAAGCCCCACGACTGACAAAAAAAAAAAACACCACCACCCAAAAACCAAGTCTGTCCTTTCAGAGATACATACTATGATATATGTGGATGAAATGAAGAGGTGAAGTATCAAGGGTTCAATGTTATTTGAATTCTTTGCCTACTCAGTTGAATTGTGTCATATTCTAGTTTTCACATTATATTTTTTACACTCAAAACCCTTTTAAATTCACTTCTTGAGCATGTTATTTTAAAGATCAACTCATTTTGATTTATTAATGCATTCATGTAACAAACACTTGAGTTTTTTGTGCTAGGTCCTATTCTGGACACTGTGAATACAGCAGTGAGCAAGATGGAAAAAAAAATCAGTTCCTGATGTTATGGATTTTTCATTTGAGTAGAGTGAGACGTATAGTAAGTGAAATTAAGGAGTAAGTTATAAAATACATGGTATATTATAGAAGTGATTAGACCTATGTAGAAAATAAAAATACTAATCATAAAATTAAAATTGGTCCCTAATAGTTTATATTTTGTAGTTGCTCTTTCAGGTTGTTGGTATAGCCTTGTGGTATTGTTATTTTTTTTTTTTTGTTAGAGTCGATGGCTGTCAAGAAGGTTGATGAAGAGAAACCCTCTGATTCAAGCAGATCATCTGTGCAAAGTGGTAAGTTTTAAAGTAGTTTAATACAATGTCAGTTTCTTTCTCCTTCAGTGTTAAAAATGGAACCTTTTATTATTGCTTTTGGTATAGTCTGTATATAGTAAGCTCCTGTAAATACCAAATCTAAGCAATAGCAAAAGTAAAACAATTGATTCAGGTGTTGAATGGCTCATCCTTGTAACCCTAGCTAATTGGGAGGCTGAGATCCAAAGAATCAAAGTTATATCTCTGCCGGCCTATCTTGGGACTTAAACTCAGAGCCTAGGCACTGGCCTTGAGAGATTTTTTGCTCAAGGCTAGCACTCTACCACTTTAGCTATAGATCCACTTCTAGATCTTTTGGTAGTTAATCGGAAATAAGATTCTTACCGGCTTTTTGCCCAAGCTGGCTTCAAACTGCAATCTTCAGATCGCAGACTCCTGAGTAGGTAGGATTACAGGTATGCACCACCAATGCCCAGCAAAGAAACAAAGTTTTAAACCAGTTTGTGAAGAAAGTTGTAGAGACTCCCACCCTAAAATAAAACAACACAAAGCTGGACTGGAGGTATGGCTCAAATGGTAGAGTGCCAACTAACCAATCAAGCAGACTGGGAAAATGTGAAATTATGAGTTTAAACCTCAATACTGACAAAATATTATACTTTAAAATTCTATTGTTTTAGCTGGGCATTGGCAGCTCATGCCTGTGATCCTAACTACTCAAGAAGCTGAGATCTTAGGATCATGGTTCAAAGCCAGCCTGGGCAGGAAAGTCCCTGAGATACTTATGTCCAATAAACTACCCAGTAAAAGCTGGAAGTGGTATTGTGTCTCAAGTGGTAGAGTGCTAGCCTTGAGTAGAAAGAGGCTCAGGGACAGTGCCCAGGCCCTAAGTTCAAGCCCCAGGACTGGCAAAAAAAATTTCGTTGTACTTGAGATAAGTTGATATAGATGAAGTGAAATAAGAGCAGTACAAACACATTTATGCAAACACATTTACTGAATAAATGTGTATTGGAATCAGGTAAATAAACTGCTGTTACTCTATCAAAATTCCTTTATTTGTTTCTAGTGTTCACCTCTTTTTTAAGTGTTGGTCATCAAATCCAGAACCTCATGAATGCTAAGCAAGCACTCTGCTACTGAGTCACATTTTGAGACCGTATTTTGAGAATCACTTCGAATTGTTGTACTTTAGTGCTCAATTCATTGAGAGGATCTGGGTTGAAATTTATACAGAGACATTATTATCAGAAAAGTTTTTTATTTTAAATGTCATGGTGATAATCAAATATAGACCAAGAATTGAATCTTCTCTTTAGAAAGTATTTTTGAAAGAGGCATGGAACAAAAACCCATTTTATTCTGAAAGTTAGTATAGATAATATATACCCCAAACCCATTTCGTGTATATATATATTTTTTCAGATTATTTTAATTGGGATGAATATTTGAAAGAAACTGGATCCATAAGTGCTCCTTCAGAATGCTTCAGACAGGTATGCCAAAATTCTGTAGATGTTGTATGTATTAATGGAAACCATTAACTTGTTGAAGGGTTCTGTGTGATTATGAGGCTCTGGAGTTTGAGGAGAAAGTAGATTGTGGTAGTACCACATAGAAGTCAAATGGTCTCTGCATTCACTCATGAATTTACTCTATGTTAAGTATATATGCTTGCTTATCTGGAGGAATATACAGGTATATACATAATTATAAGAAATGTGATAACTTTATATGGGAGACTTCATAGAAAAGATGCTGTTCGGGATGGTTGGAGTGGAGGGAAAGATTTTTTTTTTTTTGTCGGTCGTGGGGCTTGAACTCTGAGCCTGGGCGCTGTCCCTCAGCTCTTCAGCTCAAGGCGAGCGCTCTACCACTTGAGCTACAGCGCCACTTCCGGTTTTCTGGTGGTTTATTGGAGATAGGAGTCTCACTGTCTTTCCTGCCCGGGCTGGCTTTGAACCGCGATCCTCAGATCTAGCCTCCTGAATAGCTAGGATTACAGGCGTGAGCCACCAGCGCCCGGCGGGAAAGATGTTTTATGAAGAGGAAACACTTGAAGCTAAAGCACAGGAGTGTGAAGGAATCTTGACTGTTGGAACATGCTATAGGATAGCTAGAGCACAGAGTAGATAGAAGTAATAGTGTGGGATTAGGGTTAAAGGTGTGAGGGTGTTTAACTGTGCAGAGATTTTGGACTTTATCATAAGCAGTGATGAACTACTAGTTGGCTTATTTTTAGGCAGAAGAGCCTGGTCAGATTCTTCTTTTGGAAAGGCACTCGAGGTGCATTTTAGAGGTCCTATTTGGGCTACCTGAATGTGGTCAGGTGAGAGAGACTAGTATGGGCAGTGTTTTTATTCTTCATGTCAAGCCAAGAAGGAAGCTGGGAGCAGTTCTTTTTCCATAGCCCTTGGAGTGTTAACCTCATTTACACTTTGCTGATTACTGTGTGATGTTTTTCTTAGAGTTCATGCATTTTAACATACTTATATTTATATATAGTCTGAGATTCCACCAACTAATGACTTCAAAATTGGCATGAAATTGGAAGCCCGTGACCCTCGGAATATGACTTCAATATGTGTCGCCACCGTCATTGAATGTATTGGGGCCAGAGTACATTTACGGCTGGATGGTAGTGATGATAAGAATGACTTTTGGAGACTTGTTGATTCCTCAGACATTCAACCCGTTGGAACATGTGAAAGGAAAGGACAGTTTCTTCAGCCTCCATTAGGTAAGGATTAGCAATATTTCTTTAAAAAATAATTTACTTTATTGTTATTATAGAGATGATATATTAGAGAATTATAATTGCATGTCAGGTAAAATAAGTACATTTCCTTTCAAACAGTGTCTTCTGATCCCTCATTCTCTCCTAGTCCCTTCCTCCTGTCTCTCACTTTCACCAGTGTCCAGTGCCCTCCACTGTTGCACTTTTCCCCCCCTTCCCCCTCAAGTTCTGTGCCCTCCCTGAAGATATACATATGAATCCATCATGCATAAGGTAAAGAAGACAGAATCACCAAATCTAAAAACTAAAGTCTATTGTTTTCATGTCTTGGAGTTTGTTTCAGTATGTATATTATTTTATATAAATATGAAGAGGCACTTAGGCATTGTGCCTCTTGTGATTCTTGCCTATGAGTAGGATAAACAGTTTTTGGCTTTTTTGGTTGGTCATGGGGCTTGAACTCTGGAGCTCTTCAGCTTAAGGTAAATGCTCTGTCAATTGAGTCACAGCACCAGTTTCAGCCTTCTGGTGATTAATTGGAGATAAGAGTCCAAAGGACTTTTGGCTTTGAACCATACTCCTAAGATCTCAACTTCCCAATCCTCAGTTCTCAGCCTCCTGAGTAGGTAGGATTACAGGCGTGAGCCACCAGCGCCCAGCAGGACAGTTTTAAAATAACATTATTATTGTTATTTTTGTTTGTCAGTTGTGGGGCCTGAACTCGGCTTTTTTCTGCTTATGTGGTACTGAGAAATAGAACCTAGGGCCTCATGCATGCAAGGCAAGCACTCTACCACTGAGCCACCTTCCCGGCCCTGTACTTTATCTTTTTGTTATTTTAATTTATGTCTGACTTTAGGCAATTATAGAATTAAGAAAAATGTTATACTTAGAAAAATCTTGAATAATAGCACAGGATAAAATGGGAGTTAAGAGAAGCTGTGTCAAGTAGACTCTGGGTTTCAATTATTTATTTTACTGTGCTTACTGGATTTTTAAAAATCACCTTTCTATTGATTTATCAATTCATCTTTAGTTATTGATGTTATTGACATTAGTAAACTTCTCTTAAATACTTCAGCATGTGTATCAGTAACCAGAATAAATATTTATAGTTTTTTTAAATTGGTGGCCCTAAGGTTTGAACCTCAGGCCTTACAATTGTTGGCAAGCACTTTGCTACTTCAGTCATGCCCCTAACTCTCCTTTTTACATTCATTATTTAAAAAATAGGGTCTTGTTTTTTGCCTGGTCTGGCCTGGCTGCAGTTCTCCTATTTATGTCTCTCATGAAGCTAAGATAATAGGTGCACACCACTGTGCCCAGCTTTTTGGTGGTTGAGATGGTGCTTTCTAGGCTTTTTGCCCAGGTTGGACTCAAATTGTGATCCTCCCATTTTCAGTCTCCTGGGTTGCTAGGATTTATAGGCATGAGCCACCTCACCTGGCTATAGGGTTTTTATTATTTTGCAATAACACATACAATTAAATGCATTGCTATATGTATAGTTTTAAGTTTAACTATATGTATAGTTCTAAGGAGTCATTTGCAACCTTTGCCTGTGCCTTTTTGGTTGTTAATGGTAGAATGGAATCTCTTTCTGGGGTCTGACTTTACTGTTATGACCCATCTCTAAACGTGTACATGTTTGTTGGTGAACTGTAGCCAGTAGCTCTCTGAAATGAAAGTTTCTAAAAGTAACAAAAAGAGAATGGATCTGTTCTTTTTGTCTATGTCCTTAAGTCCATAAAAAAGAAACAAGAGGAAAAAACTGGGAGAGAGCCAGCTAAGGGGAGACAGGGTTAAAAAAGAATTATACTCATTACCTGATTTATGTAACTATAACTCCTATCAACCTTACAATAGCAATACAAATACAAATAAATTTAAAAAGTCATTCTCGTAAGAGGAATGGTGAATGAAATCTATTTTTTTTTAATATTTAACCTGCTAGCATCACTGGGAAGTTTCTTCATGATACCTAATTTATTTTTTGAAATAGGATACCAGATGAGTGTGTCATCTTGGCCTATGTTTCTCCTGAAGACATTAAATGAAGCTGAGATGGCATCTGCTACATTATTCAAGATGGTGAGGAAGGTGTTATAATACTTCTTAAATTATTAGATTAGTAAGGTTATTAGTTTGTTAGGGTCACTATAAAAAGTACCACAGGCTGGGTGGCGTAAAATTTTATTTTCTCACAGTTCTGAAAGTCTTAAGATTAAAGTGCCTTCAAGGTTGTTTCTAGTAAGGCCAATCATTGGCATATAGGTAGCTGTCTTCTTGAGTTTTTGAATGGCATCTTTGTGTGCACATCTTACAGGTTTTATCCTTGTTTTATTATACCTGTCATGCTAGATTAAAGCCCTGTCTCTGAATACTAGTGCTTTGGTTGTTAGTGCTTAAACATAGGAATTTGGTGGTGGGATGCATATGTCATAATTCAGCTCTTAGTATTAGCTTAGATAATTGAAATTTATTTTGTCATAGTTCTGGAGGCTCAGAGTCTGAGTCAAGGTATACGCTAGCTTGGTTACGTTGCAGCCTCTTTGTAGATGCTATGTTCTGTGTATTTGTACATGGGCTATGTGTCTGTGTTCTACTTTCCTTGTATAATCTTGCATATTAAAATCCACCCTAATTAGACCTTATCTTAACATATTTCATTGAAGACCCCATTCCAAAATAAACAGCCCACTCTTTTTGAGGATTTTTTTTCTTTGTGGGCCTGTAGTTTGACATCAGGCTCCTAATATTTTCTTGGCATATGTTCTGCCATTTGAGCCAAGGCTCCAATCCTTTGTGGCTTTAGTTATTTTGGTAGAGCCTCATGTTTTTTGTCCTGGGCCAGCGTCAGGTGTCAGTTCTAGCTGTGAGCCTCCCATTTAACTGGAACCACAGGCATTCAGCATCATACCTGTATTATTGAGATAGGAGTCTTGTCAACTTCTTTGTTTTTTCTAGACTAATCTTGAAAAGTGGTCTTCCCTATTTCTGCTTCCTGAGTAGCTGGGATTACAGGGGAACTTTATTTGTGGATTTATTACAAATGGTATTGACCAAGTGCAGTCAAAAATAATAAGTTAAAAAAATAAAAATTTTGCTGGATGCTGGTGGCTAATCCCTGTAATCCTAGCTACTCAGGAGGCTGAGATCTGAGGATCACGGTTCAAAGCCAGCCTGAGCAGGAAAGTCTGTGAGACTCTTATGTCCAATAAACCACTCAGTAAAAGTCAGAAGTGGAGGTGTGGCTCAAGGGGTAGAGCGCTAGTCTTAAGCACAAAAAGACTCAGGGACAGCACCCATGCACAAATTTCAAGCCACAGTACCAGCAAAAAAATTAAAAAATTTGAAAACAAAAAATTTTAATTCCTGCATGTTCATTACACAGTTCATTTGATGTGGAGAAACTCTCAGTGCTGCATTATTGTCAGTTGTGTTTAATTGTTACATAACCTGCTAAGTGGTTTTTTTTGCCCTTAATTTTGTGCAAGAGTTTTCTGTTGAATTTCTTTTCTTATTAGTTTGTGTGTACCCTTTTCAGCCAAGCTTGAAACTTGACCCTGGCATCTAGATAGCCAATTAATCAGGAAGCTCTACCATGTAGCTTCCTAATTATTTCTTTGTTCTTTCTTTCTTTTTTTTTTTTATTGTGAAAATACCGTACAGAGGGGTTACAATTACATGGGCAAGGTAATGAGTACATTTCTTATCAAGCATTGTTGCCTCTTCCTTTGTTTCACCCCTTACCATCCCTTCCCATCTCTCTCTCCCCTCCTTCCCCCCGCCGCCGCCACCCCCCCTCCTGCACGTCAAAGTTGTAAAGTTCATTTTTGACATAACGTCTTGTACATCTCATTGGTGCCATGGGTCCACCTGTATCCCTATTTAAACAATTTGTTTTTTCCCTTCCCCTCCACAAATTATACCAACATCAAATACAGTGAAAACAGGTTATACCGTAGGGGAGGGACATACAAAGCAACAAAGAAATATCTTATAAATATGTTAGAAACAATAGCAAGAAAAAAACATTTGAGTCCTTAATTTGGGGTTCATTACTTAACATCAACTTATCTGACCATTTATGCTTGTCTCAGATATATACTAGTTATTGCAAATAAGGGAAACCATGGGACCTATGTTTCTTTGGGCCTGGCTTACTTCACTTAATATAATTTTTTCCAAGTCCTTCCATTTCCTAACAAATGGGGCAATGTCATTCTTTCTGATGGAGGCATAGAATTCCATTGTGTATATATACCACATTTTCTTGATCCATTCATCTACTGAGGGGCATCTGGGTTGGTTCCATATCTTAGCTATGGTAAATAATGCTGCAGTAAACATAGTTGTGCTGGTAGCTTTAGTGTGGTCTTGTTTGTGATCATTTGGGTAAATGCCCAAAAGTGGGATTGCTGGGTCATAGGGGAGCTCTATGTGGAGTCTTTTGAGGAACCTCCATACTGCTTTCCATGTTCCTTTTCTAAAAGTACCACCACTGTCTCTCATGCAGACTTCACTTGACTGTTAAA
Source organism: Dipodomys spectabilis (assembly GCF_019054845.1). NCBI lineage: Eukaryota > Metazoa > Chordata > Mammalia > Rodentia > Heteromyidae > Dipodomys > Dipodomys spectabilis. The sequence goes on along the minus strand of NW_024871226.1, from coordinate 178,956 downwards.
TTAACCATTTAACTCTTCCTAATCTTCAACTGTTCCACACAACTGCTGGAAATGTGTTTCTGACACAAAAATTTTAACCATAACATTCATTCCTGTGCTTTGAAACCCAGTGACAACTAAGATCAAATGCAAATTTCTCGGTATACCTTTTACGTCCTGTTTTATCTGGTTTGCAGTTGCCAGGTTTCTTTTTAAAGCTGTCTTACCTCATGATGATTTTTCCTGGCTGACTTCTTAAAACAATTAGATCCCCTTCTTAATTCATTTTTTTTAAAGTATCTTTTTTTTCCTGGTTTTTTATTTATTTATTTATTTATTGTGAAAATACCATACAGAGGGGTTACGATTACATGGGCAAGATAGTGAGTACATTTCTTTCTTTCTTTTTTTTTTTGGGGGGGGGGTCCGGTCATGGGGCCTGAACTCTGGGCCTGGGCGCTGTCCCTCAGCTCTTCAGCTCAAGGCTAGCGCTGTACCACTTGAGCCACAGCACCACTTCCAGCTTTTTTCTTTTTGCTTATATGGTGCTGAGGAATCAAACCCAGGCCTCATGCATGCAAGGCAAGTGCTCTACCACTGAACTACCTTCACAGCCCCATGAGTACATTTCTTATCAAGCATTGTTTCCTCCTCCTTTGTTTCCCCATACCATCCCTTCCCTTTCTCCACTCCCCACTCCCACTCTTTTTTTTTTTTTTTGTCTGTCATGGGGCCTGAACTCTGGGCCTGGGCACTGTCCCTCAGCTCTTCAGCTCAAGGCTAGTGGTCTGCTACTTGAGCCACAGCGCCACTTCCAGCTTTTTCTGCATATGTGGTGCTGAGGAATGGAACCCAGGGCCTCATGCATTCATACATAAGTTGAATGTCTACTATGCAGCAAGCTTACTCTCTGGTTAGGAAGAAAGTCAGTCAAATTAAATAATAAAATAATGAGAATATATAATTAACCTTGAGAACAGTAAAGGTTTGGAATAGTTACTATATGGAATTGAAGGGGAGAAAAATCTAGGGACACATGCCATTATTTTGGATGGCTCAGCTGAAAAAGCATGAAAATACATCGCACTACAGGTAATAAGCATTTGAGACTTTTCTCCAGCAGTGCTTAGCAGCTAAATATAAATAATTGAGTGAAGCAGATGCTGGTAATGAACTAATAAGTTTTTGAGATAATAGGGCAAGAATAAGGAAATACCTTGGTTTAGGGTACTAAGAAGAGAGTAATGACATGATGCTCTGTACTCTTGTTTTGAGGGGAATGATGGAATGTTTGGATCTTTGGTCCTCTTCTGTATCAGTGGTTCTCAGTTGAGAAGAGGAGATAATTCAGTTCCCATTAGGGATATCTTACAGTTTTGCACTGTGAGAGGGTTGGTAGTATTACTGACATCTAGTGAAGAGACCAAGAATGCTGCTAAACTCCTAAGCACATAGAAAGGCTCCCACATCAAAGGACATTCTTTCCCCAAATGTCAGTAGTGCCAAGACTGAGAAACCTTTAATCTGCATTCTTTGGAATATATTATATTTCCTAGATTTAAATATAGATAATACGCAGATGACTTTCAAATTTATATTTCGTATCCAGACCTTTTGCTTCTAACTTAAACTTCTCTATCGAGCTACTTACCTATTGAGAGCATCTCCATTTGGATATCTAATAGAAATTTTAGACTTGTACCTGCAATCTCCCCAGCTCAGGACAGCCATCTTTCCAGGTGATCAGGACATAAGCCTTGGTGAACACTTCTTTCTAACAGTCTAAGGAAATCCTGTTGGCTCTACTTTAAAAATATATCCCAAATATTTTTGGGATTTATATTTGACCATTTCTCCTTGTCTGTGTTCAAGTTTCTTGTTGATTACTTTCCCTTGTCCCCAGTCAGGCCTTACTAGTACTACTAGAATGTACAGTTTACCAGAGGAATGATATTTGCTATTGTTTTTCACCAATGAATCTTAATATTCCTGGTACATACCTAAAAGAATGTATTTCTTGAATGTGAATGGATTAGTCTGATTTTATTTCTTTCCAGGTTCTTAGCTCTGTAGGGAAAAAAGTGAGATGTTGGAGAGCAGAGTTTCTAATCTGAGAAATTCTTTCTTCCTGTATTAATTGATAAATATGGAATTTAGTTTTTGGTTGCTAAGGTTTATAAAAGCACATTTGAGATAATGTTTATTAATATATTTACACAGTAAAAAGCATTTTTTCCCTAAAAATGTCTTGGTAGGAACCACCAAAGCCACCCCTAAATAATTTTAAAGTGGGGATGAAACTGGAGGCGGTTGACAGAAAGAATCCTTTCTTTATCTGCCCGGCAACCATTGGAGATGTTAAAGGAGATAAAGTCTATGTTCAGTTTGATGGTTGGAGTGGAACATTTGATTATTGGTGCAAGTATGACTCCAGAGATCTCTTCCCAGTTGGGTGGTGTTGCCTGACAGGAGATGTATTACAGCCAATTGGAAAAAAGGGTAAGCTAATAAGTAATGATACGGGTTTTTAAATTTTTACTGAAATTAAATCCAATGACATTATGTTAGCATTAGTAGTGTTAGTATTTCATTGCCCAACTAGATTGTAGAAAGGTTAGCAAGATCACTGTCTAGTTTGGAGAACCAGAGATCAAGTGAGGGTATGATTAGAATTCTTGAAGACCTCATCATCATCTAAGTTCCAGTTCCCTACTGGAGATTATGGACAAAAGCTAATGATCACATTTGAACCTATGAAGTCTTTTTGCTATAGTAATTGAATGGAGAGATGGGAGATAAGCTACTCTTGTAATTATTCAATTAAAAATTGCATATGGAGTCTGGGAATAACTAAATGGTAGAGTGTATGAATAGCATTCATAAGACCTAAGTTGTATCTTCAGCACCCAAAAATATTTTTACACCTGTTATTCCATTGTTCTTTTTGTTTTTGGTGGTGGTGGTAGGCCTTGAACTCAAGGCTTAGATGCTGTCCCTGAGCTCTTTTTGCTCAAGGCTGGTACTCTAAGCACTTAGAGCCACAGCTCAACTTTCAGTTTTCTGGTGGTTAATTGGAGAAAAGAGTCTCATGGACTGTCCTTCCTGGGCTGGCTTTGCACTGTAAGCCTTAGGTCTCAGCCTCCTGAGTAGCTACATTACAGGCATGAGCCACCAGCACCTGGCCCATTCTTCATATCTTTTTTTTTCTGTTCATGGGGCTTGAACTCTGGACCTGGGCACTATCCCTCAGCTCTTCAGCTCAAGGCTAGCACTCTACCTACCACATGAGCCACAGTGCCACTTCTGGCTTTTTCTGCTTATGTGGTGCTGAGGAATTGAACCAAGGGTCTCAAGCATGTGAGGCAAGCACTCTACCACTGAGCCACCTTCCCAGCCACTGTTCTTATATCTTAAACATAAATTTTGGGCACTCCTGGGATTAAACTTAGGGCTTCATGCTTGATGGGCAAGTGCTTTAGGACTGAGATATGCCTCCATTTTTTTGCACTGGTTATTTGGAAATAGGGTTTTGTTTTTGCTCAGACTTGTACCTAAAGTTTGATCTTTTTTTTTTCAAATTAAATTTTATGCCAGTCCTGGGGCTTGAACTCAGGGCTTACACTGTCCATGACCTTCTTTTACTCAAGGCTAGCCCTCTACCACTTGAGTCACAGCTTTACTTCTGGCTTTTTTTCCCCTTAGTTGTGGGACTTGACCTCTCACCCTGAGTGCTGTCCCTGAACTCTTTTGCTCAAGGTTAGTGCTTACAACTTTGAGCCACATTGCCACTTTCATTTTTTTTTGGTAGTTTATTTGAGATAAAAGTCCCATGGACTTTCCTGCTTGGGCTCGTTTCAAACCGTGATCCCATTTCAGCGTCCTGAATAGCTAGGATTACAGGTGTGAGCTGCTGGCACATGGCTAGATCCTCTTATTTTATGCTCCTGCTATAGCTTAGATGACAAGTGCACCACACTCTGCTTTTTCTGTTAAGATGGAGTTTCATGAGCTTTTTTGCTTGAGCTGAATTACAGTTGTGATCCTACTGAACTCAGCCCTCCAAAGAAACTAGATTGATAAGCATGTACCCCTATACCAAGTACTTAGTTGAGAAAGAGGTCTCATGAACTTTGCAAAGCTAGCCTTGAACCATGGTCCTTCTGATTTTAGCCTTCCGAGTGGCTAGCATTGTAGGCATGAGCCATGGAGCCTGGCTGTTAATTTTTAAATGTTGAGTTTAACAACTATTGAAAGCGGGGTTTATAAGATTTTTGTCCTACTTTCAATTTACATCAATAAGTAGATAATCTTAAGTAGAATCTACATGTGAGTGAAAATTTTTAATTCTCTAGAAGCCATTTTAGATTTCTATGTTATTTTAGCTTTGGTAATGTTTGTCACTTGTAATGTTAGGTTTCCTAAGTTGAATATTATGATTATATTTTCTTTCAGAGAAAAGTCATCAAAATATTGAAGTTCCTTGGAGCTTCCAAGGGCTGAGACATGTCTAACATGGTCTTCAGTGATAGAATTAACTCCTGACATTTAAATCAGGTCTAAGCATAGAACCAAGTCATTGGCCTAAGTTTAATATAATCAATTTTAGACAAAATTTACCTTGCTAAATTATCAGAAAAAGGTAAATATAGAAAATGAGTAGGTGAGGTATGCAGAAGAGGGTAGACTTTATTATATGCTATTATACTACAGTACTATATATCATGATTTTTTTTTGCCAGTCCTGGAGCTTGAACTCAGGACCTGGACTCTGTCCCTAAACTTCTTTTGCTAAAGGCTAGCACTCTACCACTTGAGCCACCATGCCACTTCTGGCTTTTTCTGTGTATGTGGTACTGAGGAATTGAACCCAGGGATGCTAGGCAAGCACTCTACCACTAAGCCACATTGCCAGGCCATCATGTTTTTTTTTTTTACTCTAAAACTTTTTTTGTGCCAGTACTGGGGCTTGGACTCAGGAATACATGTTCTTGCTTGTATTTTTTGCTCAAGGCAAGAGCTCTACCACTCTAGTTTTTATGATGTTCTTTTTATTAGGAACCTTACCAGTTTCTTGCTGCCAAAACTCTAGGAAGTAGTAACTAGTGGCTGATTTTGTAAAATTTTATATGATACAGATCTAGGTGCATATGATGCTAAGATAAAGCATACTCTCTGTTCTCAAGAAGTTTACATTCCAGTTGAAGAGAGATGGAAGGATACATATGTAAAATACAATGAAGAATTAAAAAATAAAGATGTGCTATTGATACAGAGGCAATCAAAAACTTCTAATCTGAGCTAGAATGAAAAGTAATTGGGTAAAGGAAAAAATGACGGGGCTGGGAAGGTGGCTCAGTGGTGGAGCGCTTGCCTTGCATGCCTGAGGCCCTGGGTTCGATTCCTCAGCACCACATAAGAAAAATGCCGGAAGTGGTGCTGTGGCTCAAGTAGTAGAATGCTAGCCTTGAGCTGAAGAGCTGAGGGACAGCGCCCAGGCCCAGAGTTCAGGCCCCACGACTGGACCCCCCCCCAAAAAAAGAAAGAAAGTAAGAAAAAATGACAGGTGATATGACTATTAAGAGAGATGTTAGTGTTAGACTGAATGGAAATGCAGGTAAGGTGAACCTATCACAAAGGTATAAATTTTCACTTTATCATGAAAACAGGTGAGTTTTTTGGGGGACACAAATGGAATGTGAGATTGAGAATGTTGTTGTCCTCCAGTAAAAGTTCCTACCTTTTTTTCCCTTCATGATACAGTTTATATGCCTCGCGTAATGTCTATATTTCCTGCCCCTAGCAGTATGGTACACCTATGAGTCTTAAGTACACACAGTGTGTTCCACTTCTAGGAAGTATATTATAGAGAATTGAACTGTGTCCTCCTTTATTCCTTTTTCCTGCTTCTATCCTGGTACTAGAAGTGTGGTTTTGGCTGTGAGTTACTTTCCTAGACCATGTGATAGGGACTCATAGGTAATACAGAGTGGAAAGCAGGAAGGAGTTGTAGTTCCTTGTAGGGAAGAACTTCATATTAGTCTATATAGTTCATTTCCAGACTGTTCTTTGAGAGAGATAAACTGAAATAAACTAAGTATTTAGCTATACTATTTTAGCCTTTTCTCTTACTTTTAGGTGAATTTAATTCTAACTGATACAGCGTAACTGGGGCATCCAAGTACATAAGTCCATTGGATAGTAGCATATATGGATGTGAACCCTAGAACAAAGACAGTGGCTAGTTAAGCAGATTTTAGAGTTGTTACATTCACTATAATACTCTGTGATAGGTGGGAATGTAGATGCTGGGAGGTTAGTGGGTATAGCTTACACAGTGTGTTAATAGTAACAAATAGTAAAAGTTTTGAGTCTGTTTTTTTTTGTTTTTTGTTTTTGTTTTTTTGCTGTTGTTGTTGGTCATGGGTCTTGAACTCTGGGCCTGGGTGCTGTCCCTCAGCTCTTCAGCTCAAGGCCAGCACTCGACCACTTGAGCTACATGCCACTTCTGGTTTTCTGGTGGTTCATTGGAGAAAAGAGTCTCATGGACTTTTCTGCCCAGGCTGGCTTTGAACCACGATCCTCATATCTCAGTCTCCTGAATAGCTAGGTTACATGCGTGAGCCGCCAGCACCCAGCTTGAGTCTGTTTTTAATTATGTGTATGTAATAGGAAGAGATAGGACAGACTAAGACAGAACTTTGTGAGCTAAAATTTTGAATATTAATTCTTGGATTTCAATCACCTGGAGGCCTGGATTGGCCTCCATCTGTGAACCTTTCTGTTTCAGCCTCCCAAGTAGCCAGGATTATAGGTATGAGCCACTGGCACCTGGCTAGGTGTTCATATAATTTTTTTTTAAATTAAAGGTGAGTAGCATATTCCCTGCTTATATATCACACACCTTTAGCAAAAAGATGTTTTGTGCCCTGAGCCTTTTTTGCTCAAGGCTAGTACTCTACCACTTGAGCCACAGCTCTACTTCTGGCATTTTTGGTGATTAATTGGAGATAAAAGTCTCAAGGATTTATCTGTCAGGGCTGGCCTGGCTTCCAACTATTTGTAAAACCAATGGTTGCAGTTAAGTGTTCCTTTGCCCTAGCAAGTGAGGGGGTGTGTTACTCTTTTTTCTTGGATTGCTAAGTGTTAGAATGTGGATAAAAAGGTTGCAAAATGTAATGTTTTCTGTCACAGGTGAAATTTACCACATACTAGTCTTTGAATATGTCAGCAACAAAACAATAGACTGTTTGAAATTGTAAAATGAAGATCTTTAAAAAAAGTAGTTGGAGACCAGGTCTAGTGGCTCACACCTCTAATCCTAGTTACACAGACTGAGATCTGAGAATTGTGGTTCGAAGTTGGAAGTCAGCCCAGGTAAGGGAATCCGTGACTCTTATCTCCAACTAACCACCAGAAAACCAGAGGTGGAGCTGTGGCTCAAAGTGGTAGAGCCCTAGCCTTGAGCAAAGAAATTTGCTCATGGATAGTTCCCAGGGTCTTAGTTCAAACCCCATGACTGACCAAAAAAAAAAAAATGTAGTTGGCTTTATTTTTTTCCTGGGTCTTGAACTCTGGGGCCTGGATGCTGTCCCTGGGCTCTTCAGCTCAAGGCTAGCACTCTACCACTTGAGCCACAGTGCCACTTCTGATTTTCTGGTGGTTTATTGGAGATAAGAGTCTCATGGACTTTCCTGCCCGGGCTGGGTTTGAACCTCGATCCTCAGATCTCAGCCTCCTGAGTAGCTAGGATTATAGGCATGAGCCACCAGCGCCCAGCAAGTAGTTGGCTTTTGATCAGGTAAGTAAATAGTTTCATAGCTCTTTCTATAAAGAATTTTTATTTGGCACAAGTATGTAAAATTTAATTTTAAGTGCTAATACAATTGTTGAGAGATATGTGTGTACACACACATACACACACACACACATACACGTTTGCCTTCAAACAAGTATGTAAAATTTAATTTTAAGTGCTAATACAGTTGTTGAGAGATACGTGTGTACACACACACACACACACACACACACACACACACACACACACACACACACACACACACACGTTTGCCTTCAAACATGGACAAAAGTAATCCTGGCAGGTAATCTCTGTTCAAGATAATAAAATTGACTAGATTAGGCTACCAGATAACTAGTAGCTACAGATCATTTGGGCATGATAGTAGCCTTTCCATGATAACATTATGTATTAATTGTAGTATATGAAACATTATTTGATATACATATAGGAATATAATGTATTATAGCTTTAAATATGTATAATTTTTATTTTTCAATTATACCTCAATAAAGCTAAAAAAAAAACACCCAAGAGCAGAGGAGTGACCAGACCTCTGAAAGATGAAGAAGAAGCCATAGGTAGTTGCTTTGCTTTGTTTTTTCTATATTGATTTGAAAGATTATTACTATATATGGCAAAAATTGTTTAGCATCTGAAAGATTTCTGAGTTAAGAAAAAAATGAAAGTTGTCAAAACTGCTAGAAATTTTCAATGTTTCAAAGCTAACTTTTTATAAAAGCTTCTTCCTGCAATCCTAACTACTCAGGAGGCTGAGATTTGAGGATCGCAGTTGGAAACCAGTCTGGGCAGAAAAGTCTGTGAGACTCTTATCTCCAATTAACTACCAAAAAAGCCAGAAGTAGAGCTGTGTCTCAAGTGGTAGAGTGCTAGTCTTGAGCAAAAAAGCTCAGGGACAGCACCCAAGCCCTGAGTTCAAACCCTAGTACTGGCTCACACACAAAAAGGTCTCTTTAAATTTTCAGATAATGTGAAATCTTAATATACATTAAACATTTTAAATAGTACCTTTGTTTTATTTTGATGAATAAGCTTTGGGAATGAAGATTAAGTTAAACACTTAAGTATTCATAACAAGATAATGCCTTAATTATGTTATTTTGTTTTATTGTTATTTTTTGCCGTGTTGTTCTCTCAGTTCCTGATACAAAGGCTGTAGCTGAAGCACAATCTTCTGCTTCTGGAGAGACCCAGCGGCTGGTGCAAACTCCGAAGAAAACCATGGCAACACCAGCAACAGGGTCAACAAGGAAATCTGGTAGAATTAAAAAACCTAAATCTATTCCAGTTCCTAAGAAGGGGAGCTCTGTTAAAACTACCACTTCAAAGAAAACCAAGGTTAGTCATATACCTTGCTAATTTATATTTCTCTGCCATGCTTTATTATTTATTACATAGAGTTTAGAAATTTATTAAGAATATACTGAGGTCTTTTTTGCAATACACTTTTATTGTAAAGGTGTTAAACTAAAGCCACACACATATTTTTTATTAATAATTTTGAGTACTTGGAATCTTTTTTTTTTTTTTTTGTCATTCGTGGGCTTCTGAACTCTGGGCCTGGGCGCTGTCCCTCAGCTCTTCAGCTCAAGGCTAGCGCTCTACCACTTGAGCACAGCACTACTTCTGGCTTTTTCTGCTCATGTGGTGCTGAGGAATCGAACCCAGGGTCTCATACATGCAAGGCAAGCACTCTACCACTGAGCAACCTTCCCAGCCCCAAAAGGTTTAATTCTCATGTAATTGGTGGAAAAGAGAGTAACTGGCAAAAAAGAAAATACTGAAGAAATAATTTATCAAAATTGCCCATATTTCATAAGTGATAGAAATATAATAACAAAATATTCAACTAGGCCTGGGAAGGTGGCTCAGTGGTAGAGCTCTTGCCTTGCATGCCTGAGGCCCTGGATTTGATTCCTCAGCACCACATAAGCAAAAAGAAAAAAGCCGGAAGTGGTGCTGTGGCTGAAGTGGTAGAGCGCTAGCCTTGAGCTGAAGAGCTGAGGGACAGCGCCCAGGCCCAGAGTTCAGGCCCCACGACCGGACCCAAAAAAAAAAGAAAAAAGAAATTTATAGACTTTTCTTTAGCAGTGTGAAAAAAATTTATTGCATGGAAGGAACCTCAGAAAACTAAGTTCTATATAGTGAACTATTTTGACTAAGGCGTAATGAGTTGAACTAGATCAGAGAATCTTGGCTTCTTGATCGCTTCCTGCACATTTGAGGAACTCTGAAAAGTACTGCAGTTCATGATACACAGAAGATTTCCAACCTGAGGACTTCTGATAACTAGTTTTGTGAACCAGTGTTGGCTATAATTTTGAGCATAATGTAAACTCATGTTCTTTGTTTTTAACAGGAAAAATTTATTCCTGTATTATGTTCCACATCTTCAGCTTCTCTGCGTTCTCTGACCAGAGGCCGTGGCAGTTCTAAGGATGCTAGTTCTGGACCATCTAAAATAGTGATGTCTACAGGTAATTTAGTATTTTTACAGGTTGTAAAATTCCCTTATATTCTGTATTGTTTTCAGTATCTGGAAATAATTCTTGGGAATAAGAGGTAAAAAGGTGATAATAGTGAATATTTCCTTAAGCGTTTTCACATTAAAGCATTTTATAAGTCATCATGACTGTTCAATTTGATAATAAGGAAAAATGTATGTTTAAATATGTAAAGTCAGTTGAAAATTCAGTGTCTTAAAATATGTTAAGATCTATAACATTTATGTTGTTAGTGAATTGATTCTCAATTTCTTTTTATTTTGCCACTGTATAGTGTGTATTTTTTGTTGTTGTTTTGCTGGTCCTGAGGCTAGAATTCAGGGCCTGGACTCTGTCCTTGGACATTTTTGCTCAAGGCTAGTGCTCTGCCACTTGAGCCACAGTTTCACTTCTGTATTTTTGATGCTTAATTGGAAATAGGAGTCTCATGAAATTTCATGCCTGGGCTAGTTTTGAGCCACGATCCTTAGATTTCAGCTTCCTGTGTAGCTAGGATTACAGACTATGAGCCACAGGCGCCTGGCTATTGTCTGTATTTCTACAGCTACTTCAAAGTTTTAAAATTTTCATTTGAGCCGGGCACCAGTGGCTCATACCTGTAATCCTGGCTACTCAGGAAGCTGAGATCTGAGGATCGAGGTTCAAAGCCAACCCGGACAGGAAAAGTCCATGAGACTCTCACCTCCAATAAAACACCAGAAAACTGGAAGTGGCACTGTGGTTCAAGTGGTAGAGTGTTAGCCTTAAGCTGAAGAGCTCAGGGACAGTGCCCAGGCCTTGAGATCAAGCCACACAACTGACCCCCACAAAAAATTCATTTGAAAATACTTTCTCTTGACAGATCCTTTCCTTGCCTGTCAGGTGTTGTGACTTTGACTGTTCTTTGCTATGTAAAGAATGTGAAAGAAGACAGACCCAGTCAAGTCAATTCCTCTTATCTCCTATGCATATTTCCTTATTCCTTTCCTGTTTTTAAAGAACATGTTCTAGGGCTTCCTGTCCTAGGTCCTTAATTATTTTCCCTCTACTCTTCTAATTCCTTGGACTTTTCCTTTTTTTGGTCTTTCATGGGATTTGAACTCTGGGCTTGGGCGCTGTCCCTGAGTCTTCAGTTCCAGGCTAGCACTCTACCAATTGAACCACAGCACCAACCACTTCTGGTTTTCAGGTGGTTAATTGAAAATAAGAATCTCATGGACTTTCCTGCCTGGACTGGCTTTGAACTGCGATCCTCAGATCTCAGCCTTCTGAGTAGCTAGGATTACAGGCGTGAGCCACCAGTGCCCACATTTCCTTGGACTTTTTTCTTCAACATTTTTCTTTCTTGACTAAAATATAATTACATTGTTTATTTTTTTTAAAGAGAGATCACCTTAAAAAGTATTACTTTAGCATACCTTAGTTTACAGTTTATTTCTGACTTTCAGTCCATTATTAGGAGAGATTAGTTAAATAAATACAGGCTGACCATATGTAAACTGAAAATCTGAAATCTGAAATGGCTTAAAATTTAAAACTTCTTGAGCGCTTAGTGTGATACCACAAGTGACAAACCCTTGACTTCATGTGGTGGGTTGCAGTCAAAACACAGGTGCCAAAAACATCGTAAAAATAGTGTCTGTACATAATTTATTTCTCACATATGAGATATAAAAGAGTTTTGTGTGTAATTTATTTCCCATATATGAAATATAAGAGTTTGTGTTTAGACCTAACTCTTATCCCCAAGATATTCTCATTGTGTAATCTGAAGCACTTCTAGTCCCAGGCATTTCAGATAAGACATAATCAATCTATATAAGAGAGAAGAGATAAAACATTGGAATTCTTAGCAGGCATTGTGTGGCTCACACCTGTAATCCTAACTACTCTGAAGGCTGGAGTTGTGAGGATCATGGTATGAAGTCAGCCCAGCCCAGGGAGGAAAGTCAAAGAGATTCTTATCTCCAATTCAGCACCAAAACAGGAGAAAGTTGAGCTGTGGCTCAAATGGTAGAATGCTAACCTTGAGTTAAAAAGCTCAGGGGCAGTACCTTGGCAACGAGTTTAAGCCCTAGGATGGGCACAGACAAAACATTGAAATTCTTATTCAGCTTTGCTTGTGTTTGAGAGGATGTATCTGTGACGTCAGTAACTCTGGTTTGAGTTTTAATCACCACTGCATTTCTATTTCCTATATTGCTACAAAGTTGCATTACCATGTGTTTCAATGTAGTAAAACAGATTAATGGGTTTTTACAATAATAAATACAGTCTATGTATGAAAGTTTGCAGTCAAAATTAATGAGGTAAAAATAATGTGCCTCTTGATTTAGTTTTGATAATGGTTGGTATACCTGCATGTTTTTTTGTTTGTTTTTTGGCCACATAGGGCTTGAACTCAGGGCCTTAGCACTGTCCCTGAACTTTTTCAATCAAGGCTAGCACTCTACCAATTTGAGCCACACCACTTCTAGTTTTCTGGTGGTTAATTGGAGATAAGAGCCTCTTGGACTTTCCTGCCCGAGGCTGACTTTGAACTATGATTCTCGGATCTCAGCCTCCTGAGTAGCTAGAATTACAAATGTGAGCCACTAGTGCATAGCTTACCTGCATGTTTTTACAGTGTATATTGATGTATATTTATTGATTCTGATAAATAAAAATGATTAATTTGAGATTATAATTGAATTCTGTATTAGACTTTTATTAAGGAATTTTAGTTTTCCAGTGAACCTTGCCGTATATAGAATGGATATTTTTATAGTCTTTTGTTGTTATTGTTGTTGTTTGTGGTGCCAGAATTCAGGGCCTGAGTGCTGTCCCTGAGGATTTTTGCTCCAGGCTAGTGCTTTGCCACTTTGAGCCACAGCTCCACTTCTGGTTTTCTGGTTGCTAATTGGAGATAAAGAGTCTTATGGACCTTCTTGCCTTGGCTGGCTTTGAACCAGATCTCGGCCCTCTGAGTAGCTAGGATTACAGGTGTGAGCTGCTGGCACCAGGCTTTATTTTTATATTCTTAATAAATATGCATGATTAGAACTTAGTATGGAATATACTTTAAATATTTGGTTATTTTAGAAAATACAACTGAAGTACAATATGGTGATTTAAAAGAAATTGTCTGAAAAAGGAATATATCAAGATGACCAGTTTCACAAGGAAATTAATGTTGTTTACAATTAAATAAGAAATATATTCATCTCTCTTTGTACCATGTTACATAGTATAAAAATATATGAAGAATATTCCTAAACCTTATATGCTACAGTTTTTATATAATTTGAACAAAACTCTAAAATATTGAAGACATATTTTGACTTTTTCATTGAATATTTAATATATGTATTCAAATATGCTGATAAATTTGCCTACATATTTTTAGGTAGCAGAAGAAACACTACTATTAACCATACTTAGTTTTTCCTTAAATGGAGTGACAAATGGGATATAGTAATTGTGTACTATGTTCGCAAAGCTTCTTTTAATTAATCTCATTTATTGTTGTTGTGTCGATGAACACATTTTTCCTCAAGTCTGTGTCTATATAAACAAACATGGAAACACTGGCCCTCACCTGGATCCAAAGAAAATCCAGAATCTTCCTGATCACTTTGGCCCAGGCCCTGTGAATGTGATACTTCGTAGGACTGTGCAGTCCTTCGTGGATTGTGCCTTTGAGGCAAAGACTGTTTTTGGATTTCTCAAGCCAGATAATCGTGGAGGAGAAGTGATAACTGGTATAGTAATCTAATCCTTTACTTAATTTTGTTTCCAAAGTTGATTTTCAAATTAGGCAAGGTAGGATTTTATGACATGTAGACTATAATATTTATATTCTATTAATGTGCTATAATCTTTATTACACTTTTGTAATGAGATATGTACAATAGTTACAGAATGTTTATAGACCTAGCACTGTTTTGGGAACTTTACTTGCCAAATAGACAAATGATGTTAGAGTGATTATTAATATCACTCTAATGAGGTATGGAATTTTCTTTTTATGTATTTGTACCTCAGTAATTGTACATTTTACATTTATATAGCAAACAGATTGCTCTATAAGAAGTTTTAAATATAAATATAACTCAAGAACTCATTGAAAGATAAGATGCAACTTGTGATTTCTGTGATTCTGTTATTAGACACTACAACATTTGTGCCAGTAGAATGTTTGGAATAGAAGAAAATGTTTTTATCAAAGGATTTCTATTCTGTTTACTTTCTAAATATTTTAAAGTAAGACTTTTTTTAACCAGAGCAAGCTCTGGTTAAAAATGTGTTTGAATGAGAGAAACATTTTAGTGTAAGATTATTCCTTTATTAATTATAAAAAACATGAATTATACATTTCCTAATATGAGGCAATTTTTGTTACTATGTTTTATTTCTCTCTCTGTGAGATATTGACATCTCTTCTGCCCCAACAGCCTCCTTTGATGGAGAAAATCATGCCATCCAGCTCCCTCCAGTAAATAGTGCATCATTTGCTCTTCGCTTTCTTGAGACTTTGTGTCACAGCCTGGAGTGTGATAACCTTTTGAGTAGCCAGCCTTTTAGCTCTTTTAAGGGTAATATTCATAGCCCTATAAAGCAAGATAAACCAGGTGAGACAAAAATAAAGATTTTTATGCTATGCTTCTATTTTATATTTTATACGTGAGGATCTTATACAGCAGAGTTTCTCTTTCTATCCTTTTCTAAAGTAAGCATTTTTGCCAAATGTGTAATATGTAGTTAGAAAGTAATTTCTTGATGTGTTAATGGACTTGAGAATTAAAGCATAGGGTTATTTTGGCTTTTTTAAAATGATTATTCACAGTTACACATTTTCTATTATATTGAAGTATGGCTTTAAAGATATTAGCCTTATACCTGTTTTCTCTTACATGTGGAAGCTTGATCTAAAATACAAACATGCATGATAACATATACATGGCTCTCTGCACATACACAAAACTGACTAAAGGATGGTATATTTAGGGGAGGAGTCCAAGGTGTAACTCCTCTGAACACCTAATGTACTGTTTATCAATTTTGACAGAGACACAGAGGGGGAGCACATGAATGAAGGGAAGAAGGATGAGCTAGTACAGTCATTATATTCAATGTACGTTTTGTAGAAAATGAGAGTACGGATTTTTAGGATAAAACACTCAGCTTAGGTGGCTCATACCTGTAATTCTACCTATTGAGGAGGCTGAGATCTGAGGATCACTTTCCTAGCCCAGGCAGGAAAAACTGTGAGACACTTCTCTCCAATTGAACAACCAGAAAACCAGAAGTGGTGCTATGGCTCAAAGTGGTAGAGTGCTAGCCTTGAGGGAAAATGGTCAGGCCCTCAGTTCAAGCCCTATGACCAACAAAACCACCTCAGGAACTTTTGTCAAATGCCTTGTTTGCATATTTTAGCAATTGTCAATTTTAGGACATGTCAGTGAAGTAGAAAATATATAGAGAAAATTCATTGTTTACAAAGTAAGCACAGCTGAACAGTGAAATCTTGGTTGAAAAAATTAGCCATTACTATTACTCTAGAAAAACCCCTAATGTGTCAGTGCCACTTTCTATCTGCTATTCCCCTTAGATCCTTGTGAGGATAACTCCTGTCCTGACTTCTAGTATCATCTTTGTTTTGCCTGTTTATGAGCTTAGTGCAAATGGAATCATCACAGTATTTCTTTGTGGCTAGCCCTCTTCACTTATGTTAAGATTTGTTATGTATTACGTATTAAGATTTGTTATGTAATAGAACATTTCATTTTCACTGTTGTATAATATTCTATTATGTAAATATGCCTTTATTATTGTTTGTATACATTTAGGTACTTTCTGTTTGGTGTGATTATGAATAGCATTATGGTGAACTTTTTAGTACATGTGTCTTGATGAAATATGTATGTCTTTGTATCATGTTTCTATTTAGGAGTAGAATTACTAAGTCCTAGGAAATGCATAGGTTCAGCATTAGTAGTTACCATTAAAGCAGTTTTTCTCAGTGGTTGCTTCAGTTTACTGTCCAGCTGACTGGTTTGCTACCAAGAATAGGTTCTCTGGTGACATTTTTTTATTGTGCAAAATTATAATGCTTGCCTACTGATGCCAGTGTTCTTTGCGTATCTGTTTTTTTTTTCAGTATATTGAATATTATGTATAAAATATCCATAGATGTTCTAGATTTCTACCTGTTTCTTTTCCCTTTTAGACAGAAAGATACAGGGGCTAACTCCAGTCAGAGACTCAGCTTGTTTGGGACTGAAGCTTGTTTGATGGTAGTTTATTGGTAGAGTGATTGGATAGCATATACAAGGCCCAAGCTTGGTTCTTGGCATTGTCAAAAAGAAAGAAAAATAAGGAAAAGGGAAGAAAATAATTCTGTTTGGTTCTTCTCCAGGAAAACCTAGCAATTCTGTAGTTCCTAAGCCCTGAAAGACTATAGGACATTATGCCTTTATTTTTAGAGATTTGCAACTCAGATTGTCAGCCTTCTTCTTCATTCACAAAATTGAGACAGGCATGGTGATATGTACCTATGATCTCAGTACTCAGGAGGCTGAGGCAGGAGGATCATGAGGTCAAGGACAATCTGAGCTATATAATGTGTTCAGGCCAACTCAAGCCACATAGTGGGATAGCGAGACTGTCTCAAAACAACAAAAAAGGGCTAGAGGTTGCACAGTACAGCATCTTCCTAGCAATGCAAAGCCCTGAGTTCAAACTCCAGAAGAACTTAGAAAATAGGGGTGAGGATATGATTCAGGTGGTAGAAAGCTTTCCTAGCAAGCTCAAAGCTCTGAATTTAAACTTCATTACTACCAAAAAAAAGTTCATGTTGAGTCATAAACTATTGAGTATTTGAGTTAGTCCTTTTCCTTGGGTGAGTCTTTATTTCCTGAGCTACAGGAGAGTTTTGGAGATTCCAGTTCTTTTTAAGAGCTTTCAGCCTTACTCATTTTTGCATATAGTCCTAGAACCAGCAAAGGTCCCATAGGGGAAAGCCCCTCAAGATTTTTATTTTCAATTTGTCACTACCTGTGTGACTCAGCTAAATCTATTCTTTTCTTTTTTTGGTTGGTTGTAGGGCTTGAACTCAGGGTCTGGGCACTGTCCCTGAACCACTTTGGGCTCAAGGTTAACACTTTACTACTTGAGCTACAATGCCACTTCGATTTTTTTTTTTGTCAGTTATGGGGTTTGAACTCTGGGCCTGGGCACTGTCCCTCAGCTCTCCAGCTCAAGGCAAGCAGTCTACCACTTGAGCCACAGTGCTACTTCTAGTTTTCTGGTGGTTTATTGGAAATGAGAGTCTCACAGACTTTCCTACCGGGCTGGCTTTGAACAGATCTCAGCCTCCTGAGTAGCTAGGATTACAGGTATGAGCCACTGGCACCTGGCTTCCTTTTTTTTTTTTTTTTTTTTTTTTTTGAGTGGTTAATTGGAGATAAAGAGTTTCATGGGGACTTTTCTGCCCTGTCTGACTTTGAACTGCAATCCTTAGATCTCAACCTCCTGAGTTGTTAGGATTACAGGCATGAGCCACCAGTGCCTGGCTAAATCATTTCCTGATTTATTTTTGCCTCCACAGAACCCTCTGTTTGGGTCAAATCCTATTTTTAGCTCACTAACATGGATCAGGAATATAATTCATGGGAAAAAGTGATGGAAATACTTAAGTTTAGCCTAGAATAGTTCTTCCCTTTCTGGAATTTAATTTTATTAATTTATTTAGAAGTACATTTGATTGATAAGTAAGCAGTAGACTCATTGTAAGAGTAGCCTTAGATGGAATCACCTAGAAAATAGAGTATCTACTTTTCCATATCTCATATTAACTCCTCTTGATCTTGGGAGCAGTTTTTTCAGGTCTTTTTTTTTTCTTTTTTCTTTTTTTTGTCAGTTGTGGGGCTTGAATTTAGGGCCTGGGCGTTGTCCATGAGCCTCTTTGTGCTCAAGGCTAGCTAGCACTCTACCACTTGAGCCACAGCACCACTTCCAGTTTTTGAGTGCTTAATTGGAGATGAGAGTCTTACAGAGACTTTTCTGCCTGGGCTGGCTTTGAGTCATGATCTTCAGATCTCAGCCTCCTGAGTAGCTAGGATTATAGGCTTGAGCCACCGGTGACCAGCTTGTCAGGTCTTTTTATGAGTTACCTCACTATCATCTTCCTTAGGTATTTAGAGAGATCAGATGAACCCAGAATAAATAAAGTGTAGGCATATTCCTCTTGGAAATACATTGAATTATTTCAGTAGAAATATGTAATAGGATGCTGTAAACACATGCTTATGAATAATTGAATTACTGCCATTGTTGATAAAGTTATAGTATGCAAACAGTTGAGAAACATTTCATACTGATACAAAAATGTTTGAATATAGTAATATAGTAATTACCATATATAGAATATAGTAATTAGAACACATTTTTTAAAAACAGTGACCGAGGAACCAAGTGAAACTCAGAGAATGAAACGACCTCAGGAACCAATACATTTTGAAGCTGCCCCTCATAAGCTGCCCAAATTAATGATACATCCCTCTAAAGGTAAATAGCATCTACATGCTCCAGGATTGGGAGAGGAAGTTCTTTTGCTACCACTTATGAATGCTTTGAGATGATGTTCTTGGAGGTAAGGAAGTATATTTTCCCAAGTGAGTTTGGCAGTTAGGCTGTAACTTTTACAGCTCAAGTACTGCCCTACCTTTAGAAGTATATACCATCATTTCTCCCAAGATAAAAAGAAATGTAATAACCTTTTTCCATTCAGCCTTACTTGCTAAAAACTGATAATGGAGTTTTATCATTACTTTTATTCAGTGAAACTGTTCATTGCTCCAGTAGTAAGCAAGTGTTAGGAACCAACATTATGATCATGTTATAATAAGTAGTTTTGAAGAATTAAACTCCTAAGTACCAGTGCTTCTGTACCCCATTTGGTACTGGGGATTAGACTGAGTTTTGTGCATGCTAGGAAAGTGCTTCACCACCTGAACCATGCCCTTAGCCCAGAAAAAATGCTTTTATGGGATATTAACATCGTTGGTGACAAGACTGGCAAGAACTTTGAAATTAACATGAGAAATTCAGGTGATAACATGAATCGATTTGGGTTTCAAAACAGAATCCATTACTATATGATGAAGATGGGATGGTTATGTGCTTTGTGCTAGAAGTTTGTGGTTCAGGAGTTGGAGGCATGGCTTATGTGGTATAGTGCCTGCCTGCCAAGCACAAGGTCAAACCCCAGCCCAACAAAAAAACAATAGTTCATAGTTGATTCCGTATAGCATGGATTAAGTAAATCATTTCTAGAAACGAGATTTTTTTTGTCTGTTTAATAGTATTTGAGCAGTAGTTGTGTTGAAAATAGCCTCCTTTTATCTATTTCTCTATAGAAAAATTGTTGCTTGAAGGACCTGATATGCTCCTAGAGGAAAAAACTCTTGAAGATCCCAAGAATCCACCACTAAGTGTAGGAGATTGTTTGAGTTCTGTCTGTGAAATTCTGCCAGCTACCTCAAGTTTACCTTCAGAGGAGAAGAAATCACCTACCAAGAGCAGTTACTTTGACTCTCCATTTCAAATGCAGAGCAAAAGTGAAGGTATATTCAAATATAGTGATCATCAGGCAATGTATTTTTTCTCGAAGTTTCTACATTCAGTAGCATCTCCTGAGAATGTATTATATTGGAGAAAGTGCCAAAATTATGGAGGCCAAATTCTTCCATTCACAACATTGCCAGAGCTAAGCCATTATGGCTATTGAAATACTCATGTCATCACAGTTATCTCTGGAGATTTGAATCATCAACTATATTTCTGATAGAGATTTCTCAGATTAGTAATTTTCTAGCAATTGCAGTTTGTCATTTGTTTGAGTACTGTTAGATCTTTGAAACCACTAGTGACTCCAAAGCCTAGAAAGACATATTCTCTTTCCTTTTTTTGTTTTCTTGATACCTTTCCTATCTATAGCCTGTATACCTCCTGTGCCAGAACAGAGCTCTGGCATCCTGTTTCTGAAGCTGGATCTTTTTCCCATTCTCCAGATTCTCTGCCATTCACTGTCAGACACCGGTGCCCAGTAGCCTGGGTAAACAAAGCAGCATCTTGTTGACATTTGGAAAAATCTGAAACAACCATCATGTTCAAAGATGATTATTCCTCTTGCCCTTTTAAAGGTTAAGTGTATAGGAAAGAGAGGGTAGAAATAAGTGGGCTTTTTTCTTTCTAGCATCTAAGCTAGATTGAGTAATGAATGAAGTAGAAACCAAGTAACTCTCTTCTTTTTATTATTGATGCTATCTCTGGACAACCTCACTGTGAGCATACTGTGACACATTTATTATTGTCACTTCTGTCTTTCTTATTCCTTTAAAGATTGTCTCTGACTTTAGTTATTCTATATGTGGTGGACCAGTAGTCTTTTTTTCAATTGTTGTTATAGAGTTGAAATACAGAGGGGTTATAGTTACATGAATCAGGTAATGAGAATGCATACAATTTTTTAGTTTTAATATTTTCAAAATATTTGAAGAAAGGCCTTAATAAAAAAATTCTGAAAGATTTTTTTTTGGTCAGTCATGGGGCTTGAAATCTGAGCCAGGGCGCTGTTCCTGAACTCTTCAGCTCAAGGCAAGCCCTCTACCACTTGAGCCACAGCGCCACTTCTGGTTTTCTGGTGTTTATTGGAGATAAGACTTTCCTGCTGGGCTGGCAGATCTCAGCCTCCTGAGTAGCTAGGATTATAGGCATGAGCCACTGGTGCCCAGCTAAAAGATTATTTTTAATGTTGAATATCTTATTTCCAAATGTATGGTTAATTTTATCATGTTAAAGTATCCTATATTTGAGTTTAAAAATGTTGCTTCTGATCTTCTTAGGACTGGAAACTTAATAGTAACAACATTATTAGTAATTCACTTAGTGGTTATAGAATTTATCATCATCTTCATTACTGTATGACATTATATGCCAGTCATATAGTATTTTATATAGCCTCATTTATATAACATTCTAAGAATTCCATGAGATGAAGGTTGCTGATAAACATTTTTAGGTTAAAAAAATCCCAGAAGTCATTTGGGTAAGGTTTCCAAACTAGAAATCAACTGGGCCAATCCTTGAATCCACTCTGGCTCCAAGACCATACTCTTTTATATACATACATTATATACATACATATACACACACACATATATCAATGAGATGTACAAAGTGTTATGTCGAAAAATGAACTTTACAACTTTGGTGGGGTGGGAGGTGGGGGTGGTGGTGGTAGGGGGGTGTGGGGATGGGGGGATGGAGAGGGGAAGGGATGGTATGGAGAAACAAAGGAGGAGCAACAATGCTTGATAAGAAATGTCCTCACTATCTTGCCCATGTAATTGTAACCCCTCTGCACGGTATGTTCACAATTTAAAAAAAAAGTTATTTCCAAAAAAAAATTGTAAAGATACTGTACAGAAGGGTTAGAGTACATGAGTAAGGTAATGAGTACATTTCCTATCAAACATTGTTACCCCCTCCTTTCTTTCAAGGCCATACTCTTAACTACTATGCTACTACATTTCTAGAGAACAAGGGAACATTTCATTTTGAAATTGTCTAGCAATGTCACTATTGTTATTTTCTTTAAGGTACTACAACTGTTATTTAAAACTGAGTTTTCTTCTGGTAACTAGTGATGCTCATACAACTTCCTGTTGTACTTTGCCCCATTATTTGAATGACAAAAATTTCTAACCTTTATTGCAGCTTTCTCTGATTTTTTTTTTTTTTTTTTTTTTTTTTTTGTCGGTTGTGGGGCTTGAATTCTGGGCCTGAGCGCTGTCCCTCAGCTCTTCAGCTCAAGGTGAGCGCTCTACGGCTTGAGCCACAGCACCACTTCCAGTTTTCTGGTGGTTTATTGGAGATAAGAGTTTCATGGACTTTCCTGCCCAGGCTGGCTTTGAACCCGATCCTCAGATCTCAGCCTCCTGAGTAGCTAGGATTACAGGCATGAGCCACTGGTGCCCTGCTTCTCTGATTTTTTTGAAGATACAGACCTACCTAAATTATTTTTCCATATAGGCTAAAACAAGAAATACTTGTTTTATTTTTTAATATAACAGTCTTATTCAAGAAATCAGACCTTTTCATGTATTTTATCTGTAGTAATCTAAAAACTAGTTACATGTTAGTCAAAACATGAGTATACCAGATTCTGCTGACAGAAACTACAAACACCACATAAATAAAAGGTAATCTAGCCAGGCACCAGTGGGTTATACCTGAATTCCTAAGCTACTTTAGGAGGCTGACATCTGAGGACTGGGGCTTAAAGCTTGCATGGGTAGGAACGTCTGTAAAGCTCTTTTCTCCAAGTAAGTAACAAAAATCCATAAGTGGAAGCCGAGTGGTTGTTCACACCTGTAATTCTAGCTACTCAGGAGGCTGAGATCTGAGGATCGTGTTTCAAAGCCAGCCCTGGCAGGAAAGTCTGTGAGACTCTTATCTCCAATAAACCACTAGAAAACCAGAATACTGTAGCTCAAGTGGTAGAGCTTTCACCTTGAGCTGAAGAGCACAGGGACAGTGCCCAAGCCCAGAGTTCAAGCCCCACGACTGACAATAAACAACAACAACAAAACAAAAACAAAAACAATCCATAAGTGGAATTGTAGCTCAAGTGCTAGAGTACTAGCCTTGAGTCTAAAAGCTATGGGGGACTGCATAGGTAACTTAGAAATATGATTAATCTTCCTAATGTCTTTTTTGTTTATACCAGTCCTGGGGCTTGACCTCAGGGCCTGGGCACTGTCCCTGAGCTTCTTTTAAGCTCAAGGCTAGTATTCTACCACTTGAGTCATAGCACCACTTGGATGTTGAATTGAAGGAGATAACTGTTCTGTCTCGACTGCCAAAAGGGCTAGAACATTCATTAAAATAGAGTAATGGATTAGGTTAGTTGACCCTACGTAATTTAATCCATGTAACATCATATGTTATACTTGACTGAGGCCCAAGAGATCTTGTATTCCTGCATCTATTTTATTTATGATCTTAATAGCTTTTTTATTGTCTGTCATGGGGCTTGAATTCTGGGCCTGGGTGCTATCCCTCAGCTCTTCAGCTTAAGTCAAGTGCTCTAACACTTGAGCCACAGCACCACTTCTAGTTTTCTGGTGGTTTATTGGAGACAAGAGTTTCGCAGACTTTCCTGCCCAGGCTGACTTTGAACCATGATCCTCAGATCTCAGCCTCCTGAGTAGCTAGGATTACAGATGTGAGTCACTCGTGCCAGCCTGGCTCTTAAAAGCTTTTTAAGGTGCATTCTGCTGTTTGGGGTAGATCAAATGGGATGTGATGATCATTTTTACCTTAGTTGATACAGTCCAGCAAAATTTGTATGCTATTTTTTTCTCTGATAAGAGGGTAGGATATATTTTAGTATAAAGATTTTATTTCACAATAAGTTGTGATGTTGTAAAGACATGAAATCCAGAGTTACACATAATAAAAATATTTATTTTATCTTCTTTGTTCTTTATATATTCCACAAGTAAATACTCAAAATGCTCCTGAATGTTCATAGCCCAAATTATGGGAAAGAAAATCTAAGTAACACACAAATAGAACAAACTTGTTTTAACTCTTCTTGGTTAGAGAAACTAACCTTTCTCATAAACTATAAAAATCCCTTAAATTATCATCACATATTAACTTTAAGAGTTGAGCACCCTGAGTTTGTTAGAACAAAGAACTTTTAGAACAATTTAGTGAAGAACATAGATAAAACCTTGTGAAGTATGAGCCCCTAAATTGTTTCATGTTTCAGATATTTATTGATTAATGAACTTTTAATCAGAACATCTGTTGGAATTAAACTAAAATAGACATAAAGTGAAATCCCCTTTCTGTAAAAGTAATTTGAGCTAATAAAAACTAAATATTAAATTTACTTCTGATCTAGCTAATAAAAATATAACTTTAAAGTTTAGCTTAAAAAATAAGAAAAATTTAGCCAGACGCCGGTGGCTCACGCCTGTAATCCTAGCTACTCAGGAGGCTGAGATCTGAGGACCATGGTTCAAAGCCAGCCCGGGCAGGAAAGTTCGTGAGACTCTTATCTCCAATAAACCGCTAGAAAACCGGAAGTGGTGCTGTGGCTCAAGCGGTAGAGCGCTCACCTTGAGCTGAAGAGCACAAGGACAGTGCCCAAGCCCAGAGTTCAAGCCCCATGACAAAAAAAATTTAAAAGTTCAGATTAATGTTTAAACCATGAGATATAGTAATCTAAGGAGTAAATATAATGCTAAGAATGTCCATATTGAATACATTGGAGAGATTTGGTAAAAGAAGTAATCAATCCCTTGTTTGCCCAACATGCTCAAGGCTCTGGATTCTATCCCCAGCAAGACCCACAAAAAAGTGATTCAGTTTAGGCAATTATAAACATGTAACTTTGGGAAAATTCCATATATTTAGTAAAATAAAACTAATTTAGATAGAAATTGAGAGTAGGAGAAGCTGGGCACTGGTGGCCCATGCTGTAATCCAAGCTACTCAGGAGGCTGAGATCCGAGGGAGGTTCGAACCCAGTCTGGGCAAGAAAGTCCGTGAGACTCTTTATCTCCAATAAACACTGGAAGTGGCACTGTGGCTCAACTGATAGAGCCTTAGCCTTGAGCTAAAGAGCTGAGAGACAGTGCCCAAGCCCATAGTTCAAGCCCTCGACTGACGAGAGAGAGAGAGAGAGAGAGAGAGAGAGAGACAGAGAGACAGAGAGACAGAGAGACAGAGAGACAGAGAGACAGACAGAGACAGAGAGAGGGGGGGAATTCATTGCAACATTTGGAGTAGGAGATTGCTGAACCAACTTTAATCTAAGTAACAAATCTCTTTCTGTTCTTATCTGTGGCCCAAGAAGCCTTGTGTTGTTGCATCTGTTTTCATGATCTTTAAAGCTTTCAGATGTCCTCTGAAGCTGCTGTTTTGGGAAAGTCCCATGAGGGTATTCTTAGATCGCCAATCATCTTTATTTAAGCTTTCACTAGATTTTATAGTTAGAGTCTTAAATCCTTTCTTGAGTACTTAAGGTTCCAGGAATGAGACCACTACTCACTCCCAACCTTAACATCTCTTCTTTCAGAATAATGATCAGGTTAAGTATGATTTGTTTTTTTTCCCCTCCTCATTGAAGATCCAAGTTATATAGCTGTACCTGACCCCAGTGTCCTGAAACAAGGCTTCTCTAAGGACCCTTCAACCTGGTCTGTGGATGAAGTGATACGGTTTATGAAACATACAGATCCTCACATATCAGGCCCCCTCGCCGACCTCTTCAGGCAACATGTAATGTATCTTTTGATCCAGTTTTCCTGCTGCCTTAATGCCTTTGAATGACCTGTCTTCAAGCCTTTCAGTTGGATACTGACTTGTGTGCTTAGTGAGGTTTTTCCTCAATGGTTTTTCCATTGTCAAGAAAGGTTATTTTGCCAAAGGTCCTTAAATGGTAGGTTAATGGTCTACTCGTTAAATGTATATCCGAGTGCCTGTAATACTAAACAGTGTCAAGTTCTCAAGAGATGTGTTTCAGTCTACCATTGTGAGGCTGCCAGCCCTTTCCTGTTTGCCCCTCCAATATCACCCCTACCTGTTTCCTGCTTGCCCTAGGATCAGTACTTGGAGGAGAAGACCTTGTTGGGCTACCCAGTGAATTTATGTAAGGTTAATTGTAACTTTATTTTAAAACAGGGATTCATAGCCGGGTGCCGGTGGCTCACGCCTGTAATCCTAGCTACTCAGGAGGCTGAGATCTGAGGATCGAGGTTCAAAGCCAGCCCGGGCAGGAAATTCTGTGAAACTCTTATCTCCAATGAATCCCCAGAAAACCAGAAGTGGAGCTGTGGCTCAAGTGGTAGAGCACTTGCCTTGAACTGAAGAGCTCAGGGACAGCGCCCAGGCCCACCAGAGATCAAGCCCCACGACCAACCAAAAAAAAAACCAAAAAACAAAAAACAAAATCCAGGGAATCAAGATTCCAGTAACATAAATTGATTTATAAAAGTAATAGAACTTTAGGAGGATGTCATTAAATAAGTAATATTTCCCTAATGTTTTCTGACATTAGTGATCTATTATATAATATGTCCTTTTTAATATTGTTTGAAAATTAGTAACTAGCTTAGATAACTAATTGTTTCAGCATAAAGATAACCTTGTAGACTATGTTTAGAGTTTGCATTAATGTTGACATATTCTTGGTTGTTCTTAGAAAGTTAATATTATCTGAAATTTACTTCTACCGTTCATAGCATTTGACCCACTGTCATAGATAGTGTAATATTTTATTTAACCCATGGTGTTTAAAATCAGATAATTTGATACATAGGATACTTATTGAAGATAATGGGTTAAACTTCCTTTTTCTTAAGATTTGAAATTTCCAAATTACCAGATGATGCTCCACTATACACGTTATATTTTCATGAAAAAATACATATTCAGAGAATATGTATCTGAAAAGTACAACTTCTCTCTCTTTTACACATTCTTATATATGTAACTTTTGAAGCATAATTAATATGGGAACATTAATTATGATAGTTTTCTTCTCTCTGTAGGAAATTGATGGCGATGCTCTGCTTCTACTGAAGAGTGATATGATGATGAAATATATGGGGTTGAAGCTGGGACCAGCATTAAAACTATGTTACTACATTGAAAAACTTAAAGAAGGAAAATACAACTGAAAAACGCACAAATTTAGTTTAAACATAATTCTCAGGTGTTCTGAAAACATTTTAATTTAGAAACATTTGTCTTCTCTTAGAAGATTTTATTTCATGGAATATTACTATAAAATGTATTATCAGATTTTTAGAACTACATTTTACGTGTTTATAAAATGTTTAAGAGCTTTGGGAGGTTACTCAACCGATACAATGACTTCCTAAGAATTACAAGGCACATAGTTGAAACTCGAATACTTTTAAAAAATAAATACAATAAAAACCATTTAACATGTTAGCACTACAATACTTAAATTGGCAATGCATTTGTCTTTTTACTATTTTTATGGTATAGTTTACAAATATACTTACATGTAGTAAACAGAATAAAAGTCTTTGATTCTAGTTAATCTTTAAAGCCAAAACAGCTAAATCCCAAAGGGGAAAAAAGCTTTTATGAATAATCTGTAAGAGTTTTTATCAGAAGAGAATGTAAAGATGCACCTATTAGCTCTAAAATATTTTTATTTTACAGTGTTCCGCTAGTTTCCTGAAAGAGATAGCCATCTGCATTAGTTTTCTTTCTGTTATTGCGGCCCTTGGGATTTTATTTGCTCATATTTAAAGGAAAAAAACAAGCTTATATGAGCTTTCATAGACTATTCTTAATCAATTTTTGATCATTTTAAAAAATTATACAATAGAATGGTCACTTTGTGAAGAAAAAGTTTACACTACAAGAATGGTTTGAATGGATCTGGATTTAAGTTTTTCAATAAAATACCTACTTAAAACTTCCTATATTTTTGCTAAGCGTGGACATGAGGTATCAGTTTCTCACAGTCTTGGTAACAAGATGCCTGTGTCCAAATATTTTAAAGCTATATATGTTTGATTGTGTTTATTCTTCATATGGATACTTTACCATATCATATTATTCTCTACCTGTATGGATACACACATGAGTGTTTTCTTCTTGAATTTAATATGGCACTTTGCACTGCTACATGATGAACTATCATGTAATTAGAAGCGTTTATTCTGTAAAAAATATATATGTATTACCCATACCTCAGTTTATTCTTCAGGTGATAAGAAACAATCCAATCAGCTTCCTTACAGGGACAGTCTCTTTCCTATGCAATAGTTCTAGTTAATTTGCTTATTTCTGAGCCATTTATTCTTCCATGTTTTGAAAGATACATTAGTTCTGACTTACAGCTCCAGGTTTTATGAATTAGAACTTTTAAGAGGAAATGGTGCTATATGTCTATTGGCATTACTTTATATAACTTTGGTGTAATGTTTATAAGCTATGAGATTTTTCTAAATACCAATAAAATGTTCATTAGGGCAAGAATGTATAGTTTCTTTTCAGAAAACCAAGTAAATTTTAGTCAAGGATGCAATTACTTAAAGCATCACTTCATCTATGTTATTCTTTGTAAGAGTAGATTCTTACTTAAATTTGATCTTCTTTCAAATTGTTTGTATGAAGATGCTGTGCCCAGTTGAACAATCCTCAGGTATTTGTATAAATACTATGTTTTGAAATTTCCATATTTTAAAATATTATAATAAAGTTAACTGCAGCAATTAATGCCAAAGTCTCAGAGTGTGTGTGTGTGTGTGTGTGTGTGTGTGTGTGTGTGTGTGTGTGTGTGTGTGTGTGTGTGTGTGTGTGTGTGTGTGTGTGTGTGTGTGTGTGTGTAGTGGCACTTGGGATTGAAATCAGGGCCTTGAGCTTGCAAGGTAAATACTCTTTTTTACTTGAGCCATACCCTGAGCCACTTTTTGCCTTGGATTATTTTCCAGATGGGGGTCTGGCTTTATTCTCTGACTGGCCTGGGCTGTGATCCTCCTATTTGTGTTTCCCTGAGTCTCTGGGGATGACAGGTATGCTTTTCATGGCCATTGATTAATTGGAGTCTCCTGAATCTTCATGGTTCAAGCTTTTGTGCCTTGAACCATGATTCTCCCAAATCTGGCTCCCATCAGATTTGATTTTTCTTCATTGTGTGAACTTGTTAGACTTGAAAGACTATGACCAATGTACCTAGGAGGAAAAGCACTGGTTTTTCATGCTGTGGAAGAAATTGTACTTTTAGTTGGCTGAATATATGAAGTAAGTTTAATTTTCTGAGACCTTTTCTACAGGCTAATGCTGAGAAATGTTATAAAGTCCCCTGGTACTGATTCAGGCAATGAGGTATTCTTTAGAGTTGGATAGGTTATACGCACAGGAATCCAGCTTTGAAATGCATGCCAGTTTTCTTCTTGAAATGCATGGTATTTCAGTATATCAGGAATAAATCTTTAATTTCGTAGAGGGTTTTTTCTTCATGATGCTGGATCATATCAGGGCTTTGCACATGCTAGCCTATTATCACTAATCAATATTCTCAGCCTTTGTTTTGTTTTACTTTATTTCAGACAGAGTTTTACTATGTAACTCAAAGTGGCCTGAAGCTAGCTGTGTGACACAGGCTAGCCTGGAACTTACTATGTAGCCTAAGATGACCTAACTTGAAATTCTCCTAACTCAAGTCTCCCAAGGGCAGTGATTCAGGCATAGTGATGCCTAGCTTAGAGGTTTCTTAATATTACCAACTGAAGTGTTTAGTATTGACAAATGCCTGTTCTTCCTGATATTTTTTTAAAAAAAGAACATCTATCCATTAGTATGGCTATATTTTTAAATGAAAGTAAACATTGGTGAGGATATAGTGATGTGTAGAACCCTTGTACATTGCTGGTGGGCAAAAAGGACCCAGATACTGTGGAAAACAATGATGTGCCATGTGGTACATCAGTTCCATTGGGTATATGCTTCCAAAAAATTCAAATCAGACTCACCAGTTATTTGTACTGTACACCATTATTCAGTATAATTTTTATCTTGAAAGGTTTGGCAAAAACACAAGGCAAGTGCTTTAAGTAGAAACAGGTCAGTTTGTGTGTTTTGAGCCAGAGTCTTGTTATGCATCCCTGCCTGGCCTTGAACTTACAATCTTCCTGTTGGGATTTATAAGAATGTGCCTTAGTGACTAGCAAAAAAAAAAAAAAAAAACTTAAATTTTTTGGGGGGAGGTAGGTCATGGGGCTTGAACTCAGGGTTTGGGCTCTGAGCCCTTTGTGTTCAAGTCTAGTGTTCTACTACTTTGAGCCACAGTGCCACGTGTGGTTTTCTGGTGGCTAATTGGAGATAAGAGTCACATATTTTTCTGTTTGAGCTGGCTTTGAACTTAGTCCTCAGATCTTAGCTTCCCGAGTAGCTTGGATGATAGGGGTCAGTCACAAGTGCCAAGCTAACCTTAAGTTTTAGTAAAGCTTGATTTTCTGTTATAGCATTATCTAACAGAATTATTTGAGCCATGTAATAGTAAATTTCCCAATAGCCACATTAAAAAGAATGAACAGGTGACATAAATTTAGTAACATTTAAGCTGATATAGCCAGAGTATTTCCTATCCAACATGTAATCAATATAGAATTATTGGGAATATTTTACATTTGTGTGTGTAGGGGGCTTTGAAGCCCAATGTGTAATTTTTGCATTGGGAATTTGCTCATTTTGAGTGCTGCTGTATGCAGCTGGTGACAAATCATGTGAAGGACCAATTCTTTTTTTTTTTTTTTTGCCAGTCCTTGGCTTGAACTCAGCGCCTGGGCACTGTCTCTTGAGTTTTTTTTGCTTAAGACTAGTGCTCTACCACTTGAGCCACAGCACACCTCCCTACCTCTTGGCTAAGTTTCCGCCCAATATCTGTTACCTAGGTAACTGGCACACCTGGAAGCAGTCACCTCCCCCTGGGCTGCCTCTGGTCACATGCCTCCCATCTGGCCATTGGAAGGTTCCAGGCCTGAGGTCACATTCAGATCCAATGTGGCCACACCTTTCCCCACCTGGCCACACCTCTTCCTATCCTTAGCTTAGATAAGTCCTGGCCTGGGGGTAGATCTCGCTTTTTGAACTTGCCTCTCAACTATGCATAGCTGGCTCTGCAGTTTGGTAAATAAACTTCTTTTCCTGTCTGAATAGTGCGTGGTGTTCTCTCCATTGGCTACCTAATGAAATCTACCTACTTCTAATATGCCTTACATGTGGTGCTGTGACTCAGATGAGGTTTTTGAGTTGGAAATGTTAGAATTTCCTAACCACCCCTTTTCTATGAGCCAAACTGCTTTGAGACACCACGTGAGACTTTTCACCAACACCATTGCTGCCCTTCACATCCACATCCACACCACTACTCTGGTGAGTGAAACTACTCTCAATGGTTCTCCGTTGCTCAGTCTCTGTCCAGATGTGGCACCATGACAGAGAGCTCCTACAGCACCTCCGGAGCTGAGGACGCTTGGTTTTGGGGGGTTGGCCATTTCTTTCTAGAGGGCTCTGGGGGAAGTGGGGACGCCTGGTTTTGGGGGGTTGGCCATTTCTTTCTAGAGGGCTCTGGGGGAAGTGGGGACGCCACTTCTGCATGGTCAGCACTCCTTCACTCTCCAGACTGACTCTCCTGCACTTTTAATGGGGTGCAGTGTCACACCTGAGCTGGGAAACCTCTTTGAAATGCCTCCTGCACTCCCTGGAAAGCCAGAGCACCTCATTTTTTTATGCCATTCTCAGATGTAGACAGTTTTTCCCACTGCAATGGTAAATGGTCAGAAGTCTGTTTACTTTCAGGCTCTCTTTGTTCTCTCTCTGCCAATCGTGTCCAACTTTCCCTATCTCTCCCTCTTTCTCTTTTCTCCAACCTTTTGGCTTGTGCCCTAAAGAGTGCGACCCCCCTCTAGGTTCCCTCTCAAAGGCTAGTCAGACTCTAGGTTTAACAATTGTCAGTTTCCATAGGTTCAGGTTTTCTTTGCCTGTCCTCTGGCTCACTAAGCCCTTCACCTCTGCTGCTTCCCAGCCATCTCCTCTAGAAAGGTAATTTTCTTTGTCTTATCATTCATTCAATCTTTGTCTTTCCTTGAGAAGCCCCCACAATCTGTTAGAGGTTACCCTTTCTGCTTCTTTGTTGGCTTGTCGGCTTGTCTGCTTGCCTGCTTACTTATTCAATAAAGCTCCACCAAGTTTTCTCATCATGACATTTTTCAGAAATTCGCCATCTTGGCCACGTGGTGGGTTAAGGGTTTGGCCTCATCTGACCCTTGCCTTTCCATCAAGCTTACTACTCCTCCACCCGTTTATTCAAATGTGCCTTGCTAACAAATTGCTGCCTCTTTTCACAGGCTGTGGAAACTGAGGCCCGACCATCTGATGTGCTTTGCTAGTAAAGATGTCTAAACGTCAAAATTTTGGGGCTTTTGAGTTTTGCCTTTTTTGTTTGGGTTGCCTATTCTAGAACTGACCACCTGGTTCTAAAATATTGGGCAAAATAATGTCATCTTACTGTTGGAATTCCCAGAGTCTACAGCTGTTATTCATGTTTGTGCACTGTAAAACTTAATGTGTACAGTGTGTATATATTTGTGTGTGTGTATGCATGCCTATGTGTGTATATCCATGTCTGTGTAAACTTGTTATCTAGCATTATGATCAAGTTATTTGGCTCACATGGTCTGAGATTGCTGAAGTTTGTTCAGTTTGGATTCGTAGTTCAGAGCCAGCCAGTCTACATGCACTCTAGATCCAGTCCATCTCTTCCAACCTGGAAAACAGGCCTCACTCCTGCCTAGACCATCCTGACTACCTCCACCATGGTAAAAGTAGACTGAACTCCTGTTTGACTCCATCACACACAGCTGATTCCTGGTGAAAGATTGCTTTAGGTTTGCAAAAACTAAGACTGTTGTGTTACATTAGTTTAGTAAATCTTATCCAGCCTGACCTGGAAAAGGCTGGCTATGTGTAGGCCAGGATAGCCTCTTGTGAACTTGAGTTAGCTTAAGCACCGTTAGGGTCACCAGAAATCAATACTATATCTGTGCTAAAACTTTCCTCACATCTACCGAGTTTTATCATCACAGAATATTTGTTGGTCAATTCTTGATAAGGAGCAGATAATCTCTACTTACTTCTATTTGATCTCCTTGTTGCTTTAATTGGGAATAATAAAGGTTTTTTTTGTGGCAAAGGTTGCAGTTTAAAGCCAGCCCGGGCAGAAAAATCCCTAAGACTCCATCTCCCAACTAACCAGCAAAGAGCCAAGCCAGGCTGGAAGCATAAGTCAAGAGACTCTTATCTCTAACCAGCCAAACACTGAAAGTGGTACTATAACTCAAAGTGATAGACCACTAGCCTTGAGCAGAAGTGCTCAGGGACAGTGCCCAGGCTTTGAGTTCAAACCTCCATGAATACCAACTGGGAAGAGCCATCCCAGCAACGAGCACCTAGACTCAGCCAGTCTAGGGAAGAAGGGGGACCATGGAGAGGAGTAAGAGGAGATGTCACATTAGCCACTTTGTGCCTGCCCTTTCAAAATTAACCAGAGCTGGGGAGGTCAATAGAAGTAAGAAGCCTGTCCATACCTGTCTACCTTTCAACTGGACAGGAAATCACATTCTTACCTTTGTTACATAATGCTGTCCCCTACCTAGTCGCCAGATGAAATGCTAGGGACATTTCTACCAAGTCCAGGACAGCCTGGAATGCAAGAGATGAGAACTAGCCATTCTAGCCAAGTCATCTAATTCTTAATTTTCTGCCCCAAACCTTTCTTCCTGCCATTTGTTTGCTCTCTAGTATTTTTTTTTTGCCCAGACCCTCAATGCTTCATGGGATTTATTCCAGACTTCAAGGACTACCACCAAGGGACAGCTGCTGCCTTCTGCCTTCTCATGGAGGGGACCACATCTCAGCCTTTTACCCCTAATGTTGGAGCCCCTTGCCAGCAGGAAGTAGCCAGAGAGAATCTTCATCCTTTTTCATAATTATCAAAAGTCTGGAATGTAAGGTCTGCCCTCGGCCACCCAGGCCCTGTGCGGACACCTTCTTACCTCTTGGCTAATTTCCACCCAGTATCTGTTACCTAGGAAACTGGCACACCTAGAAGCATTCACCTCCCCTTCCTGCTAGGTCACATCCTGGGCCACCTGGTCACGCCTCCCATCTGGCCATAGGAGGGTCCTAGGCTCTGAGGTTTCGTCATACAATGTGGCCAACACCTTTCCCCTACCTGGCCACACCTCTTCCTTCTCAACTACAGAGGGGAGGCAGCAGTTCTGTAAATAAACTTTTCCTACCTGAATAGCATGTGGTGGTCTCTTCATTGGCTACCTAATGAAAACTACCTACTTAATATACCTTTCCCTTCCTTCCTCCCTCCCTCCCTCCCTCCCTCCCTTCCTTCCTTCCTTCCTTCCTTCCTTCCTCTTTTCATGGGGTTTAAACTCTGGGCCTAGGCGCTGTCCCTGAGCTCTTCAGCTCAAGGTGAGCACTCTACCATTTAAGCCATAGTGCCACTTCCAGTTTTCTGGTGGTTCATTGGAGATAAGAGTCACACAGACTTTCCTGTCTGGCCTGGCTTTGAACTATACTCCTCAGATCTCAGCCTCCTGAGTGGCTAGAGATCTAAATGTGAGCCAGAAGCATCAACTATCCTTTAGCATTTTATTAGCATTTCTTTAGATTTCTGGTCTGACCTAGCTGTTTTTTTCTTTTGGGTTACTGGGGTTTGGATTTGGGGCCTAGAACTTACAAGGGAAATGCTTTACCACTTGAACCATATTCTCTGCCCCTTTTTGCCTTATTTTTAAGGCAGGCTCTCACTTTTTTGTCTGTAGCCAGTCTCAGACAGTTAGTACCTTTGTAACTAGGATCACAGGCACACACAGCCATGCCCATGCATGGCTTATTGACTGAGATGTAGTCTGGCTAACTTAAGACTAAGTTCCTCCTCAGCCTTCCAAAGGGCTGGGAGTTCAAACCCTAAGCACCAGCACCTGGCCTTTTCCTTCCAGCACTTAAATGCTAAGTGTGCTTTTGTTAGCAGTATACTGTTTTCTCTTTCTTGTTGGTTGTAGGGCTTGAACACAGGGCCTCACACTGTCCCTGAGCTTTTTTTGCTCAAGGCTAGCACTCTACCACTTTGAGACACAGCTTTACTTCCAGCTTTTTGGTAGTTAGAGATGAGTCTCAGGGGCTTGCCTGCCTGAACTGGCTTTGAACTGCAATCCTCAGATCTCAGCCTCCTGAATAGCTAGGATTACAGGAGTAAGCCACTAGTACCTAGTTTAGCATATTGTTTTTTTTATGTTATAATTCAAAAATATTCTACTTGGGATTTTTTGAGGTTAAATACAATATGTATCCCAAACTGGCCTTGTACTTGTAGTCCTCCTGCCTTAGCATCCTGCATGCGGAGATTGATTACAGGTGTGTGTTGGAAAATGGAGGAGAAAGGGAAACAGGCCAAACTCGATCTTCCACAGGTGAGGACTGTTTTTTGAGATATAGCAATGAGGGGCACAGCCTTCCCACAGGCTTGGAGACTGCAAAAACTGGTACAGGAGTTGCTTTTTTATGGGGTCTGAGCAAGGAGAGAGGGGTTACCTGAGTTTAGTATGGGGCATGACTGCAGATGCAGTCAGAGAATAGGGTAAGTATTCCTTATGCCCAGGTCTCAAGCTTCTTTTTTTTTTTTTTTTAACTTTATTGTCAAGCTGATGTACAGAGAGGTTACAGTTACACATGTAAGATTGTGAATACATTTCTTGTTGAACTTGTTACCCCCTCCCTCATTTCCTCCCATTTTCCCTCCCTGATAATCCCCTCACCCAAATTGTACAGTTCATTTTCAACATATTATCTTGTGAGTATCACTTTACATAGGTTCACCCTTTGTTCTTTGTCTCATTTTGTTGTTCCCCTTCCTTTCCCTAATCCGGATAAACATATATACAATACTGGGCTCTAACAGCTCTGCATCTGTCTTGCCTAGACAGTTTGACCTTCACAAGATACAGTTCTTAGTCTTCCAACCTCTTAACCCTTTCCTGCCCTCACGGCTTGGCCTCTGAGTTTTATAGGCTAGGCCCACAATGGGATGTTTGCACCAGGCTCAGGTTGGATTGCCCTACCTGGGTCAGGCAGTCTGAACATATCTTTGGTGGCTTGCCTGGTATCTGTATGCACCTGGGAAAATAGGGTGGGAGTTAGTCCTTCAGTGTGTACTACCATGCCAGGCTTGCTACTCAGCTTTCTTAATTGTGTGTCTGGGGAATAACTGCTCTTCATGGCCCAGTACATTATTACAGGTTGCAGAACTTCTGGGTGCCATACAATCCTACCTATCTCTCCCTCAAGTTATCTATCTACCTTGCACCTGAGAGTAGGGAGAGGGAATTGTATCCTCATATCTTCCCATTTTTCTTTCTTCTGGGCCATCACTCTTGCATATTGGTTACTATTATTCTACCCTATTTAGTTTAAAGCAGCTTATAAATGGAAAGCTAGCCTTAAGGTAACTGCAAGAAAATTGTTTCCTTCAGTCTATCTCTCTCCTATAGAGAAGACTGGTCAAGCAAATAAATGAATAGGACAGAAATGGAACTGAGGGATTGCTGAGTGTTTAATGACTTCAATTGTACTCCACAAACAAGTTGTATATATTGAGTGCTTGGTGCTAGAAGGAATCCAGGAACAAATGGATTAGTTTGGGCTTTATGGAAAGGAGGAATACAGTAAGTTAAGGAGGAAAGTTTATTTTTTTTATAGTTTTGGAGCCTGGGCACGGTCCCTGAGCCTCTTTTGCTCAAGGTTAGTGCTCAACTCCTTGAGCCACAGCACTACTTCCAGCTTTTTCTGAGTAGTTTATTGAAGGTGAGGGCCTCAGACTTTCCATCTCCAGGCTGACTTCAAACTGCAATCCTCAGATCTCAGTCTCCTGAGTAGCTAGGATTACAGGCATGAGCCACCAGCACTTGACAGGAATGTTTAATATTAAGAGTATTAAGTTGAACAGAAGACTGGAGTTGGGAGAAATTGGCTAGTAAGAAATAAAAAGCCAGGCACTGGGTAGCTATGCCTGTAATCTTAGCTACTCAGTAAGCTGAGATCTGAAGATTGTGGTTTGAAGCCAGCCTAGGCAGGAGATCCCATGAAACTCTTACCTCTAATCACAGAAAAATACAGAAGTAGCACTGTGGCTCAAGTAGTAGAGCATTAGTCCTGAGCAAGAAGGAGCTCAGGGACAGTACGCAGGCCCACAGTTGGAGCCCCAGGACCAGCAAAAAGAGAGAGAGGTGGGGGGAAAGAAAGAAAGGAAGAAAGAAAGATTAGCACAGTGCTGATGGCCCATGCCTGTAATCCTAGCTAATGTGGAGGCCAAGATCTGAGAATCATACTTTGAAGCCAGGACAGGCAGGAAAGTCTGTGAGAATCTTATCCCCAATTAACCATCAAAAAGCTGAAAGTAGGGCTGTGGCTCAAGTGGTAGAGCACTAGCCTTGACCAAAAAAGCTCAGGGACAGTGCCCAGACCCTAGAGTTCAGGTCTGAGCACTGGTGCACACAAGCATATGTGTGTGCACACATACACACACACATGATGATTACAGGAATTATAATTGTAAGGGAAAGGCACTACCCTTAAGTTTAAGATAGAGTTCCAAAAAGAACACAACTATAACACTGAATGATGGTCACTGTGGTGCTGCTGTGGTGGCATTTGCTGTAAACTCTTTCTCAAACTTTATAGGAACATGTTCTTTAGAATTTGCCAGCTATCTATCTGCTTTTTATAGTGCTAGGGAAGCTGCACTCTGCAACAGCCTATCCAGAGAAAGCACATGAGCACCTTGGACCCCAAACCTTTCTCCTACAGTTTCTCTCCAGTACTTGCTTTTAACAAAAGTTTGGATTGTGTCACTTGCAAATGGAAAAGTATTTAACAGACTCATATTCACTCTAACATAATATGTGAAAAAAGGATTAAGCTGGAATTGTAACAACCAGCTACTGTGCCAGCCTAGCTTAGTACTTTATGCAACATCCTACTCATATGAATACAAAAGCAAAACAACTTTGCTTTTTTTCCTATGCTCAGCATCAAACCCAGGACCTTGCATACGCACTGTACCACTGAACTATTTTCTTCTCTCATCTCCTCTGATAACCAGCCTGGGGGCTGGTGATTCTCCTCCTTAATCCTCCCCTGGACCATTGGGTTTGTGGGCATGTGCCACCATACCCACCACAACATCACATTTCTTTTTTTTCCCCCAGGGCTGAGGACCGAACCAAGGGCCTTGGCGCATGCCAGGTGGGCGCCCTTCCACTGGGCTAAATCCCCAGCCCCAACAACATCACATTTCTATCTAGCAAGATATATATTTCTCTTATACCCAGGGATTTTCTTTTTACTCCTCTTGCAAAGGAGGAAACACACAGTCCCACGAGTCATTGCATAACTGACATAATGAGGAAATAGAAGCAACATCCCAGGCATCGTGGTGCTGGGTGTTTATATTTTCTTTCTTTTTTTTTTGTCAGCCATGGGGCATGAACTCTCAGCCTGGGTGCTGTCCCTGAGCTCTTCAGCTCGAGGCAAGCATTCTACCACTTGAGCCACAGCACCCCTTCTGGTTTTCTGGTTGTTTATTGGACATAAGAGTGTCATGGAAGCCGGCACCAGTGGTTCCCGCCTGTAATCCTACATACTCAGGAGGCTGAAATCTTATGGATCACA
This sequence comes from Dipodomys spectabilis, assembly GCF_019054845.1. Classification (NCBI taxonomy): domain Eukaryota; kingdom Metazoa; phylum Chordata; class Mammalia; order Rodentia; family Heteromyidae; genus Dipodomys; species Dipodomys spectabilis. The sequence goes on along the minus strand of NW_024871226.1, from coordinate 140,331 downwards.
GTTCAAAGCCAGCCCAGACAGGAAAATCTGTGAGAATCATCTCCAATTAACCACCAGAAAACCAGAAATGGAGCTGTGGCTTAAGTGGTAGAGCGCTAGCCTTGAGCTGAAGAGCTGAGGGACAGCGCCCAGGCCCAGAGTTCAAGCCCCACGGCCAAAAAAAAAAAAAAGAGTGTCATGGACAACTTCCTTCCTGGGCAGGCTTTGAACTATGATCCTCAGATCTCAGCCTCCTCAGTAGCTAGGATTATAGGTGTGAGCCTCCAGTGACCAGCTCTGGGTGTTTATATTTTCTAGTAAATATAAATAAGATGAAATGCTGCTCTTCTGGAACTTCAGAGACAGGCATGTTGGCAAGGATTTCTAGTATCAAAGTAATTCAAATGCTATAAGGATGGCAAAGATAAACTGCTGTGAGATTGTATTGGAATGACTTGTGTGTGTGAGCACTGTGGGTTGAACTCAGAGCCTCAGTACTGTTCCTTGGCTTTCTCACTCAAGACTGGTATTTTGCAACTTGAGCTACAAATGCATTTTTGGCTTTTTGGTGGTTAATTGGAGAGAAGAGTCTCACAGGCTTTCATACTGAGGCTGGCTTTGAACCAAGATCCATAGATCTTAGCCTCCTGAGTAGCTAGGATTACAGGCATGAGCCACTAACACTTGTGTTAGGAGCAATTTATTCTTACCAAGGAAACTACAGGAAAATATCTTGGCAGAGATATGATTAGAAAAGATGAAGGACTTGTAACAGACTTTGAAGGATATGAAGAAATTTCAGATGCAATTGACCTGGAAGTGCTCCCACTAAAGATGAATGGATCAAAACTTGTGGTACCTATATACAATGGAATATTATGCAGCCATTAGAAAGGACAAAATAATGGCATTGACAGGGGAATTGATGGAACTAGAGCAAATCATTTTGAGTGAGATAAGCCAAGAGCAGAGACACAAGTGGCACATGGTCTCCCTGATATGTGGATGTTAAATCCAAAATGCAAGGAGATGTGACAAAGCAAACAGGACTCGAGAAACAAACTTGTATCTTTTCTAAATGACTCCATGTTCTTGATAACGTGTGTGTATGTGTGTGCACGCGAGCACACACACGCACATCTGAGGGAAGCTAGGGGGAGGGCACAGAATCAGAGGAAAACAGAGGAAACATACAGCAGGGGGCCCAACAGCTGCACTGGACATTGATGAAAACTAAGAACTCAAGGGCAGCAATGGAACGGAGGGAATGAGAGGGAAAGAGGGAACAGCTTACACTAAGCAAAAGGAAAGAAATGTACATATCACCCGATGTAGAAGAAATAGTTGTATTGTCAAAGCTCATAGAATTCACAAACATTATAGGCCATGATAATGACAATTTCCCTTGTGAAGGTTAAAGTGTGTTTGTGATTTAACTAAGTATCACTATCTCACAATATTGGGAAATTTGTGAAATTTGCAGAGGGGGGACAAGATGGCGATGGAACAGTAGGGAAACACTACAGCTCTCTGCAGCCAAATAGAGAGTTCAAGTTCCAGTGCTCAGTTTCCCCAAGAGACTGACAACAGCAAAAAGATGAATACCCAGAGAAACACAGGAAGTGAAAAAAGAAAAGGAAAAAAAACTTCAGAGTCTGCACAAAACCGAAAAGTGTAACGACCCTTCCCCCATCCCTTGCTGGCGGTGCAACTCTGCACCAAATGATGGCCCAGCCTGGCCCGGGGCTGCCAGAGACCCCAGAACCCCAGTGGGCCATCCGCAGAACACCAGCGCAGAAGACCTCCAAGGTACTAGTGCCTGACCTGGAGATTGTAAAGAGACAGAAACCTCTGAGCTTAGAACATGCACAAACACCCTTCTCCCACCCCTCACTGGCAGAGCGGCTCCCTGCCATCACCCCAGAGTGGCCTGGCCTGGGGCCACTGGAGTAGGAGGCCAAGGCAAAATATGCCCTTGACATCAACCCAGACAACATAAACAGAGGCAGAGACTGTGTGAAACCCAGACCCGGAGCCCCCACCACTACCCAGCCCAGCCCACGATCATCTCAATGGAACACATAACATGGTGCTGACCAGTGACCTAGAGAACACAGAAACAGCGATCTGCCGCAGCACTGGTGGACAGCTTCCAACCAATTCCAGGATAAGTGATTATGCCATGGGGGATGGCCTCCTCCCACCCCCAGGAGACTAGTACTTATGGTAACCTCCAGAGCTTAACCCAGACTTTTCCCCCTACCACCTGTCCTGCTGGGCCCACTGAAGCTGGGAACTGTGCAAGTGCCCCACCAGCCTGTGGAGCACACCCAGCCCACCCAGCTTGACCAAGAGCACCCCTGGGAGGGAGCATGAACACTCAAGCCAGGAATAGCATCTTCAGGCCACTGCAGCCAGCAGCAGAAGAAATCTGATCGGTGTGCCCTGCGTGGGAGACCCAGCAGCCCAGATTCCACCAGAGCCCCAACCAGTGTGTCCTGGGCTGGGGACCAGGAGCCCAGGCTGGCCTGGGGAGCAGGAGCCCCAACTGCCTAAACCATCTGTCCCAATTGAAGTCAGGAGCTGAGTGAGTGCCTCAGCAGAGAGTGTAGTGTGTGTGCCCACCAGAATCTAGTAAGAGTGAGCAGCTGGAGGTTGGCCCCTCCCCCAGCAGAAACAAGACCAGGTAAAGACTCTCAGCCAACCCAGGGCCAAGAGCGAGCTTCATCAATTGATCCAGGAACCAACCCAGAACCAAGCAGACAACCACCTATTAACCAAAACAGTCAGTCTGAGATTCATCTCTAATAATTCCTCAATCCCTATGCAGAAATCACAGCAAAAAAAATTACAAGATTCAACAGCCAAGACAGCAAACAATCCCCAAAGGCCTGCAGCCACCCAGGGAAGAACTCCAATGAAAGCAAAAAAGAAATGGAAGACAAACACTATATCCAGGAGATGATAGAGCCAATGACTCAAGAATTAAAGCGAGGGCTGGGAAGGTGGCTCAGTGGTAGAGTGCTTGCCTTGCATGCATGAGGCCCTGGGTTTGATTCCTCAGCACCACATAAGCAAAAAGAAAAAAAGCTGGAAGTGGCGCTGTGGCTCAAGTGGTAGAGCGCTAGCCTTGAGCTGAAGAGCTGAGGGACAGTGCCCAGGCCCAGAGTTCAGGCCCCATGACTGGACCCAAAGAAAAAAAGAGCGAGAGGGGGCCAGGAAGGTGGCTCAGTGGTAGAGCACTTGCCATGCATGCATGAGGCCCTGGGTTCAATTCCACATATAGCAGAAGAAGTCAGAAGTGGCAATGGGACTCAAGTGGTAGATTTTTAAACAAGAGATGCATTCAAAAATAGATGCAGTACACACCTAGACAATATTAATACTCTGAGAACTGACATAGAAATCATAAATAGTTCAATTTCCTCCATGCAAACCATAGTTAACTGAGTGAATGAAATAGAAAGTAGAATATAGGTTCTGAAGACAAAATGCAGCAGTTGGAAAAAAAGTTACAGATATGAAAAACCCACCCAAAATACGACAAAGGGAAGTCCAAGAACAAGCAGACTGTGCCAACAAATTTAACCATATAATTGGGGTGGATGAAGCTGAGGAATATCAGAATAAAGGAATGCAACAATTATTCAATAAGATTACCACAGAAAATTTCCCCAATCTTAAAAGAGAAAATCTTACCTAGATAATAAGCATATAGAACATCTAACAAGCAGGATCCCAGGAGGAACACTTCTAGGCACATTAGAGTAAAAATGGTAAATCTGAATAATAATCTCGCACACAGCAAAAGTGAAGAAGGAGCTATACTACAATGGTAAAAAATCAGAATCATGCAGATCTCTCACACAGACACTGAATGCAAGGAAAGCCTGGGAAAGTACCATCTGAGTCCTGAGAACCAATAACTGCCAACCCAGACTGGTATATCCTCTGAAGCTAGCATTCACATTCGACAGAGAAGCTAAACATTTTTTTTATTGTGAAAATACTGTACAGAGGGGTTACAATTACATGGACAAGATAATGAGTACATTTCTTATCAAGCATTGTAGCCTCCTCCTTTGTTTCCCCTTCCCATCCCTTCCCATCCTTCCTCCGTCCCCCCACCCAATCCTCCCTGCCCCCCCCACCAAAGTTGTAAAGTTCGTTTTTGACATAACGACTTGTACATCTCACTCATTGTTGCAATGGGTCCACCTGTATCCCTATTTAAACGATTTGTTTAAAAATTTTAATAGTAAAGAAAAACTAAATTAATTCATAAATAAGCCAGAACTACAAAGAATATTAAGAGGGAGAATATAATCTGAAGAAAACAATCAAGACCAAGGATCCACATCAGATATCACTAAAAGACCAACTTAGTAAGCACAGGAGAGAAGGAAAGAAGAAAAAGTTAAGAAAGCAGGAAAATGACAGGAAACAATGTACCTCTCTACAATAATCATAAATATCAATGGGCTCAATTCACCAATCAAAGGAAAAAGAATTGCAGATTGGATCAGAAAACAAGATCCATCCACTTGTTGTCTTCAAGAGACCCATCTCACTTCCAAAGATTAAAAACAAACTTCGAGTGAAGGGATGAAGATCTACCATGCAAATGCTACCAGCAAGAAGGCAGGAGTACATTAAAATAAAAAGTTTCTGCACAGCTAAAGACATAGCAACCGAACTGGAAGACAGCCAACTAATTAAGAAAATATTTACCAGCAATATCTCACAAAGGCCTAATATTCATTATATACAGGGAACTCAAGAAACCAATCCAGGGCTGGGAAGGTGGCTCAGTGGTAGAGCGCTTGCCTTGCATGCCTGAGGCCCTGGGTTCGATTCCTCAGCACCACATAAGCAAAAAGAAAAAAGCCAGAAGTGGCGCTATGGCTCAAGTGGTAGAGCGCTAGCCTTGAGCTGAAGAGCTGAGGGACAGCGCCCAGGCCCAGAGTTCAGGCCCCATGACCGGACCCAAAAAAAAAACAAAAACAAAAAACCAATCCACCGCAAATCTAACAAACCAATCATTAAATGGGCAAGGGAGCTAAGGAGAGACTTCTCAGAAGAGATAAAATGGCAAAGAAACACATGAGGAAATGTTCACCATCCCTGGCTGTAAAGGAAACGCAAATAAAAAGAACCCTGAGATACCACCTTACCCCAGTCAGAAAGGCCCACATCCAAAATCAGCTAATGATGAATGCTGGAGGGGATGCAGAGAAAAGACCCGTATTACATTGCTGGTGGGAATGTACACTAATACAACTGCTTTGGAAAGCAGTCTGGAGGCACCTCAGAAAGCTACATATAGACCTCCCCTAAGACCCAGCCATACCACTCCTAGCCATCTACCCTGAGCAACAGGAACCAGCATACAAGGACACATTCACCTCCATGTTCACTGCAGCACTGTTCACAATAGTCAAGATATGGAAACAACCCAGCTGCCCCACTACAGATGAATGGATCAAAAAATTGTGGTACCTATATACAATGGAATATTATGCAGCCATTAGAAAGGACAGAATAATGGCATTTGCAGGGAAATGGATGGAACTAAAACAAATCATTTTGAGCAAGGTAAGTCAAGAACAAAGAGACAAATGGCACATGGTCTCCCTTAATATCTGGATGTTAGGTCCAAAATGAAAGGAGATAGGACAACGTAAACAGAACTTGTGAAACAAAGGACCTCCACTCATTTTGTCGTATCATTACTAAATGACTCCATGTTTTTGACCATATATATGGTATATGTGTGTGTGTGTGTGTGTGTGTGTGTGTGTGTGTGCGCACACACATTTGAGGGAAGCTAGGAGGAGGACACAGAATCAGAGGGAAATGGGATCAAATACAACAGAGGGCCCATGAGCTGCACTGGACATTGATGAAAATGAACTAAGCAACTCAAGGGCAGTGATGGGCGGGAGGGAATGAGAGGGAAAGAGGGAACAGCTCACACTAAGAAAATGGAAAGAAATGTACACATCACCAGACATGGAAGAAATAGTTGTATTGTCAAAGCTCATAGAATTCACACACTTTATAGACCATGATAATGTTAATTTGCCTTGTGAGGATTCAAATGTGTCTGTGACTTTAGCTTAACATCACTATCTCACAATATTGTGAAATTTATGTAATCACTTAATCACAACAAAAATAAAAAAATTGGTGAAATTTTTGTAGTCACTTAATCTCAAGAAACAATTATTTATAAAAAGATATGGCGCTGATAAGAGTGTTAGAATTAGAACTCTGCATAAAATGTGGTGATGCATCTGTTGTCCCAGCTACTGAGGAGGTTATAGTAGGAGGATTGCATTAGACTCAAGAGTTCGCTGTCAGCCCAGGCAATATAGTGAGAACCCTTACCCCCCATCTTTATGTGTGCATGAGGACCAGCTATAGTGGAACATAGTGGTTTGTGGTAAGGCACTCAGTAAATCATACTTCATGGAAGAAGGAGGTACAAGGCTACTTGGGCAATGGCAAATAGAACTGGGGAGAGTGGGGATTCAAAAATATCAGTGGTCATTATTTGGTATGTATTTTAAGAGTTGTCATTTTCATTGCTAAAGCTGACCTGAATTTGTGCCCAAAGTCAATGACTGGACATAAATAGGCAAAGGAGCAATATTAGAAAGTTTTATATTGCAGACATGCTATGTTTAGGGCAGTTTGGATGGGTGGCATTGCACAATGGGTATTGTACCTTTCCATATGAATTAAGAGGTACAATTTTTTTTAAAACAACGCCTATCCCTTTAAAAGAAAACGGGAAGTAGCGGGGGTCGGGCACCAAATTTGGCATTGCCCCTTGCCCCCTCGTGCACACAGAGTTCCGTAACTGCGCTGAGCGCTACTGCGCAACCCCAGAAGCCATCTTAGAAGTGGGAGGTTCGTGCCCCTTGGGTCCGGCGCCTCAGTCTCGGGTGCACGGCGTTGGTGGTGCATGTGCAGCCCTGCACGCGTCTCTCAGCCGCTGGCATTGAGACCTGTGCCTTCCCGGGCACTGTTGCCCTAACTTTACTATGTCTGAGCAGCGGGGTAAGCGACCCTCTTTGCCGTCTCATTAGCGTTTGTCCCCGAGGGTGTGAGGGGTCCGACTGCACCCAGTTTTAAATGGCCACACAGGCATGGTTAGGCTTTTCTCCATGCAGACCTCTGGCCTCCAACAGCCCTGCCCCTAGTTCATGGGTGCCCGGGACTATGGGCACCATGGGGTGGGCGAGGTTATCTTGGAGCATTAGTTTCGGGGAGTCCGGGTGCTTGAGGTTGTGAAGGCTCTGGGCGCACCTCAAAAGTTTGCGTCATGGGGTTGGTAGCTCGGCGTCCCGGGGTTGGTGGGGCTGGGACGGTGTTGGGTGCTCCCGGGGTTCTAGGGGTTCAGGTGAAACTCAAGCTGGCAGGGTTTCGGGGGGAGCCTAGGGTTTGCAGCATATAGGGTTTGCAGTTTATCTTGGGTTCATGGCGACTTGGGGTTTCAGGTGGAATGTCGGAGCTGAATCTGGGGTTCGTGGTGCCCTGCGGCACCTCATGGCGCCTCGCGGCTCGCACTGTAGCTAGGACTTATGGTGTCTGGGGACTTGGGAGGCAACTTGGGGGTCGTAGCGCCACCTGGCAGCTCGTGGCGTGAGGTATAGCTAGGGTTATGGCGTCTTGGGACTTGGGGGAAACTTGGGGACTGTGGCGCCTCATGGCGGCTGGCGACACATCACGTGCAGCTGGGGCTTCAGGCATCTCGGGACTTGGGGGAAAGTTGGAGGTCTGGCGCCTCATGGCGGCTCGCGGCACGTGACGTGCAGCTAGGGGCTTAGAGTGTCTTGGGACTTGGGGGTCAGGAAACTTGGGGGTCGGGCTCCTCATGGCTGATCGCAGCGTGTGATGTATAACTAGGGCTTTATGGCGTCTTGGGACTTGAGAAACTTGGTCTGGCGCCTCATGGCGGCTCGCAGCGCATGATGTGTAGTAATGGCTTATGGCGTCTTGGGACTTGGGAGTCTGGCGCCTCATGGCGGCTCGCGGACTGTGGTGTGTCGCTAGGGCTTATAGCAGCTTGGGACCTGGGGGCAACTGGAGGTGGTGGTGCCTCTGTGGGCTCCGGTGAACGGCGTCTCAGAATGTTTGAAGAATCCAGGGTTTACGAAGTAGTCGTAGGGCATGCAGTGAATGTACGTTCTGCAGGGAGCGTCCGTTCTGTGGTGAACCTTGAGTTTGCAGTGTCCTGAGGTGGGAGGTAACTAGGGCTGGTGATTTCCGGATATGGAGGCAGAGCAATACTGCATTACCCAGGAGCCTCTAGGGATGGGTTGGTTCTTCCCGCTTTCATGAGGGCGGGAGGGCGAGAAGCGGGAAGAGCTAGAGAGTGTGAGTGCTGCTGAGAAGACCGGAAGCAGGAAGGCGGGGCTCTGGATTCCATTGCTCCAGCGCTCTAGTCCCTAGCGCTGCTTCGCTCGCGCTCTGGCGGCCGGGCTGTCTGACTACCTTTTTTTTTTTTTCCTTGAGGAGAGAGTCTCATTCACCTCTGGCCACCAACCTTTTTATTCTCCTGCCTCCGCCGTAGTACTGGGATGGCAGGCATTTGTCAACTTTGAACTTTTATTTTTCTGGTTCTGAGGTTTGAATTTTGAGCCTCAGCGCTGTCCCTGAGCTCTTCAGCTCAAGGCTAGCATGCTGCCACTTGAGCCACAAGCCACTTCTGTGCGGCTTTTTCTGTGATTAATTGGAGATAAGTCTAACAAACTTTACTGATGGGCTGGCCTTGAACTACCATCCTTAGATCTCAGTCTCCTGAGTAGCTACGATTACAGGTGTGAGCCACCTGTGCCTAACTGAACAATTCCCCCCCACCTCGTTTTTGAAACAAAAGCTTACCATTTAGCCCAGGTGCCTTAGAAACCCCAATCCTGCCTCAACTGCCCAAAAGTTGAGATTACAGGCTTGTCCAACCCTACAAACTTAATTTTATTTTTCGTGTGTGACTTTTGGGTTTAAAATTAGAGCCTCTGTGTGTGTATATATACATGCACAGATATGTACAAACATGTATATTTGCTAAACTTATTAATTGTATACCACAGTTCCATTTCAGGCTTTTTGGTGGCTAATTGGAGATAATGAAAGATCTGCCTTTCCCCTCTTGGCCCAATCTTTTTTTTTGTCAGTCCTGTGGCCTGAACTCTGGGTCTGGGTGCTGTCCCTCAGCTCTAGGCTAGCACCCTACCACTTAAACCACAGCACAACTTCCGGCTTTTTTCTGCTTATGTAGTGTTGAGGAATCGAACCCAAGGCCTCATGCATGAGAGGCAAGCACTCTACCACTGAGCCACCTTCCCAGTCCATTGGGGCAATCTTTTTATGTATCTAAAGATGGAATAAGAAAAAAAAGATGGAATAGGAAGGATTGATTCCTGCCTTATTCCTCAGGGTCAAGCAAAGCACCAGGTATGTGCTCACATGCTTGCCCACAGGCAGGTCATTCCAACGTTGGCCCCCAGAAGACCATAGCCTCCATCCCAACATTCCACTGTGGGTCTGGCCAAAGACATTGTTCTTGATCCCAAGGAGACCATAACCCATTTTTAAATTCTCTACTTCCTTGTTAAGCCTTATATAAGCCCCCACCCCCCAATCCAGTTCCTTGCATAACCTCCAATCGTACAAGAAGGTCTGTGCCCCTTGCTGTTCCTCAATAAACAGTCCTTGCCTGTTCACCATCTAGTCTGGACCATTCCTTTTCCATTTTCCCTACAGGTAAGTCTCATATACTTTGGTGCCCAGCCTGGGTTTGACTGCAACCCTCCATCCTCAGCCTTCTGAGTAGTTATGAGCCACCAGTGCCTGGGCTCTTTTTTTTTTTTGGTGCATAATTTTTCTTAAATTAGAAGATATTTATTGCTCCAATGAAGAAATTTATTGCTATGTTGGAAATACTAGAAAACAATAGGCTGTGTTTACATGTAATGCATTTATTTTTCAAAGCTTCATCTTAAGTGATTGATTTGTTAGCTGAATTGGAATGCTTATAGATATAAAATTGCTTTGTACAGTTTTTCAGCTAAAATATGTTTTTAAAATAACTCAGAACTTTACAGAAACTGTTTAATGTGGTATCTAATTTAATCATTCTTTTGTCTTATACTTAGATTATATTGTTGTAACTGTTGAGAGTGACAGTGATGATAATAGCAATCATGGCCATAGTGAAGTCATGCTGCTACGGGAGTCTGCATCTGAGGCTTTGTCAGATGGACACACTATGGGCACATCCAATGATGAATCAGCAGTCATACAAGCAGATTTCCAAGACTATAACCATCAGCAACAGTTCCAACTGGCATCTGGTAATTTTGTTAAATTTCCTTCTGTGTGAAATTTTTGTATCTGATCTTCATTTCTAGTAATCAGTTAAATCTTTGTATAACCTTTACAATAGTTTGTTGCAAGAGGATTGAATTTTGTGACAGTATCATAACATTTACTTGTGCTTGAGTTTTCCCTTATTTAAGCTTTGACATATCTCACTTCGCACTTTACTATATGGGGAATAGCCTCAGAAAGCAATGGAGGGAATGTAGTCTTTCTCTGAGAAATCATATTTATATCTGGAAGGTATAGTTATAAAGATTTAGTAGCAAAACGAAAGTGAAAAGTAAAGTTGAACTTTTAGGAAAAACAGGTTGGGTGGAATCCATGGAAGAAGGAGGGAAATGATTACTGATGTAGAAAATCTCAGAGAAGCCACAAAAATATTCTGTATCTAAGAAGTAATTATTTTTTTGTGATATATAAAAATACTTCACTACAAAGGAGCAGTGAACAACTAGAGTTTCAAATTAAAAAAACAGTAGCATTTACAGTAGCAACAAAAAGTATCCACAGGAAGTGAAGTCCCGCAATCTGAACTGCTGTAGCTACTTGACCTTCTAGTTGTTGCTTCTCACCCACAGTAATGAAGGAAATGCATGACCATTTGTGTCCTTTAATTAAGAAGTTGGGTTTTCAGCTGGGCATTCGTGGCTCCTGCCTATGAGATTCTCAGATACTCTGGAGGATGAGACTTGGAGGGATAGCAGTTCTAGGTTAGCCCTAGCAGAGAAGTTTGCTAGACTCCATCTCTATAATAACTAGCAAAAAACAGGGTTGGAGGTATGCCTCAAGTGGTACAGTGTCAGCCTAACAAGCAAGATGCCTTGAGTTCAAAACCTAGTAGTACCAAAATAAAAAAAATAGGTTTCCTGTCTTTAAGTCATTGCTTAGGTGGAGATTTGCAAACTTTTTCTGCAAAGGTTCAGAAAAATTTTAGTCTTAAACTTTTAACTTCCATTACAGTACTAGAAGCTGCTGACATGTAAACACATAGGTGTGACTGTTTCAGTAAACTTTGAATTTCCTGTTTTTCCCATTTTGTGAAACCTCTGCACTCTCTTCTCCCCTTCTCTTTCCTCTCCCCTCTCTTCTTACCACTCCCTTTCCCCTCTTCCTTTTCCCTTCTCCTCTCCTTTCTTTTCTATGTTCTCCCTGTTTGAACTCATGCCTCATGCTCTCTCTGGGCTTGTTTGAACACAATGGTACTCCTGTTTCTCTACCACTTGAGCCATGCCTCTGGCCTGGCGTTAGCTAGTTAATTGGAGATAGAATCTTATAGACTTTCCTTTTTATTATTAATCTTTAAGTTGTTGTACAAAGGGGTTTCAGTTCAACGTGTCAGTTTGAGAGTTCCTTGTATCTTTTTTAAAAAATAAGTTTTTTTGTGTGAAAATACTGTACAGAGGGTTACAGTTACATGAGCAAGGTAATGAATACATTTCTTATCAAGCATTGTTGCCTCCTCCTTTGTTTTTCCCTTACCATCCCTTCCCTCCAACCTCCACAACTACACTACCCCGCCTCAGTACCTTGCATCTTGATTCATGTCAACCCTCTCATGGATTTTTCTGCTTGGGCTAACTTTGAACTGGAATCCCCCAGGTTTAAGTCTTCTGAGTAGCTAGGATGAAAGGAGTGAAACACTAGTGCTTGGCTATGAAAGATTCTTTAAAAAAATTAAAATATGAAGGAAAAGACTCAATATTTTTAGCTTATGGATATATAAAGCAGCAAGATGAATTTGATGTCCAGGCTATGCTTAATGATATCTGATCTAACTAATGCCCAGAAGTCATTTGACACCACTTGTCTATTTTATTTATTTTTATTTTTATTTATTTTTTTATTGTGAAAATACTGTACAGAGAGGTTACAATTACATGAGCAATATAATGAGTACATTTTTTTTTTTGGGTCCGGTCCTGTGGCCTGAACTCTGGGCCTGGGCACTGTCCCTCAGCTCTTCAGCTCAAGGCTAGCACTCTACCGCTTGAGCCACAGCACCATTTCTGGCTTTTTTCTTTTTTGCTTATGTGGTGCTGAGGAATTGAACCCAGGGCCTCAGGCATGCAAGGCAAGCGCTCTACCACTGAGCCACCTTCCCAGCCCCAATGAGTACATTTCTTATCAAGCATTGTAGCCTCCTCCTTTGTTTGTTTTTTTTTTTTTTTTGTCGGTTGTGGAGCCTGAACTCTGGCCTGGGTGCTGTCCCTGAGCTCTTCAGCTCAATTCTAGCACTCTACCACTTGAGCCACAGCGCCACTTCCAGCTTTTTCTTCTTATGTGGTACTGAGGAATCGAACCCAGGGCCTCATGCATGCAAGGCAAGCACTCCACCACTGAGCCATCTTCCCAGCCCGAGCCTCCTCCTTTGTTTCTCTTTCCTATCCTCCCTCCACCCCCCCCACCCAATCCTCCCGCCCCCCCCCCCCCCCCGCACCAAAGTTGTAAAGTTCGTTTTCGACATAACAACTTGTACATCTCATTGTTGCAATGGGTCCACCTGCACTTGTCTAGTTTAGTCTTAAGACTGTGCAGGAGCAGTACGACATTCCCTTTCTGTGTCATAGAACATCTGACTGACTCTAGCAGACCTCTTTATTGGGAAACAGCTGGGGGAGAATCCTTACCTATCAAAATCACCACATTTCAGAAACACATGAAAAATATTCAACTGCATTTATAATGAGAGATATGCAAATTAAATGGGGGCACAAACTGTAAATCTTTATCAGGCTATCATTTTTTCCTATTTTTCAATTAAGATTTTTTATTACCATATAGTAATTGCACAAGGGCAGTTTTATTGTGCCATTTTTACACATTCATATAGTACAGTACATCCGCCTTATCTCCCTCCATCACACTCCCATATACTCTTTTTCCTTCTTAAAACAATTTCAGCAGGTTTCAAGAACTTTCATATATGCACATAATATTAATTTACTTTAATGGTAATAGAATGAGCTAGTACAACTTTTTTGACATTTTAGGAACATTTGTCAGAAGCACCTAAAATATTTCTAGCCTTTGACCTTATGATTCATCTAGATATATATTATAAGGAACTCTTCAGAGATAAACAAGGATGTTTCATCATATGAAGAAATAGTGAAAAATTAGAAGCCATATAAATGCCCATAATAATATAACCTATGGCTATCTGTAAAATGAAATACTTTGCAGACATTAAATATTTTAAAAATTATGTGGCATGCAAAATTGCTTAGAATATATGTAGTATGATTTAAACTATATAAGAAAAGGAGAGGGATGCTCAATGCCAGTGGCTCATACCTGTAATTCCAGCTACTCAGGAAACTGGAATATGAAGATTGTGATACAAAGCCAGTCCAGTCAGAAAAGTTTGTGAAACTCTTGTCTCCAATTAACTACCAAAAAGCCAGAAGTGGAGCTGTGGCTCAAGTGGTAAGAGTGTCAGCCTTGAGCACAAAAGCCAAGAGAGGGCTGGGAAGGTGGCTCAGTGGTAGAGCGCTTGCCTTGCATGCCTGAGGCCCTGGGTTCGATTCCTCAGCACCACATAAGCAAAAAGAAAAAAAGCCGGAAGTGGGGCTGTGGCTCAAGTGGTAGAGCACTAGCCTTGAGCTGAAGAGCTGAGGGACAGCGCCCAGGCCCAGAGTTCAGGCCCCATGACCGGACCAAAAAAAAAAAAAAAAAGCCGAGAGATAGTGCTCAGGGCTTGAGTTCAAGTCCCAGGACTGGCACAAAAAAAAAAGAAGAAATATCTAAAACTTTATATTTATTGGTGGTGACTACTTTCTCAACTTAGGTTTTGAATTTCTTTTTTGTGTCAGTCCTGGAACTTCAACTCAGCCCGGGCACTGTCCTTTAATTTTTTTTCTCCTCAAGGTTGATGCTTTACCACTTCTAGTCCTTAATTAGGGATAAGAATCTGGTGGGTTTTCCTGCCTATGCTGGTCTTAAATCATGATTCTCAGATCTCAGCCTTTTTTTTTTGCCAGTCCTGGGGCTTGAACTCGGCCTGGGCGCTGTCCCTGAGCTTCTTTTGCTCAAAGCTGGCACTCTTATCACTTGAGTCACAGCACCAGTTCTGGTTTTTTCTGTTTATGTGGTACTGAGGAATCTCTACCACTAAGCCATATTCTCAGCCTTAGTCTTCTTAATAGCTAGGATTCAGGCATGAGCCACTGGTGCCTGATTAAGTTTCTGAATTTTAAAAAATAAGTAGCTGAATTGTTTTCTACAGTATTCCAGGGCTTGAATTTAGGATCTTGTATTCTACATCAACTTTTCCAGCTCAAAGCTGGTACTCTTACCACTTGGGCCATACCTTCAGCCAAATAAGGCTATCTTTTGGTGCTGGTCCTGGGGCATAAACTCAGAGCTTGGGCATTGTCCTTGAGTTTTTGTGCTCAAGGCTAGTATTCTACTACTTGAGCTATTGTTCCACTTCTGTCTTTTTGCTGGTTAATTGGAGATAAGAGTCTAATAGATTTTCCTGCCTGGGCTGGCTTCAAACTATGATTCTCAGATCTTAGCCTCCCGAGTAGCTAGAATCACAGGTGTGAGCCCCTGGTGCCCAACCCTGCCTGGCTTTTTGCTGGTTATTGTGAGTTGTAGCTTCTCATTTTCTGACTAGATCTGAGATTCTCAAACACTGAGGAGTATTATAGTTGTGAGCCACCAGTGCTTGGCTAGGAGCAGAATATTTAAAGTTTTTCTAAAAAGTATATTACAAAATTTTATACACAGCACATATATATATATATAATATATCAGGTAATTTTCATATTAATGCATGCGTATGATCAGTACCAATAACAGCAAATAGGAGCCTACGAGCTTTGCAAATTCTGTTCTTGTTCTCTTCTAGTCACTAATCCCATTCTCCTACCATAGATTACTTTTGCCTGTTTTAAAGCTTTCTCTAATCCAAACCATTTACAGTTTTCTCTTTGGTGTCTGAATTCTCTTAGACAAAGTAAAAGTTGTGAGATTCATCATTGCTCAGAGCACAGTTTGGCTGTTTATTATCATTTTTTGAAATTTTCTTTGTATAGATCTGCTGCAGTTTAATTACTCATAGCTCTTATTAGTTTCAACAGAAAAATTCAGAGAACCAAAAAAGGGATGAAAATTTCATACATTGGAAGTGTTTAATCATTTGAAAAATTTATATATTAGTTTGTATTTATCTAAGTTGAGCAATAAGTCTCCCATCTTTTTTTTTTTTTGTCAGTCGTGGGGCTTGAACTCTGGGCCTGGGTGCCTGTCCCTCAGCTCTTCAGCTCAAGGCGAGCGCTCTACCACTTGAGCTACAGCACCACTTCCGGTTTTCTGGCGGTTTATTGGAGATAGGAGTCTCATGGTGTCTCCTGCCCGGGTTGGCTTTGAACCGCGATCCTCAGATCTCAGCCTCCTGAGTAGCTAGGATTACAGGCGTGAGCCACCAGCGCCCGGCAGTCTCCCATCTTTTTAATCTTTTGGTTTCTCTCCTGTGGCTTGTACATTAGTATCTCCACTATAGCAGGAACAGAAAGCTGTGCATGGGATGGTTGGGATGAATTAGCTTTTTCACTAACACATCTCTCACAGTAACTATGGGGCAGGTGTTCAGATCACACCCTGTAGTACAAGGCAGAGGACCATGTGGAATGAATCAATGTCTTGTTCTATCTCATACCATAGTTAAGACTCAGGCATAGTCTAATCTTCAGAACTCGTTGTTTACTCATATGTTTATTTCACATCCATTTATTCAGGCTCATTATAAAAGCTAACTAATAAAGCATCCATAACTTGGGGCAGAAGTGAACTTAAAGATATTTTTAACCATGTTCTGGGAGGTAAGGAGGTGTGTGGTATATCCCAGGTGTTCAGGCTCCTTGCAGTTGTGGGGTCAGGGAGGGGCCACCAGGACTGGACTCCTGGGTAGGCACCCCTATGAGCTCCCTCATACAAAAAGGCGTAAGTAGTAATTTTCTGGTTATGTTTCCAGCATTTGCTGTGTAGACTTGAACTGTAAAGCGCTTGCTTCCCAATTTGGAATTTCATTTAACTGTCAGGTGCTTTGATACTCTTTAGTTCTGAGGGTAGAGCTCAGCAGGGAAAGTGCCCGACTAGCTTGGCATGGACAGCGCTGGGTTTCTTTACATCTCTGCAAAACAACAGTAACAAGGACTTCTAAATTGTTCCTGGGAAAGTTCTTGTTTTGTCAGTTTCTAAAATTCAACCAGTATGTAAATTGCCTTTCTTTAATGGGTTGTTTTTCAGGAGAGGGTACATCCCAAGATGACCAAGCAGTGCCCCAAGTGAACTTGGAAACATTAAAAAGACCTAACACTAACTTTGTGGATGTTCCACAAACCAAAAGAGGACGGCAGTCTACTGAATTAGAGGATAAAATGGTTTGTATACGAAAGTGAAAGTCCTTTTTTGTTTTCATTATGCTTATTAAAAAAATTGAGCTTAATTTCATAAAGTAAAATGTGTGGGTCTTACTGTGTAGTTCAATGAGTTTTCATATGTCATACTCCTTTTAAAATAAGGAACATTTCCAGTCAGCTCATAAATTTCCCTCTTGCCTCTTCACAGTAAGTCCCCATTCTCCCTAATCTTAGGGAGGAGTAGTTTTTCCATCCTATGTTAGTTTTGCCTGTTCTACAACTTCATATAAATAGAATTGTAAAAGTAGAACATGTATAAATAGAATTGTCTGTTTTTGGTTACAGTCTCTTTTTTGGTACTTTCTTTTGTGGTATTAACACTTCATTCTCATTTATTGTTCAGTAGCATTACTATGAATATTCATAATTTATTGTTCTCCCTGTGATGGACATTTGAGTTATTTCCAGTCTTTTAGTAGTATGAGTAAAGTGGCTTATGGAAATTTCTTTGCAAGCATACCATGTTTGTTTGTTTGTTTTTGATTGGTCAAGGGACTTGAACTCTGAGCCTGGGCACTGTCCCTGAGCTCTACTTGAGCCACAGTGCCACTTCTGGTTGTCTGGTGGTTTATTGGAAATGAGAGTCTCATGGACTTTCTTGCCAGGGCTGGCTTTGAACCGCCATCCTCAGATCTCAGCCCCCTGAATAGCTAGGATTACAGGTGTGAGCCACCAGATCCTGGTGGCTTGAGCTTTTTCGTTCAAGCTAGCACTCTACCACTGAGCCACAGCCCCACTTCTGGTTTTCTGGGTGTTAATTGGTGGATAAGAGTCCAAGGTTTTCCTGCTGCAGCTAGCTGTAAATTGTGATTCTCAGACCTCAGCCTCCTGAGTACTTAGGATTACAGGCATTAGCCACTAGCACTCGGCTCTGCAAACATATATTTACATCTAATTTGATTAATTAGGAATTGAAATGGTCACGGAATAGGTGAAAGCATCACTTTTTAAGAATCTGCCAGTTTTCTGAGGTAGTTGTACTGTTGTAGACATCTATCATATTTTGCTGTGTTTCTCTCTAAAGTTGAATAAAATAGATTAAAGTATAGTTTATCTTAAAGGAAACTCTAGTTTCATAAGAATGTGAGTATTGATACTGAAAAAGTACTATAGGGAATTATTAACCTCACAGTGAATATTTTAATCTTCAGTGGTAAAATTACCTACCAGGTAACATAGATTTAGGCATAATTATGGGAAAATATCTTGGAAAGCATGAAGCACTATGTAAGTTGTTAAGATTAGTGTATTATTCCATGTTGTATTGGTTGTGTTACTGGTCTTTAATGCTGGGCTAATTCAGGTAATTTTTAATCATGTACTTTAAAACCAAAATATTGATAACTACTTGCTATTGATAACTATTTGTATTAAAATTGTCCTCATAGTCCACATTTGTTCTTAGAATGGTTAAGTGTACCTATTAGCTTTCCTTCCAATTAACTTTTTTCTGCCCTGTCTCATTCCAAAAAAGGATTTAAAGTGATTTTGAGGTTGGTTTATCAAGAAAAATAAATGCCTAAGTTATACTTACCTTGTCCACTACGTGTCACTGTTGGATTATTTGAAAATTAGAAATAATTTCTTTTTCTTTTCCTTTTTTTTTTTTTTTGTCTGTCGTGGGGCTTGAACTCTGGGCTTGGGCACTGTCCCTCAGCTCTTCAGCTCAAGGCGAGTGCTCTACCGCTTGAACTACAGCTCCACTTCCAGTTTTTGAATGGTTTTTTGGAGATAAGAGTCTCATGGACTTTTCTTGCCCGGGCTGGCTTTGAACTGTGATCCTCAGATCTCAGCCTCCTGAGTAGCTAGGATTACAGGTGTGAGCCACCAGTGCCCGGCAGAAATAATTTCTTTTAAAGCAGTAATAGTCCTTACTTTTTGTCTTCTTTGAAATACAGGAGAGGTTAAGCTTGGTAGAAATGGTGTCTTTAGGGTATTTCAGTTAATGAAAACACAGTACTCCAAATTCATCTTTTCATGTTGCTGTGGAATTTGCAATCAGTTCTTCAGTATAACAAATTGGGCCTTGATGCTTCTTGAAAACGTAATAGATATCCTAGATTCTCCTTTCAGATTGTTCCAAATTTATAGTCCCCTTTGGGTATTTTAAGTTGTTTTTGCTATTACTGGGGCTTGAAGAGAGTCTTGAACTTGCTAAGGTTTCTTGCTTGTAGCTGGTACTCTACCACTTGAGTCACACCTCCAGCCCAGCTTTTTGTTGGACAGTTGGAGCTGGAGTCCAAATGACATTTTCTGCCCAAGTTTGCTTCCAACCATGATTCTCTAGATCTCAGCCTTCTGAGTAGCTAGGATTATAGGCTTCTATCTTCAGTAGCTTTTCTTAAACTGAAATTCTTACATATTTTTTTCCTTGTCCCTTCTTTATTAATAAGTATTTTTTTCTTTCTCAAATTTTCATATGAGTGGGAGTTTTGATTTTATTTTATCTTTGTATTATCTTAACTGAAATTCTTTGCAATTTAGGAGAAAAATAAAAATAATTAAGTATTTAAACTTTTTTCTAGTGCTTGATTTTGCTCCTAGTGATGTTAAGGCTTGATTATTCCTTTTCATAATGCCTGAATGGGCAAAATATGTCTACATTTTTCTGTGATTCAAGCAGGCTTAGAGACATCTCACAGAATTGATAAGTTCTTAAGTTTTGTCCTCCTAATGGAATTTTATAAAACACCGAACAAAAATTTATTATATTTAATATCTATAATACTAGGAGAAGTTTTCTTTTGTTAAATTGTCTATGAGGATTATTGCACTGTTTTAACAATTATAAGGTACAATAGTATTCTAAGGTAAAATAGGTGAAATTTTTTAAATAAAAGATAGTTTTATGGCTATGGGTGTGGCTCTGGTGGTAGAAACTCCTGCTTAGCAAGTTCAGAGCCTTGAGTTTCAATCACAGTACTAAAAAAACAATATAGTTTTTGTAACTTAATAAAGGCACACAGTTGATGAAGTGTAATTAAATACCTCATCTAGATAGTTTGATGTTTACTTTTTGCATGATAATTTATGAAAACTGATGAATTTTTTGGATGAAATTTACTATGCATTTAAATGTATATCAAGATATCTAAACTGAGACAAAAAAGCACCTCATCAGCTGGACACCGGTGGCTCATGCCTATAATCCTAGCTACTCAGGAGGCTGAGATATGAGGATCATGGTTCAAAGCCAGCCCAGGCAGGAAAGTCTATGAGACTCTTATCTCCAATTAACCACTAGAAAACTGGAAGTGGCACTGTGGCTTCAGTCGTAGAGCACTAGCCTTGAGCTGAAGAGCCAAGGGACAGTGCCCAGACCCAGAGTTCAAGCCCCACAACTGCAAAAAAAAAAGGGGGGCATCTCATCAATCTTCTGTAAAGATTCTGTCTTATGTTTTTAAGCAACTTCTGACAGTGTTTCTGACAGATTGAGTATTTGAGTATTTTCATTTTATCTACCAGTAAAAACATAATTTCATGTGATTTTCACATGTGTCATTTCTCTTTTGAAATAATAACTAATAATTTTTAAAATTATGATAGGTTTTACTCCAACTTATTGAAAGATTGAACGGACAAGTTAACCAACTTTTTGGAATGGTTTCAAAAATACATGAGTTTTGGGAGAAGTCACAGGTGCAAAAATGTGTAAGTATTATTAAAACATTTTTACAACTTTGCTAAACTTCTAGCTCCTAAGTATATCAATCAACTAGTATCATCAAGGCTATTCTGTCCCTGCTGTAGTAGCAGATGTGGACTAAAACTTCGTTGGAAGAATGCTGCAGTTAGGTTTAATACCTTATAGCATTGAATATGTAATATTAGTAAGTCATGGATAAAATGGAACTAAAATGTAGTGTTTAAGAGGAAAATTAAGAGCCCTGGTCTTGGACCTAAAAAAATGAAAATAAAATTTACACATAAATGCAGTATTTTAACAATGGAAAATGCTGTAGCACAGAAAGGGGATACAAATGTTTCAACCATTTTTTAAATCCTCATTTTAAATCAAAGTTGACATAACTGAGTTTATGTCATTTAAGAAGGTGGTGTAGTTGGCAGCCATGTATGATGGCGTGGGTCTGTTATTTCAGTACTTGTGAAGTAAAGGCAGAAGGGCTCACAAGTTTGAGGCTAGCTTGCACTAACTACATAGTGAGACCCTGCATCAAAAAACCAAGGGGAAAAAAGAAAATTTTAAAATATTATTTAACATTTTTCTTTTTTCTTTTTTTGGTGCTGGTAGTAGAGCTTTGTGCTCTCACTTGATTTTTCCTCTCAGGATTGTTTCTCTACCATTTGAGCCACAGTTCCACTTCTGGATTTTGGCTACTAAATTGGAGATAAAAGTCTGATGGACTTTTCTGCCCTGGCTGGCTTTGGACTGTGATCTACAGATTTCAGCCTCCTGAGTAGCTAGGATTGCAGGCCTGAGCCACTGGTGCCTGGCAAGTTTTGCTATTTTTTTTTTTTTTTAAAGAGAATGATGTGATCATACCTTTCAGGCAAATTGATGTTCAGGAACTGAACTGATGAGGAAAGGTTAACTCATTTTCTCTTATCTTGGACAGGGACATTGTTGCAGATTACTTCAAGATGAAATAATGGAAACCGATGAGCCAGATAGAACTACAGAAACATCTTTTCAGTCAGTTTCATGCCATGAGCAGCAGCAGGAGCAGCAGGAGCAGCAGTTGGTCCTTAATCAGGACTTACTCCTTCCTAGAATTATTTCTACAAGTTCATTAACATCAGAGGGCTCAGTTACTGATGTTCCTATAGTGTCTGATATTTTGGATGAAGCTGAGAGCAGCAACATTGTAATCTCAGATGCCCAGTCTACAATAGCAGCACCTGCATCATTTCTGCTACCACAGGATCCAAGTTTCGCCAATAACCATAATTTTATAAAGTACTCAGCTATTGTGGAAAATGAGGGTACAGCCTTACTGGATCCTGACTTTCCATGTCTCTTGGTGCCTCCTAATTACGGTAAGTTCAAAGTGTTGTGTGTTGTATATTATATATACCATCCTTTAATGTAGGTTTGAAAACTGTTTCATATGGACTAGTTTTAGTCTTTTTTGTTTTGTTTTTTGGTTGGTTTTGGGGTTTGAACTTTGGGCCCAGGCACTGGCCCTGAGCTCTTCAGCTCAAGGCCAGCGCTCTGCCACTTGATCCACAGCGCCACTTCTGGTTTTCTGATGGTTAATTGGAGATAAGAGTCTCACAGACTTTCCTGCCCAGGCTGGCTTTGAACTGTGATCCTCAGAACTCAGCTTCTTGAGTACTTAGAATTAAGAAGTGTATGCCACTGGAGCCCAGCACACCTGGCTAGGATTTTTTTTTTAAAAATTTAACTGTATTTAGTATTGAGCATGAGCCTTATGCATGGATGCATACATATATATGTGTAAATATATATTTGTTTAATTGCATAATGTTGTTTTTATGGTATTTCCATACACCCATGTAATATTATTTGATCATATTCACCCCATCTATTACTTTTTTATAATCTACATTTAAATTTTTTTTCTTGAAGCTAGGCACTGGTGGCTCATGTCTGTAATCTAGCAGCATGTTAAAAATTCACTTTGTCTTGAGTAAAAAAATGTTTAACTATTCCATGAGTCCGGTAATTCCATGTGATTGCTATTTCTATACATATTATATGATTGCTATTTTATGTATTTCCTGAGGATTCCCAAAGACTTTTGGGAATCTGTCATATAATAATCAGAGCAAACCCATGAGTTTGATTAGCTATTTAAAGTAAGACCCTCCATGTAGCTCAGTTTCTGGTGCATGAAAAACATTCTATACAATCTCTTTGATCTCAGCTCATAAAAAGAGAAATTCTCAGGGAGGGAAGGTAATACAATAATTACCCGTATTATTTGATAGTCTAGGAAGCCAAAAGATAGAGTAGGCACATAGAGCAGGGATGGAGAGAAGGTGTTACTCTAACAGGGGAATAGAAGGACTTAAGAGCACAGGTCAGTCAAGGCAGAAGCAGCCACTGACTGTAATTAGCTTCAATTCAATAATTACTGCAGGGGTATACAGCAGAGAACTGAGACAGACTGGGCTGGAGCCCTGGGAGTTCTCAGGTTTGCTGGTGATAGCCTTCAACAGCCTTTGGAGGGAGGGGAGAAGTAGAGACCACCATCCTCATGTGCAGAAAAAATATCTTTAGTCAGTTTGGGCTATTATAAGAAAATGCCACACACAAGGTAATTTATAAGAACAAAAATTTATTTTTGTCACAGTTCTGGAGGCTGGGAAATTCAAGAGCCAGGAACTGGCAGGTTTGATGGTTTGATGAAGGCTGAATCTTCCAGAGAGAACAAAAGTGGTCGCTTCACCTGTTGAAAGGAAGGAAAAAGTCTCACTAAACATTGTGCAAAAAAACCCTCTTTTACAAGGCCCAAATAAGTAGACCTTATGACATAATCATTGCTCAGATACTCCTTCTTTTAATACTGAATTCAATGCTGAATTTCTAGAGGGGATCATTCAGACCATGGCAAGTGATATATAAAAGTATACACATATTTAATATCCATAGTTGGACAAATTTGGACACATGTATGTGTAGTTATGAGAAACTGCCTATTTTCCAGTGCAGCTTGACCATTTTATATTCCTACTAGTTACACTGTTTCGCTCCATGAGTATTTCTACTCTTTCTTCCTAGTGCTCCAGAATTCCTTCTTCATTATATCCATTATTTTAGGGTGGCTAGGATTTGGGAATGAATTTGGTGCCTTGGATTCCCTGGCAAAGTACTTTGTCTCTTGAAGCACACCTCCATTCTTTTGTCTTGCTTAGGGCTGGCTTCAAACTGCTACTCTTCTACCTGTGCCTCCTCAGTAGCTAATATTACAGGCATGTTGTCAGTCTCATAGCCTCATTTCTCTTTCAGTATTGAGATTTAAAAATCAGAGAATTAGGGCCTTCTTGTACTTTTTTGTGTGTTTATATTGGGGCTTGAACTGAGAGCCTCATGTTTTTGTCTTTTTTACTAATAGCTGGTGCTCTCTACCGCTTGAGACCCACTTCAGCCTTTTGGCCGGTTAAGTGGAGATAAGAGATTCTTGGATTCGTCTCACCAGCAAGAAAATCTTGAAATTAAAAAAAGCATAATTAGCTATTCAGAAGGATGAGTTCTGAGAAAGTTCTAAGCCAGTTTGGACAGACAAATCCTGGAGACTAACTAGCCAAAAGCCAGAAGTGGAGGTGTTGCTTAAGGGGTAGAGCACCAGCTGCTATTGAAACAGCTGAGTGAGAGTTTGGCTTGGGGCTCTTCAGTTCAAGCTCCAGTACTTGTGTGAGTGGTGGGTGTGCACATGCACATGCGTGCGTGTGCGCGCGCGTGTGTGCGCATGCACACACACGCACATTTTAAATTGTAAGTCTGCTTGGGACAAATTATTTTTTCTTTTTTTGTGAATGTTTTTATTTCTTCCTCTTACTTGGAGGTAAGTTTTGTCTGGTGTAGAATTTATGAATGAAAGTGTTTGTTTGTTTTTGTTTGTATTGGTCTTGCCTGGGGATTAAACTCGAATGCTGGATGCTGTCCCTGAGGTTTTGTGCTCATTTTACCACAGCTTTATTTATTTATTTATTTTATTTATTTATTTATTGGTAGTTAATGGAGATAAAAGTCTTACGGGTTTTCCTGCCTGGGCTGACTTTGAAACTGTGGTCCTCAGATCTCAGTTTCCTGAGTAGCTAAGATTACAGGTGGTTCTAATATAGTAGCACTTGATTTTTTAATTCATAGAAATGCCAGAAAATGAAGAAACCAACATTCCAGATGACACTGTGCTAGTAAATGTCCCGACTTTTGAGGAAGATGAAGAACAATCTACTAACCTTCTGAATGTCTTCATAAACGAAGATGGTGAGTTTGAATCAATACATATTTCAAGTAGTATAACCTCACTAATTTTTTTTTGTTTGATTCTTGAGATCAAACCCAGGGCGTGTGCATCCTAGCAAGCACTCTTATCATTGAAGTATATGCTAAGCCCCAGATTAATTTACATTCTTCTTTTTTTTTTTTTTGTTGATCATGGGGCTTGAACTCTGGGCTTGGGTGCTGTCCCTGCGCTCTTCAGCTCAATGTGAGCGCTCTACTGCTAGAGCCATAGCACCACTTTCAGTTTTCTAGTGGTTTATTGGAGATAAGAGTCTCACGGCCTTTCCTGCCTGGGCTGGCTTTAACCGTGATCCTCAGATCTCAGCCTCCTGAGTAGCTAGGATTACAGGCATGAGCCACTGGTGCCCTTCTAACATTCTTTTTTTTTTTTTGCCAGTCGGCTTGAACTCTAGGCCTGGGTGCTACCTCTCCCCTCCTACCCAGATCATTTGTGCTGAAGATTAGAGCTATTACTTGAGCCACAGTTTCATTTACAGCTTTTTGTAGTTAATTAGAGATAAGAATCTCTTAGAAGTCTGGTGCTGTTGGCTTATACCTATATTCCTAGCTACTTAGGAGGCTGATATCTGAGGATTGCAATTCAAAGCCAGTCTGGGCAGGAAAGTCTGTGAGACTCTTATCTACAATAAAATACTCAGAAAAAGCTGGAAGTGGCACTGTGGTTCAAAGTGGTACAGTGCTAACCTTGAGCAAAAAGAAGTTCAGAGTCAGCATCCAGACCCAGAGTTCAAGTCCCTGGACTGGCAAGAAAAGAAAAATAAAACGAAACAGAATCTCACGGGCATTCCTGCGTAGGGTAGCTTCAAACCATGATCTTTAGATCTCAGCCACCTGAGTAGCTAGGATTATAAGACTGAGCCACTGGCTTTCATTACCATTCTTAGTGGATATTAATGGCACTTTTCAGTGTGGCAATTTTTTGTTTGAGATAAAGTTAGATTCACGTACAATTGTAAGAAGTACTATATTTCAGAGATTTTTCTTTGGCTATTTTCTCCAATGATAATGTCTTTCAAACTATAATAAAACTCAGACTACAAATTTTCAATATTGATTTATTCCATAGATCTTTTATTTACTGGGGATTCAACTAGGACCTATGCTTCCTAGATAGGTGCTCTACTGTTTACCCATAGCTCTAGCTTTTTGCCGTGGTTTATTTTGTGCCAATTTTGAGGATTGAACTCAAGGCCTAGGCACTGTCCCTGAGCTTTTTTTTTTTTTTAATGGTCAAGGCTACTACTCTACCACTTGAGCCATACCTCTGCTTCTGGATTTTTGAGGGTTAATCGAAACTTAAGAGTCTCACAGACTTGCCTGCTTCGGCTGGCTTTGAACCACAATCCTCAGATCTCAGCCTTTTGAGTAGCTAGGATTACAGGCATGAGCCTGGCTGCCCTGATTATTTCCTAAGATAGGAAATTGCTTCCTGCCCAGGCACATGTCTAGTCTTTGATCTGTTCGTTTTTCAGTCTTTTTTTTGGGTCCGGTCATGGGGCCTGAACTCTGGGCCTGAGCATTGTTCCTGAGCTCTTCATCTCAAGGCTAGCGCTCTACCACTTGAGCCACAGCGCCACTTCCAGCTTTTTTTCTTTTTTGCTTATATGGTGCTGAGGAATCGAACCCAGGGCCTCATGCATGCAAGGCAAGCGCTCTACCACTGAGCCACCTTCCCAGCCCTGTTTTTCAGTCTTTCTTTGACAGCAGGGATGACATGTGCATACTAGCAAGCTTAGCTATTGGTTGAGAATGGTATCTCTTGAACTTTTCTTTTTGGTCTGGCCTATATCTGTCATTTTTCTAATCATAGCCTTTCAAGTAGCTAGGATTATGGGCATGGGCCAGCTGCACCTAACTCAATCCATTGATCTCACTGAAATGCCAGTTCTACATTTATTAATGTATGTTTTCAGTTTTGTGCATTTTTATCACATGGGAAGCTTTTAGGTCAAGACTAGGGATATAACCTAGCACTTTCAGCAAGCTAGCTAGAGTTGCTCTACCACCAAGGTACATACTCAGTGCTTATATTCTTGAAACATGACATCTGTAGCTCAGGTTGCCTAAAACTGGCTATGTAGCATAAGCTACGGTGAAACTTGTGATTGACCTGACTCTACCTCTGAAGTGCTGAGATCACAAACTGGTGTTACCTCATATGGCAATACACCCAGGCTTGTTTGATGTCTTCTATTACAATAGAGATATAGACCATTTGCATCACTGAAAGAATGCCTCATCTTGCCCTTTTTCTAATCATAGTCTCTTCTGTTACTTCTCCCTCCATCCTCCCATATCTGGATACTTAGCAATTATTGATCTATTTTGTTTATAATTTTGTATTTAAGAATGTTAAGAGATGCTTAATAAGGTAGTGCCTTATTAAGCCTGTAATTCTAGCACTGGAGTGGCTGAGCACTATAAATTGAGACAAGCTTGAGTTATTATATAGTGATACTATCTCAAAAAAAAAGAATGTGAAGAGAATCCAATTCAGGTTGCTCTAGGCATACATGGTCCTTTAAAATTTTTTTTTGGATTGTATTCCATGGTATGGATATGTCAGTCTGTTTAGCAATTCACCCATTAAAGGTAGTCATGATGTTTTTCATGTTTTGAATAGTGGGATTATGCTGTGAGTATTTATAAGAAATTTTTTATAAGGAATTTTTTTTTACATAAGTAAGTTTTTATCCCCTGATAATGAATAGTGCTAAATTGGCTTGCTTTGCTTCCTCACAACTAGGGCTCTAAATCATGAGCCATTATTTCAGCCTAGCTTTTTAAAAAACTTTTTATTATCTTTAACTAGTTGTGCAAAAGTGTTGCCATTTAATAAAACAGTTTATGAAAACAGTGAGTCTTGATCGATGTCCCTTTTAACATTCTTATCTAACCTCAACTACTGTTACCTCATTTTTCTTAATTTTTAGGTTATGTATTGAATTTGTTGCTGTTTAACAAAGCAGTTTATGTGTACAGTGCATCTTGATCTCTGTTAGTCCTTCAGCATCTCTTCACCTACCCCTTATTTTTCCCAATTCTGTAGTATATATAATGTATTCATTATTTTATTTTATTTTATTTTGGTTGTAGAGCTTGAACTCAGGGCCTGAGCCCTGTCCTTGAGCTCTTTTTCCTCCGGGCTAGCCTTCTATCACTTTGAGCCACAGCTACACTTCCGATTTCTGGTGGCTAATTGGAAATAAGAATTTCTTGGACTTTATTGCCTGGGCTTGCCTTGAACCACAATCTTCAGTTTTTAGTCTCCTGAGTAGTTAGGGTTACAGATGTGTGAGCCACCAACGCCTAGCTACAATGAATTCTTGTCTGTAACTTCCCTCTTCCCTTCTTCATTCTTCTCCCCCTCTCCTTGGCCTCACCCTCCCCTTTTGCAAGTATCCATTTACTGGTACTTGTTTTGCTGGGCTTTGATTTTTTTCTTTCTAAAGAATGATACTATTTGAGCTCTCCATACAGCTTATAATATAATACTTCAGTTAATTCATTTGTAACCACTTGCATAGCACTTATAGATTTATAGGCACTTTCTAGTTACCACAAATGAGGGAAACTATGGAACCTATGTTTCTTTGGGTCTGGCATACTTCACTTAATATAATTTTTCCCAAGTCTTTCCCTTTCCTTAAAATACCATTTTTCTAATGGATGAGTAGAATTCATCCATTGAGGGGCATTTGGGCTGATTCCATATCTTGGTTATGGTAAATAATGCTGCAATGAACATGGTTGTGCTGGTAGCTTTAGTGTGGCCTTGTTTGTGCTCTGCTGGATAAATGCTAAGGAGTAAAATTGCTGGGTCTTAGGGTAGTTCTATATTTAGCTTTTTGAGATCCTCTGTACTGTTTTCCAGAGTGGTTGAACAAACTTACATATCTACCAACACATCCTTGCCAGCATTTGTTATTGCTAATTTTTTTTGATATTGGCCATTCTAACTGGGGTGAGGTGGAACTTCAGTGTTGTTTTAATTTGCATTTCCTTTAAAGGCAAAGATGTTGAATATTTCTTCATGTGGCTATTGCCATTTTTACTCTATAGTCTGGCTTTTTTGCTGTGAGATGGAATTTGCAAGATTTTTCTGCTCAAGCTGGCTTTGAACCTAGATCTTACAGGTCTAAACCTCTTGAGTAGCTAAGGATTACAATTATGAGCCATCAGTGTCTTATTGCATTTGTACTTTCATAAGAAACTTCCAGTTTTCTAAAAAGTTTATATATCTTCAATTCCCACCAACAATATATGAGTGATCCATTTTCTTTATCTTCTTATTTCTAATGTGCATTTTCCTAACGAACACATTTTTGTTCTTTATCAATATTTTAAATTTATTTTTAAAAATTGTTTTTCTTCATGAGAAAATATCTTTATTTTCCCTGTATTCATTAAGAATGGTTTTACTCTGTAGAATTTGCAGTTGAGCATTTATTTTCCATTATTATCTTCAAAGGAAGAAGTCAGCATGTATCTAAGACATTCCTAGGATTACAGGCATGAGCCACTGGCACCCTGCTGTTTCCAACTTTAGATTATGAACACTAATATACTGGCATTTATGCAAACAGAAGCTTATATACAATTCTGGGACATATATTCGTATGTGATTACTTTTGTGAGAAATCTCTAAAAATTTTTCCAAGGGCTATATAATTTTATCTTCTCACTAGTAATATGTGAGTGATGCCAGTTCTGTACATGTATCTTTTTACTTGATTCTCCTTTTTACTTGCAGTTTCATGAAGGTGTTCATTTGTACTTTCTTTAAGAGACAAGCAATTGTAGTTTTCCCTAATGTAAGAATGACCTTATTTCCCATACATTATTTCAGGAAAATTTTGCTATGTATAAATTGAGAGTATATATAGATTGAGAGTAATATAAATTGTCTTTTTTCCTATGGTTGAAATTGCATTAGAAAGAGTAAGGGTAAGTGATAGAAGTTGGTGCAATTGATAGGAATATATTCTGTACATGAGTGGAAATGTCAATGCAATTTTCCCTTGTATAGGTAATGTATGATAATATAAATATTGGCTAATAGAGTATAAATCAAAAGAGAAAATATTTTTTCTCTGTATGCCAGGAGTACCAGAAGCTTGCCTGGAAAATAACTCTGAGCCAATGAATTCTTCATTTGTGATGGGAAATAACAGTGACCACCACTCTTCAGATGAATCTTTCCCATCTGTTTCTGGTGAGTTTCAGATGATACACAGTACAAAGAGCACTGCAGAATTTAACTCTATCTACATTATTATAACACTCTTAATGCAGCCCATATATAATTTATTTTTATTTTTTAATAAAATTCATATTCTATCTATCTAT
Source organism: Dipodomys spectabilis (assembly GCF_019054845.1). Taxonomy (NCBI): domain Eukaryota; kingdom Metazoa; phylum Chordata; class Mammalia; order Rodentia; family Heteromyidae; genus Dipodomys; species Dipodomys spectabilis. The sequence goes on along the minus strand of NW_024871226.1, from coordinate 110,235 downwards.
CTATCTATCTATCTATCTATCTATCTATCTATCTAACTATCTATCTATCTATCTATCTATCTATCTTGTTGCTTTATTGCTATTACTGTGACTTGAATTCAGGGAATCATGCTTCCTTATCTTGATTGCTGGCCTGGTGTTCTACTGTTGGAGCCACTTATTTGGAATGACATTTTCCTGTTAATTAGTGAAGAAATCTCACAGAATTTTCTGCCTAACCTGGATTCAAATCTTGATCTTCAAAGCTTCAATCTTCAGAGTAGCTAGGATTATAATTGTGAGCAACTGGTGCTGTACCAGAGTTTACATTTTTAACAAAAACAATATATTAACTTTAGAGTCACATGTACTTCTTTTATTACAGTTTTGGGGCTTGAACTCAGCCTGGGCACTATGTCTGAACTTTGTTGTTCAAGGCTAGTGCTCTACCACTTGACCCACAGCTCTACTTCTTGCTTTTTGGTGGTTAATTGGAGATCAGAGTGTCACAGACTTTAGTGTCTGGGCTAGTTTTTACCCACAATCCTTAGCTCAGCCTCCTGAGCAACTGGGCTTACAGATGTGAGCCATGGGTGCTTGACTTCATGCATACTTTGAAGAAATAATATAAAATATTCCCTTTACATTTTACTCTTTTCTGCCATGTACATGTACATATCTTACTGAGATGTCCAATATTTATTTGCAGTAGTTTATATGTATTTATATTTATTTTTATTTTGGTCTAGATGTATTTCATGACTAGATTAAATTTCTATCATCAGTTAAGATTTAGAGCATACTCCTTCACTACCAGCTTTTTAATCTTGCTTTTTTGACTCTATTACTTCTCTCAGGTTACCTTTTTTTTCCCCCAATTCCCATTCTGTAATACCCAACAAACACTGGTCTGTACTTCTGAGAGTTTTAGAGTATTGCGTAATGGGTTCATATGGTATGGGGTATTGTTTCAATTTGTATACTTTTCTGAAAACTCATACAGGATTTTGTGTATCATTAATCATTAAAAGATGCTAACGTTTTCCTTTTTTGAAATGCTTAGGGTTGAATTCAGGGACCCAACTTCTAGCAAGAATTTTTTTGTGGTTAATTGGAGATAAGTTTAAGGGACTTTCTTGCCATGGTTGGCTTCAAACTATAATCCTTAGATCTCAGCCTCCTGAATAGCTAAGATTACAAGCTTGAGTAACTGGCACCCAACATTATTACCTGGTTTTTGAAATTAAGAGTAAAACACTATAAGTATTTTTGTCCTGACTTTTGTATATATGCAAGTTTCACTTTGTTCTTATGTAGGCCAAGAGTGTAATTGCTGGGTCATATGATGAAAGCACATTTAATTTAAAGAAGCTGGAAACACTTCTTTAGAGAGACTGTAAAATTCTATATTCCCAATAGCAATGGATGAAGAATCCAGTGTCTCACCTGTATTTTTCTAGTCTTTCCACAGTCCTTTCTTCCTTTCTGATGTTCCATATAGCCTTTAATTAGGTCTTTCCTATTTGAAAATATTCATTTAAGTGGATGAGTATACTATAGGCATATTCTGTTTTGTTTTTTCCTTTATTAGAGGATGCTTTTTTAAAAAAAAATTTCCCACAAGGATAGTTTTAAATGTAGGATTCATGACGTAGGATATTTTTCAGGTTTTGAAAGGGTTATACTGATAGAAGTGCCAGGACAAATTGAAGTCAATGATCAGACACTCTATTACCCAGCTGTACTACGACATTTCAACCACCCAGATTCTGAAATGACACCTGCCTCTGCAGCTTCAAGTCCCTGTGAGTTTGAAATGATTCATGGTATCAGTAATAGTTTCTGATGTAGATTTATTAACAAGGATTTTTCTGTTTGGGCAGTATTGGGGCTTGAACTCAAGGCCTCAGTCTTGCTAGATAGGCCCTTTAGCCATTGGACCACACCTTTAGCCAGTTTTTCTTTAGTTTTTTTTTCCATGTGAAGTGTCATGCTTTTTATTTGAGAACACTTCAAAACCATGTTTCTATCACCCTTAGAATAAAAAAAAAACCTATGTTCCTTACCTACTTTTCAAATCCAGCTTGGATTATAGGTGTCATTACTGTTCCTAGCTTGTTCTTTTTTTAAAAAATTTTATTTTATTGTAAAGATGAGGGGTAACAATGTTCGACAAGAAATGTACTAATTACCTTACTCATGTAACCGTAACCCCTGAACAGTATCTTTACAGTAGCTTGTTCTTTTAACTGGGTCTTACTCAATTTTTTTGGTGTAAGCTAGTATCAAACTTTGGTCTTTTCTGGCTATACCTCTCAAATGGTTGCAATGACTGATGTGAGCTATCCAGCCTGATCAGTTTTCTTAAACTTAAAAGTTAAAATTTTCATCTTGAGATACTGTATATTAGAACCACATGAAGTTGTAAGAAATGATGCAGATAGCTCTTGTGTTTGTGTGTGTGTGTGTGTGTGTGTGCTTGCGCGCCAGTCTTGGGTTTTTAACTCTGGGACTGGGTGCTGTCCCTGAACTTTTGCTCAAGGCTAACACTCGGCCATTTAAGCCGCTCCACTTCCAGCTTTTTTGTTACTTAATTAGAGATAAGTGTCTCACAAACCTTCTTGCCTGCACTGGCTTCAAACCTCAAACATTATATCATATCCTCTTGTGTAGCTAGGATTACAGGCATGAGCCACCAGTGCTTGGCTGAAAACAGCTCTACTTCAAAAAATACTATTTTTTCAAAAACACAGAAAATTATTACAATTAAGACTTTGACACAGATAATCCATATATTGTTTATTGGGATGTCCTCAATTTTTCTTGAATCTAAGTATGTATTCATATGTATATCTAATTGTGTGGCATTTTATTGCATGAATAGATTTATGTGTCTACCACCACATTCAGAGAGATATCACTTCCTTCTCAAAAGCTTCCCTACCATTGTCTTTTGGTAATCCCTGCCAACTCTGTTTGTTCTTCTAGATATGCCAGCAGTAGCAGAAGCCAGCCAGGCAAACAACATGGAGCCAATGGATTTCCCCGTTGTAAATGAAAATGACCAATACTCTTTTTCAGCTGATACTCTCTCATCTCAATCTGGTTAGTTTCAGATGACATCTTACATAGAGCACTATGGAAGCCAGATGTTGGTGGCTCATGCCTATAATTCTAGCTACTAAGGAGAGTAAAATCTGAGGATAGCGGTTCAAAGCCAGCCTGAGCAGGAAAGTCCCTGAGATTATTATCTACAATTAACAACCAAAAAGCTCAAGGACGAAGTGTGGCACAAGTGATAGAGAGCCAGACTTGAACAAAAAAAAACTAAGCAACATCCCCTAGAGCCCAGTTCAAGTGCCAATACTATCACACACAAAAAAACAGAAGCAACAATGGTATAGAATTAAATCTGTCCACATCACATCATTAATACAAGCCATGTGTAGTTCATTTTTTCACTCAAACTCTTACATACATATGTGTCTGCTTGTCTATCTGTCTATCTTGCTGTTACTGGGAACTGAAGTTGGGGGTTCACAATTGCCTGACTTGCTTGCAGAGCTGATAGACTATTTCTTAAGATGAAATCTCACAGATTTTTCTTTGCAAACTGGAATTGAACCTCTATCTTTGAAGTGTTAGCCTCCAGAGTAGCTAAGATCACAAACATGAGAAACATGAGCAACTGATGCTATATCAGACTTTATATCTTTAATAAGAGTATATTAACAGTTATTTTAGATTCATGTGTACTTTAAAGAAATAACATATCCTTGGCAATGGTAGCTCATGTTTGTAATTATAGCTACTCAGGAGGCTTGATATCTGTGGATTGTAGTTTGAAGATAACCCAGACAAGAAAGTCTGAGACTTTTCAATCAATGAAAGAAAGAAAGAAGGAAGGGAGGGAGGGAGGGAGGGAGGGAGGGAGGGAGGGAGGGAGGGAGGGAAAGGAAAGGAAAGGAAAGAAAAGAAAAAAGAGAAAAGAAAAGAAAAGAAAAGTTGAAAGTATAGCTGTGGCTGAAATGGTAGAACATTAGTTTTGAGCATTAAAAAAAAAAAAGAAAGCTCAGGGACAGTGATCAGGCCCTCAGTTCATGACCAAGGACGGAACAAAAAAAGAAAAAAAGGAAAAAAAAGTAATATTGGCTTTACATTTTATTTCTTCTGTTAATAACATCTTTCAAAATTAAGGCAAATAACACAGTCAGCATATTTACATTGATACATGTACAGATGTTATTGAGCTATCTCAATTTTTACTCATTGTAGTTTATATGTTTATTCTGTGCAGATATATTACATGAGTAGGTTAGATTTTCATGACCAGTCATGATATAGAGCTAATCCCTCACTACTAGCTGTTTCATCTTGTGTTTTTGACTATATTACTTTCTCTCAGGTCATTCTATCCTTTATTTCTCCAATGGGTAAAAGCATGTTTAATTAATATTAATTAATGTTATAGTGAAAGCATATTTAATTTAAAGGAGATATAAACACTTTTTAAATTATCGTTAAGTAGTTATACAAAGGGTTTACAGTTCCCTAAGTCATGTTATGACTACAGTGCTTCTTGGCCAATGTTACACCTTTCATTCTCCTTCATTTTCCCCCTTCTGTTCCTATCCTCAACTTATATAGTTCAGTTTTTTTTATATAATGTATGTTGGCTGCAATGACTACATTTGCTCATCCTTCCTCCGTTATTGTGCCCACCTCGCCCAACTCCCAAAGCATGTAGAAACACATTTTTAGAGAGGCTGAATAATTCTATATTCCCAGTAGCAATGTATAATATATGTCTTGTCTTTCCATAATTCTTTCTTCTTTTCGGAAGCCCTAAATTTCCTTTTGTCATATCTTTTCTCTTTGAAAATATTCATTTAAATAGATGAATATACTAGAGGCAGATGATTTTTAACATATATTTTATCCTATACAATATATTTTAATTAGCTTTCAGTACACAACGACTATTGCTTTGATAATGTCAGATTAAAAATTTTAAATATCCAACAGAAGTCGACTTTGAAAAAGTAAATTCTAATATAATATAAAAATCAATAATATGATAGAAAATAAATTATAATAATAAAAATGGTAATAATTAGATCTAGAATATAATAACAATCCAGAGATATAGCCTTTTTCAGGAGCTGTTTTTGCCCTGGTGTCACTTATAAGTGAGAGCTGAAGTGAGTTTTGTGATGATAAAAGACTTGAGGACCAAGTGGAAGGTGTGAAATGTGGGAACATGGCTTCTTGGTTTTAGTTGGATTCTAGTAAGAAACTTTAGACCTATTTCATATCTGTTGACTGGTTAGAATAATCTCAGTTCCTGAATTTGGATAGATATTGATGTGAGTATGATTCTGAACTATGTATCTTAAATAGTGAGGAATATTCTTTTTGTATGGTCTTTGTTATCGAGTTACTGCTATAAATAATTTTTCAAATATAATATACAATATATAATAGGGAATGTATAAGACTTTATGGTTAAGAACCAGCCAATATAACAGACAATACAAAGGGACCTATAACTTTGCCCCATACTGGAATAATCGAGCACAGACTATTATTGAAGGCGATAAAGAAAACCTTGAAATTTATGTCAAAAACTGAGCTAATAGAAGTGACCTAGGGAAGCTGAAATAAAGCAAAATAAAAACTCAGGAACTGAAAAGTACAATAAAACCATAGAATTCAATAACTAGGCTAATAGCTGAAGAGAGAATTAACCAAGCAGGAAATGTTATTGTGCTCTTTTCAACCTGATGTTTCCATTCAGGAGGACTACAATGAACCTTCCTTGATATCGATAACGTTCTAGGCATTGTGAAGGCAAAAGCTAGGAGTGTAGCTATATAAAAATCACCGAGGATGTAAGACCACAGGGCATATATAGAGTCCATTCTGATTAGTTGGAATCTCAAAAGGAGAGAAGAGCAAGAATAGGATGGAAAAAACATTAAAGGGTATTAGGAATAAGAATTTTCCTAAACAAATGAAAACATCTCTGAAGTAATCCCCCAGGTAAATACAAACAAACAAATTCAGATCTAAATTATGTTCACAAAATCATATAATATCAAATTTCTTGTAAGCAGTGGATGAAAAAAACGGTTTTGCTTTTAAAATGTCTTGGAATGCATATAAATTACCAAAATACAAAACTTAATTTTGTGAAACTTTCCATTTACTCTTTTGGGTCTTCAAGTAATCATAAAATACATGTGCATGTTTTTTTTCTGTCCATGTTAACTTTAAACTATAATCCTCCAGGATTTAGTCTCCTGAGTAGCTAGGATTACAGGCATGAGCCAATAATGATTCCCAGCTATATGTGTACTTTTAAATTAATAGTGGATACAGATATTATTTGAAAGGTTACGTTATATTTTTCATTTCGGAAAGCCTAGAGAAGTTTTCTAGGCTAACCTATATTTATATCAATCTGAATAACTAAAAAATAATCAGGTAACTATCTTTTACATAAATTTAACAAAATCAAAAATGGAACTTGTCCATTGGCTAGACATAAAATAATATTTGTAGCCATTAAAAAAATCTCACCTATCTGTATATCTTTATTTAGTAAATTGGTTGAAAATTAAGCAGTTCTGCTAAGTAGGGAGATTATTTTTTTCCTGTATTAGAGAAGGCTTTTGTTTTACTGTTTTTACGAGGATAGTTTTTCTTCATGCAAGGTTCATAACAAGGTATTTTCTTTCAGACTTTGAAAGGGTTATACTGATAGAAATGCCAGGACAAACTGATGTCAATGACCAGACACTCTATTACCCAGCTTTACTAGGACATTTCAATGGCCCAGATTCTGAAATGGCACCTGCCTCTGCAGCTTTACATTCTGGTGAGTTTGAAGTGACACATGGTATCTTTAGCAGGTTTTAATCTAGATTCTTAACATGTCTTTTTCTGTTTTTGCCATATTGGGGCTTGAACTCAGTGCCTCAAGCTTACTAGACAAGCTCTTTACCACTTGGGACACACCTTTAACCAAATTTACTTTAGTATTTTTTTCAGATAAAGTTTTGCAGCTTTTGTTGAGCAAACTTCAAAACCACATTCTTCATGTACTCCTTTCAAACATCTGTGCTTAGAAGTCATTACCATGCCTAGCTTTTTCTTTTTAGCTGAGTCTTTCTTTTTTTTTTCTTTTTTTAATACTTTTTTATTGTAAAAATACTGTACAGAGGGGTGACAGTTACACGAGTAAGGTAATGAGTACATTTTTTACCTAGCACTGTTGCCTCCTCCTTTGTTTTTCCCTACCATCCCTTTCTTCTCCCCTCCCCAAATTAGAAAAATGTATATACAAGATGCAGGGCACAAGAATCAAATACAGTGAAAACAGGGGTTATACCATGGGGGAAGAACATATAAAAGAAACAAAAAAATCACATAATACATTATAAGAACATTAACAACAACTAGCTGAGTCTTTCTTACTTATTTTTCCAGGCTGGCATTAAACTATAATCTATCTATATCTTCAAAATAACTGGGATGACAGTTGTGAGCCACACAGCCTGATCTTTTTTTTTTCCAGTCCTGGGGCTTGAATTTTGGGGCTGGGCCCTGTCCCAGAGCTCTTCAGGTCAAGGCTAGCACTCTACCACTTGAGCCATCGCGCTATTTCCGGTTTTCTGGTGGTTAATTGGTGGTTAATTGGAGATGAGAGTCTCACGGACTTTCCTGCCTGGGTGGTTTGAACCATGATCCTCAGATCTCAGCCTCCTGAGTGCCTAGGATTATAGGCCTGGCCTGATCGTTTTTCAAAAATATTTTTATTATCTTTTAAGTAGTTGTGCAAAGACATTGCCATTCAACAAAGGAGTTTATGAATATAGTGCATCTTGATCAGTGTTACCCTTTCAACATTCCCAACCCCGCCCTTCCAAATCACCCCTTCCTTTATCTTAATTTTAGGTATGTATTGAATTTTTGCTATTTAACAAAGTTTATGTGTATAGTAGATTTTTTAAAAAAAACTTTTTTTTGCCAGTCCTGGGGCTTGAATTCAGGGCCTGGGCACCGTCCCTGAGCCTCTCGGTGTTCAAGGCTAGTGCTCTATTGCTTGAGCCACAACACCATTTCTGGCTTTTTCTGAGTAGTTTATTGGAGATAAAAGTCTCATCATCGACTTTCCTGCTTGAGCTGGCTTCCCACTGGATCCTCAGATCTCTGCCCTCTGAGTAGATAGGATTATAGGTGTGGGGCTGGGAAAGTGGCTCAGTGGTAGAGCGCTTGCCTTGCATGCATGAGGCCCTGGGTTCAATTCCTTAGCACCACATAAGCAAAAAGAAAAAAAGCTGGAAGTGGTGCTGTGGCTCAAGTGGTAGAGCGCTAGCCTTGAGCTGAAGAGCTGAGGAACAGCACCCAGGCCCAAAGTTCAGGCCCACCACCCAAAAAAAGGATTGCAGGTATGAGCTGTTTCTCAGTTCTGTGGTACATATAATAAATTCTTACCTGTATTCTTCTCCTTCCCCATTTCATTTTCTACCCCTCTCCCCTCAGTCTCACCCTTCCCTCTTGCAAGTACCCATTTCCTGGTACTTTGTTGAGCTTTGATTTAGTCTTTCAGTAAAATTTAAAAGTAAAATAAATACTGCTACCAACCTGCAAAAAAAGAATTTACTATTTGAGCTCTCCATAGTCTATTACATTTCAGTCAATTCATTTGCAACCCCTTGTGTACCACAGTATGTTTTACTTGTAGATTTATAGGTACATTCTAGCTACCACAGTGAGGAAAACCATGCAACCTATGTTTTTCTGGGTCTAGCTTACTTCATTTAATATATTTTTTCTAAGTCTTTCCATTTCCCTATGAATGGAATAATTTTTCTAATGGATGAATAGAATTTCATGGTGCATACATAAACCACATTTCCGTAAATCATTTGTTTACTGAGGGGCATCTGGGCTGATTCTGTATCTTGGCTGTCTATGCTGCATTATCATAGCCAAGATACTGATCAACATTTTTAATACTGATTCTTAGAACTATTTGAGAATTAAGAAATGATACAGTGAGTGCTTGAGTATTCTTTAACTAGTTTAGTTCAAAAATAATATTTTTTGACAGATGTTGGCAGCTCATGCCTGTAATTTTAGCTACTCAGGAGGGTGAGATCTGAGGATTACAAATCAAAACCAGGACAGGCAGGGAAGTTTGTGAAACTTTTATCTCCAATTAAACATAAAAAGACAGAAGAGGAGCTATGGCTCAAGTGGTAGCACGCTAGCCTTGAGAAAAAATAAAAAAGCAGCTCAGAGTGCACTCAGAAGCTTAGTTCAGGCCTCAGGAACTAATGGCACAAAAATGTCACAGTTAGGATTTTAGCATGGAGCCAAATTGAGATGTCCTGAGTTTTTGCTTTTATTTGGTTATATAGGTTTTATGTGTCCCCCATTGCAATCAAGATACAGACCATTTTCATCACTGCAAGAATGCCTCATCTTGCCCTTTTATAATTCCAGTCGCTTCTCTGGGTATCATCCCTTCCTTCCATCCTCCCATATACTGATACATAGTAATTATTGATCTCTTCCATGTATAATTTTGATACTTCAAGAATGTTAAGTTGGGTATAGTAGTTTATGCTTGTTTTCTCAGCACTACAGAGGCTCAGAATTGTGAGTTTAATGCCATCCTGGAAAATATAGTGAGATTCTGCCTCAAAATAACAAAAACAATAGGAACAAATCCTGAAGGATTATTAAGGAAAACCCTGAATATATAATCTGTAGAGATTGGCATTTTTACTCAGAATAATGTTCTGAATTCATACCGAAGTTTCTGCTTGTTACACATGGTTTCTCCTTTTAGGTTTATAGATTGTGTTGCATAAATTCCATATAAACTAAGATTTTTTCCCTAGTGGGTTATCATTTTACTGTTACCTTAGTAATACATGTGATGCATTTTCTCTATATGTGTTACTTCATTGTGCCCTCTTTCTTGCTGCTGCTTGAAGTTGTTTTCTTTCACATGCTTCCTATATGAAGATTTCCCTTTGCCCTTACTTAAATCTGTGAGGTTAGAAATAATTTACTTTTGCTCCTGTGAGAAAGTCTTTATTGTTGGGCATTGGTGGCTCACGCCTGTGATCCTAGCTGATACTCAGGAGGCTGAGATCCGAGGATTGCAGTTCAAAGCCAGCCCGGGCAGGGAAATCTGTGAGACTCTTTATTTCCAATTAACTACCATAAAACTAGAAGTGGCACTGTGGCTCAAGTGGTAGAGCACTAGCCTTGATCTGAAGAGCTGAGGAACAGTGTCCAGGCCCAGAGTTCAAGCCCCACGACTGACCCCCCCCCCCAAAAAAAAAGAAGTGTTTACTTCATGTATATTATTGTAGGATACGTGTGATATGTATAAATTCATAGAAGTTAAGAGTTTTAGAATATATTTTTCTTGTAGGTGTGCAAGGAATAGCAGAAGCCAGCTTGGACTACAATCCTGAGGGGATGAATTTCCCACCTGTGATGGAAAATGATAATGACACTCTTCCATCTGATTCTGGTGAGTTTCAGATGATACACATAACAAATAGCACTATGACAATCTCATATGTCAGCACCCCAAATCTTTAATGCAAGTCAGCTGTAGTTCATTTTAATATTAAACTTCATATTTTTATAACAATACTTGTAATAATTTTAAATTGACATGGATATGTAAGAAACAATATGACAGGATCCTACTTATATTTTGTTCTGTTTTTTCAACAATAACATCTTTCTAAACTAAGGTAAAACCACCCAGTCAGGAGATTGACATAGATACAAGTATATACTGTGAATAGTGCAGTTTCCAGGTCTTATAGTGATAGCAAATTTATTTTTATTATACTTTTTAATTTTTGGTTCCAGTCCTGGTGCTTGAACTCAGGTCCAAGTGCTGCTCAAGGCTAGTTCTCTACTGCTTCATTTCCATCTTTTTTGCTGGATAATTGGAGATAAGAGACTTATAGACTTCCCCTGCTGTCAGTCCTCAGATCTCCTCCTGAGTAGTTAAGAGTAGCTAAGAGTTTACATGTCATTCTTTCTGATGGAAGCATAGAATTCTACTGATTATATATACCACATTTTCTTGATGTACATATGACCATATAAGATGATACTAATAAAAAAGAACTCCAAATTATGGAAACAAGAGGTTTTTCTTTGTTGTTGTGGTTTTTAATGTACAGTATGAAGTTATTTCTTTTTCTTTCATTTTTCCCCTTTGGTTTATCCCCTGTTGTCACTGTTTTTGATTTTGGTATCCTGTGTCTTGTATATGTTTACCTGATTTGGGGAAGGGAAGGGTAACAACAAAATGGTGAGACAAAGGACAAACGAGGAACCAATGCTACAGGGATGCTCAGAAGACACTATGTTGGAAACTTTGATATCCCTAGTTTTGGAATTAGGAGTAAAGTACTACCACGTTCATGTACTGACTTTTGTGTAAATGTAAGCTGTCAGTTTTCTATCTTGAATTCAAACAGTGCAATTTCTGGGTTTTTATGGTAATAGCATGGTTACCTTTTTAAGAATCTGCAAGAAATGTACTCATTATTTTGTCCATGTAATTGTGACCCCTCTATATGGTATTTTCACAATTAAAAAAAAAGAATCTGCAACGTTGTCCAGGGTGGCTGCAGCTTTTTATATTCTCATTAGTAACGTATGGAGGATCTACTTTTCACATTTATATTTATGATACTTCTATTGTTTTTCCTTCGTAATTCTTCATATTCCTTTCAACTATATCTTTTTGTTAGTTTGAAGATGTACTTTTCTGGCTGGAATGCATCCCTTTAGTTAATAAAGATTTTTTTTAGTTCATTTTTTGGCAGAGCTGAGGACTGAACTCAGGACCTTGCACTTGCCAGGCAAGTGTTCTTCCACTGTGCTAAATCCCCAACCCCTGCTGTTGTTAGTATTGTTGTTATTGTTTTCGTTGGTCCTGAGGCTTGAGCTCTGGGTCTGGCCACTGTCCCTAAGCTTCTTTTGTCCAAGGTGAGCGTTCTACCACTTGAGCCACAGCTCTGTTTCTGGCTTTTTTGAGTAGTTTATTGGATTAAGAGTCTCACTGCATTTCCTGCCTGGGCTGGCTTCAGCCCATGATCCTCAGATCTCAGCCTCCTGAGTAGCTAGGATTATAGGCGTGAGCCACCAACACCTGGCCCAATTGTTACTTTTAAGGAGTTATACAAAGGGGTTACAGTTTAGTAAGTCATGTTATGCGTACCATGCTTTTTGGTTAGTGTCACCCTTTCCTTCATTCTCCCCCATTTCCCCTCTCTTATAACCCCCAACTTATATAGTTAATTTTTTACATAGTGTTAATTGAACACAATGAGTAAATTTGTTCACCCTTCTTCCCTCCATTCCTATCCCAGTTCCCAATGCTCCAGAAAGAAAAATATTACAAAACAAAAATGTTTCCATCTCTTAGAATATTTTTAAACCAAATAGTTATTCAGATGATTAGAGAAGTTATACCTTTGGATTCATCCCCTGTGTATACCCTCTTTTAGTCAGTTATAAATTTATGTAAATACATAGGGGTCTGAGTAAGTTATCATGTATAGTTGTATATTAGATCTAGTTTCCAGAGGGAACATGTGGTTTTTGTCTTTCTGAGCTTGGTTCAACTCACTTAACATGATTTATTCTAGGTCCCTCCATTTCCCTGCAAATATTGTAATATTCTTTCTGATGGATGAGAGTAATTCCATTGTGTATATGTAGCACATTTTCTTTCTTTCCTTCCTTTCTCCCTCCCTCTTTCCCTCCCTCCCTCCCTCCCTTCCTCCTTCCTTCCTTCCTTCCTTATCAGTTGTGGGGCCTTTGTGCTATCCCTCAGCTCTTCAGCTCAAGGCTAGCGCTCTACCACTTGAGCCACAGCACCACTTCTGGCTTTTTCAGCATATGTGGTACTGAGGAATCAAACCCAGGGCCTCATGCATGCAAGGCAAGCACTCTACCACTGACCCATCTTCCCAGCCCAGTAGCACATTTTCTTGATCCACTCATCTATCGTAGGGATCTAGACTGTTTCCATGTCTTGGCTATTGTGAATAGTGCAGCATGAATGTGCATGGATGTGCAAGTGTCTATATGCTGTCTTGGCTTGTTATGTTCTGGGCAGATGTCCATGAGTGGTATGGCTGGATCATAGGGTAGTTTTATGTGAAGATAGTCTTTTTCTGGCTAATTAATGACACAAGTTTAAATATATTATAATAGATCATTTTTGTTTCCTTTCAGATACTGAAGATACTATAGTGATAGAAATATCAGAGGATGCAGAAATCAGTGGCCAAGCAATCAATTACCCAGGTGTTTTGGGACATTTTAGTGACTCTGATTCTGAAAATGTTTCTAATTTTGAATCTACAAATTTCCGTGAGTTTGAAATGATATATAATATAGTAGACATTTTAAAATTTTAAAGTTAAAATATTTTAGTTTTTATGGGTTTGGGCCTCTTGGTAGGTAAGTAAGTCCTTTGTACCTAATGTTACATCTTAAGTCCTTTTACTTTCTTTTTCAGATAAGGTCTCATGCATTTTGCTTGCACTGACCTCAAAACTAACATTCCTTACTTACTTCTCCCATGTGGTTGCGATTGTACATGTTATCGAATGCCCAACTTCATTTTCTTTTTGGTTTGGGTCTTACTCATTAATTTGTCTTTGTTGAGTATTACTACTACTATTGTTACTGCTGCTGCTACTTCTTTTTGTTTGTACTAGGGCTTGAATTCAGGGCCTGGATGTTGTCCCTGAGCTATGTTGCTCAAAACTAACACTCTACCATTTGAACCACACTTATAATTTCCATTGTCCCTTGATTACAATAAACAACTCTTAGGTCACTCAGTTTCTGGTCTGGCCTATTACTATCATCCTCTCAGTCTTAATTTCCCAAGCAGTGATGATTACGGGTGTGAACCACAGTGTACGGTTCAATGCTTAGAGGATACTTACTTAAATGTTTCCGGTTCTACTTTTATTGATGAGTATGCATTTAGTTCTACATTATTTTATTACATGAGCAGCTATATCCTATTCAGAACTGGGGCTGTAACCCAAGTCCTTGTTCATGCTAGACTAGACAAGTACTATACGAGTGAGTTAACAAACTTCACCTTAATTTTTTTTTAACTTAGAAAAGATATGGCTCATTTTAATTTATAATACTCCTTCATATGCTTCAGTTAGGGCTCAATTTTCATAAATTATTTAATTTTTTATTGTGAGAATACCATACAGAGGAGTTAAAATTACATGGGCAAGATAATGAGTACATTTCTTAGCAAGCATTGTTGCCTCCTCGTTGTTTCCCCTTCCCATCCCTTCCCATACTCCTCCCCTCCTCCCACCCGATCCTCCCCCCACCCCCACCTTGATTTTTTTTGAGACCAGGTGTCATTATGTGGGCCAAATTGGCCTGGAATATTTCTTGTAGTCTAAATAGTACTTAAACCTATGATTACTTTGGTTTCTGCCACCTGAGTGCAAAGATCACTGGCTAGTGCCACCACATGTGAGTAAATGCACAGGTTTGATGGTCCCCTATGAAAGTGAAGGACTAGTTCCGTCAGTGCAAGAATAGTTCATTTTATTCTTGTACAATCACAGTGCCATTTCTCTTGTCACCCTTTCTTTATGTCCTCTCTTTGCTAATACCTACCAATTACTCTTCTTTCTGTTTGTAGTTGTCATTTCAAGAACGTTAAGAGAAGTTGGTGATGCATGTCTGTAATCCTAGAAATGGAGAGGCTGACAATCCTGAATTTCAGGCCTTCCTAGGCTATATGGTGAAATTCTGCCTCAAAACAATAGCAAAAAAATGTCAAGAGAATCAAATTTTTAATGTAGAGGCATTGGTATTCTCATGCAGCATACTTTTCTGAAAATACTTCCCTAATGCTGCTTATACCCATGATCCCTCCATTTAGGATTTTGGATTGCATTCCATATACTCAATATATGATTGTTTTCCCCTGGTGGGATGCCATTTTAATATCTCCCTAGCAATAGGTAAGAGTAATAGTGATGTATACGCTTTCATTTTTCCTTCTTTTACCCTGCTACTTCAAATTCTATTATTTAACATTCTTGCTGTGTGAAGAATTTTCTTTGTCCTTTAAGGATAAATTTATGAGTGTAAAGTAATTTAGTTTTTCTCATGTGAAAAATTGTTTTATTCCTCTATATTATTTCAGTGTAGTTTTGCTCTGTATAAATTAATAAAGGTTGAGAGTTTTGAAACTATTTTCTTGTAGAAGATCTGACTGCTGTGGGAGCCAGCCTGGTAATCAGTCCTGAGGTGATGCATATCCCACCAGTGATGAGAAATGACCATGGCCAATACTCTTACTCAGCTGACACTCTTGTCTTCAATTCTGGTGAGTGTCTGTTGATACACATAACAAACTGCCCTACAGAATCTTGATCTATCAATATCTCAAGCCCTCAATGCAAGCTAGCTGTAGTTTATTTTTTAAATCAAGCTTCTTTAACAGCGGTAATTTTAGTAAAGTGAGGTTCACATAAATATTTCTTACACAGGAAATATGTTATGATTCTGTTTGTAGTCTGCTTTTTTCTGCCAACAGTAGCATCCTTCAAATCAGGTAAAGCAATACAACCAGGATATCGACATCAATCCAAATACAAATTTTATTGAGATATATTATAATATCTAATTTTTATATAATATTTATTTATTTACTTAGTTATTGGAGCTTGAACTTGGGGCTTGGGCACTGTCCCTGAGCTCCTTTGCTCAAAGCTAATGCTCTACCACTTTGAGCCACAGCACCATTTCTGATTTTCTGGTGGTTAATTAGAGATAAGAGTCTCACAGACTTTCCTGGCCAGGCTGGCTTTGAACCACGATTCTTAGATCTTGGCCTCTTGAGTAGCCAGGATTACAGGTGTGAGCCACTAGCACCTCTAATATAATTTATTGAATGAGTTGTTTTGATTCTAGCATCAGTTAAACACAGAGACAATCCCTCACCATCATCTACCTCATCTTGCTTTTTTGACCATACCCCCTCTCTCATGTTACCCCATCCTTTTCTTCACTTATACCAGTTCCCTAATGCCTGGACAATATTGTTCTCTGTAAAGTTGCCAGTTGAAGAGTATTTTCTACTGGGAAGCATACATTATGGATGTTTTGTGTTCCAACACTATAATTCCCTGAAGTCAGATAAAATTTTTTTGTACCAATAAAAGTTTCTGCCTTTTTGTTCCTTTTTCCATTTTTTACTTTTCCTTTTTGAAATACTGGTGTTTGAATCCAGGGTGTCCCCTAGCAGCTTGTATTCTGTCATTTGAGCCAGTACCCCAGGCCTTCTCTTTGCAGTTTTTTTTCAAAATAGGACCTGCCTAATTTTACATAGGCTGGCTTCAGACTCAAAATCCATTTAACCTTGTCTCCTGAGGAACTGGGATTACTTGTGTGCTCTAAAGTCTCAGTTGTTTGCTCTTCATTGCTGAATTGTTTTCCTTGGATTGGATGCTGACTAGTTATTTTAATCTACTCATACATTGATTACCATATAGATTTTAGACCCCCAGGAATTAGAAGTAAAGCACTATCATATTCATATACTGACTTCTGTAACTCTAAAGTTTTACTATTATTTGTAACTAATTTTTCACTATAATGAATGCCAATAGTGCAATTGCTAGTATTATGGTGATCAGTTTACTTTCCTAAGAAACCGTGAAACAATTTTTTGGAGAAATGGTAGCATTTTATATTCCCATTGGCAATGTATGGAGCATCTAGTTTTCACAGCCATATTTCTGGTTTTTTCATTTTTCTTCTTTCCTTATTGATGCTTTAAATTTCTTCTCACCATATTTTCTGCTTGAAGATATTCTTTACGTGGTTCATTAAATACAGCCGAAAGTTTAAAGAATATCATAAGAGAGCATCAGTGTCTTTACGCTTTGAAGATCTTATACTGTTAGGAATACCAGGACAAAAAGAATTCATAGTTTATTGCCCAGCTTTATTTGGACATTTCAGTGCACCAAATTCTGAAACTTCATCTTCCTCTGTATCCTCAAATTTGGTGAGTTTGAAATGACGTATAGTATAGCTGTTTTTAATAGCTGTTTTTAAATAAAGATTCATTAACATTCATTTTTGTTTTTGGTGATACTGAGGTTTAAACTCAGGGCCTCATGCTTGATAAGCAAGTCTCTTACCTCTTGAGCAACACACTTAAGTTTACTATTGCTGAATACTATCTCATGGTTTGAATATATTTCATATTTTTAAACTGTTACCTCTTGAAGGACAGCTTTGTTTTTCTTCTAGATTTTGTTAACAGGACCCTGATAAATATTCCTGTACCCATGTTTATGTAAATGTAGTTTTCGTTCTTCCTTTGTTGAGGAATAGTTTTACATGGCATACATAAGAATTGGTTTAAAACAAACCCCATTCACTCACCTGATGCTGGTGACTTATGCCTGTAATCCGAACTACTCAGGAGGTTGAGGTTTGAGAATTGCAGTTTGAGGCCAGCCTCTGCAGTAACATCTGTGAGAATCTTATCTCCAATCAGTTACCAAAAAGCTGAAATTGAAGCTATGGCTTAAGTGGTAGAGTTGTAGCCTTCAGCCAAAAATCTCAGGGACTACACCCACCCAGGCTGTGAGTTCAAGCCCCAGGACCTGTACACACACACACACACACACACACACACACACATACACACACACACACACACAAAATTATTCACACTTTTTCTTTCTATTTTTTGTATGTTGCAGATAAGTTGGTTATGAATATTCATACACTGGCTATTGTGTCAATAAATGTCATTTCTTTGTCATAAGTGCAAAGAATGCAATTAGTGAGCCTTATTTAATAGCATGTTCTTTTTTTTTTGTCTTTTTATTGTGAGAATACCTTATAGAGGAGTTACAATTACATGGGCAAGATAACGAGTACATTTCTTATCAAGCATTGTTTCTTTCTCTTTGTTTCCCCTTCTCATCTCTTCCCATACTCCCCCCTCCCCCCACTCGATCCTCCACCCCCCCCCCCACAAAGTTGTAAAGTTCATTTTTCGACATAACGACTTGTACATCTCATTGTTGCAATGGGTCCACCTGTATCCCTAGTTAAACAGTTTGTTTTTTCCCTTCCCCTCCACAAATTATACCAATATCAAATACAGTGAAAGCATGTTCTGTTTTATAAGAAGCTCCCAAACAATTTTTCAGAGAGGCTGTAACTTTTCGTACTGTCAGTAGCAGTGTAGGTATGATCTAGTTTCTACACATTTATATTTCTACTGTATTTTTTTCTTCTTGACACACTAAGAATTGTTCATTTGTAATATCTTTATTGCTTAAAACTTGTCCTCTAACCATTTTTTTGACTATATGTAATTTTTGTGCTGGTACTGGGGTTTGAACTCAGAGCCTCATACTCTCACTTGGCTTTTTCACTCAAGGCTGGTGCTCTCTCCTACTTGAGCCACATTTTCACTTCTAGTTTTTGTTCCCTCTCCCTCTCCCTCTCCCTCTCCCTCTCCCTCACCCTCTCCCTCTCCCTCTCCCTCTTCCTCCCTCCCTCTCTCTCTCTGTCTGTCTGTCTGTCTGTCTGTCTGTCTGTCTCTTTCTGCTTAATTAGAGATTAGACTGCCTTAAACTGCAATAATCAGATCTTTTCCTACTGAGTAGCTAGGATTTCATGTGTGAGATACTGGTGCTGGGCACTTCTTATTCTCCAAATAGTCTTTCTTTTTTCCTTTTTTCCTCTCAAATATCCTTTCATTATATCTTTTGTGTTTGAAGATACTCTTCATATAGTTGATTAAAGACACCTAAAAGTTTAAAGTTGTGTCATAACAGGGTTTCATTTCCTTTTAGGTTTTGAAGAAGTTGTATTAGGAATGCCAGGAGAAATACAAGTCGATGGTCAAACAGTCTATTACCCAACTTTTTTAGGACATAAAGCTGTTACATATTCTGAAACTGCATCTGCCTCTTCAGATATTGGTGAGTTTGAAATGATACATAGCACAAATAGCAGGGTTTTGAAAATACAAATTTCTTCAACACTTATTGTTTTTTTTTTGTTGTTGTTGTACTGAAGCTTTAACTCAGGGCTTCATGCTTGCTAGGCAAGTCCTTAACCACTTGACTCACATCTTCTTCTGTTTATACTTTAGTAATTTTTTAGAATCTCATGCTCTTTGTCTGGGCTGACCTCAAAACAAAGTTTCTCACCTACTTATTTAGCTGGATTTCAAATGTCATCATCATACTCATATTCTTCTTTAAAGTTGGTCTTGTTTCCTATTACTATGTTGAGTAGGCTGGTTTCAAACCAACCAAGTAGCTGAGATTATAGTTGTAAACTATTATGCCTAGCCAGCTGTCTTAATATTAGTTCTTAGTGACAAGATCTTAAAAATTAATCTTTTCATCTTGGAATCACAGTTTGATGGAAGAAATGGTACAGAGAGCCCTTGAGTATCCTTTAATTTGTTTCCCCTAAAAGTATCATTTTTCAAAAATGGTAAAATATCATATGACATGGAGACAATCCATAGATATTATTGGTATGTGTCCAGTTTTGCTTTTGTTCAGTTATATGTGCATCTCACAGTATGGAATTTTTATGAGATGATTTATGTGTCTACCACCACAGTCAGGGGAGAGATTATTTCTGTCATTTCCCCCATTGTTCTTTGATAACTATAGCCAATACTCTAATCATCCCTATCTCTATAACCCATCACTAATACCTAGATCTATCTTTTGTTTCTTAAGACTTATATAAGTAGATTGATATAGTCTGGCTTTATTTTTCACTCAGTTTAATTTTTTGGAGAGTCATCTAGATTGTTGTGTATTAATAGTTAAACTATCTAATTATTTGAATATACTCCCAGTTTTTGCCCCTTTACTTATTGAAAGACATCTTGTTAATTTTTTCCTAGATTTTACTTCCAGGAATAAAGAAACAAAAAAAAATCACATAGTACATTAAAAACAACAGCAACAAAGATAAAACTTCTTGTGTCCCCATCTTGGGGTTCATTTCGCTTAGCATCATCTTATCAGGTCATATGTACATAGCTTTTGACCTTTTCTGCTTGTCCTAGACATATACTAGTTATTGCAGATAAGGGAAACTATGGGACCTATGTTTCTTTGGACCTGGCTTACTTAATATAATTTTTCCAAGTCTTTCCATTTCCTAACAAATGGGGCACTGTCATTCTTTCTGATGGAGGCATAGAATTCCATTGTGTATATATTCCACATTTCTTGATCCATCTATTGACGAGTATCTGGGTTGGTTCTATATCTTAGTTATGGCGAATAATGCCAGTTCTTAGACTTAACTTTGGTAAATTCTGAGTGTTTTTTCCAGTATCTGTGACTTTCTTCTCCATCTCCTCTGTTTTATCTTTATCTGATGATACTCTAGTTTCCATCTCATTTACTCTGTTACCTAGGGCTTCCATTGTGATTTGTATTGTGGAAATTGAACTAATTATGGTTCCTATATTGGTTCTCAAAGTGTTAATTTCATCTTTTGATGAGGTATGCGTGTCTATTTTTGTCTGCGTTTCTTTTTTGAACTCATGGAATTCTTTTGAAATTTTGTCTCTGCTCTTGAAATTGCTTTTCGAACTCTCCATTTATTTCTTTGGAAAATTCTGTCATAATATCTTTAATTGTTCTTTTCTCCTCCATTTCTTCTTTGATGTCCCTGGAGTTCTTTCCTGGATTGCTGCTGGCTTTTTTTGGTCGGTTGTAGGGCTTGACCTCTGGGCTTACGCACTGTCTATGAGCTCTTCAGCTCAAGTCGAGTGCTCTACCCCTTGAGCCACAGTACCACTTCCTGCTGCTGGCTTTTGGAATTGGTTTTCTGTCTTAACTGTTCATGAATCTTGTAATCTTTCATTGTGATTTATGCATTTGGGAGTCAGGAATTATCAGGGCCCTGTCCTGATCTCTGCCTGTTGGGTGGCAGCCTTCATTGGCTCTGGGTTTGTTCTCACTGGTTTGCCAATGGAAGCTGGCTTCCCAGGCCACCTGGTATCTGTGTGGCCACTCAACCTTGTGCTGGCTGACCAGAACTTTTGTCTGCTCTGCAGCTGGGACTGAGCAGGTTAGACTCTGGTTTCCAAAGTAGGCATTGGCTTCAGAAGGGATCAGGTGCACTGGGTATTTTTGTGCCTTGGCCCTAGATTGTCTTTCCCTCTCCACTGGTCGGCACTTGGTCCACAGCTTGGTCTGCTTCATCTTACGTGCATGTGTGCTCTGTGCACTGTTGCACTGTCGGCACACTCACACAGTTTGCAATTCTAGATGGGGCAGGTTTTTTTTTTTTATCGGATCCCTCCAGGGGCCAGTGCCTCTTTACAGGGGCGTGCTGTCAGTAGTAAGCACATTCCCATGAATCATGCTTTATGACAGGGGCTGACATGAAGGAGCACCCGCTTAGCAGGTTTTGGCGGGCAAGGAATGTTCCTCCCACTGGCTGCTGCCAGTGCATACTCTCCCGATAGCCAGTACTGTATGAGACACATGGTCTTAGCACCTGTCAAGTATGAGTCCTGTGGCCTTCCACTGGAAGCCAGCAGAGTGGTGTTCCTTCTTGTGAGGGAGAGGGAATGGTCCAGGTCAAGCTCTGTGAGTCACAGCTAACCCTGTTCTCCCATGGGGGGACCCCCAGCATTGTGGGCTGTCCAGCAGTGCTTTGGGAGCTCTCAAGGTCTGGGTGTCATGGTGTCTTACCTCTGGTCTCAGTCTGTCTGCGCTGTCTTGGTCCTGCACTGTCTAGGTCCTGTCCTTTCCAGGTCCTGTGCTGTTGTAGTATTCTGCATCTGGGTTCTGCAGTCCGCTGGTGGTCCTGAAGCCCCCGGAAGCCCAGGCTCCAGCAAGGGGTGGAGGAGTGGTCTTCACGATTTTTACATCTTTGTGTGTGCAGTTTGAGTTTTTTTTCTTTTTCAGTTCCTGTGATTCTCTGTTCAATTTTTCTTTGTTGTCGATCTCTTGGGGGAATCTGCATGTTGGGACCCCCAACTCTCTATTTGGTTGTAGAGGGCTAGGATGATTCCCTATTGTTTGGGCACCATCTTTACATTTGTTACTGTTTTTCTTTCATTGTTCCTTCTTTCTCCCTGCTACTTAAAATTGAATTCTGTTTACAAGCTTCTTGTGTGAAAGTGTTCCTTTACCCTTTCTTTAAGCATAAATCTATGAAGAGGAAGTACTTTTACTTTTTTTTCAAGTTAGAAATGTTTTTTTTTTCCTATACATTATTTCAGGATGATTTTTCTATGTATAAATTAGTAGAGGTTAAGAGTTTTGAATTTTTTTTTAACAGAAGCACCAATACTGGTAGTAGAAGAAGACAGCCTGGAAAGCAACCCTGAGTTGATAAATTTCCCTGCAGTTGTGAATTACAGTGACCATTCATTCTCTTTGTTTTCACCTGCCAGTCTTCCACCTGATTCTGGTAAGGTTTAGATGGTACACATTGCAAATACACTATAGGATCTGGATCTGTTTGCATCCCAAATGCTCAGTATAGCCAGATCTATTCCATTTTTTAAAATTAAATTTCATATTTCTAGCAACAGAAACAATTTAGCAATAATTTTAGATTCACATGGATGTATAAGAAATAATAAAGCATGAACCTGTTTATAGACTTTGCTTTTTCTCCCAACAATAACTAATCTTTCAAAACTAAGATAATACAATCAGTACATTGAAATTAAATATAGATGTTATTGAGAAGTCTCAATTTAGCTTGTAGTAATTGTGTGTATTTATATTTGTTTCTATGCAGATTTATTACATGAGTAGTTTTGATTTCTCTCACCAGTCAGAAAAATAAGCCTAATCCCTTACCACCAGTGGCCTTACCTTGCCTTTTTCACCATACCCCCTATTTCACATCACTGTATACTTTCCTTCCTTTCTGTCTGGGAAAAAAATCGCTCTCTATAATTTTGCTAACTTGAGTGTTTGCCGCCAGGTGCTGGTGATTCACATTTGTAATCCTAGCTATTATTCAGGAGGCTGAGATCTCAGGATCTTGATCTGAAGCCATTCTGGTCAGGAAAGTCCATGAGACTTTCATGTCCAGTTAATCACCATAAAGCTGAAAGTGGGACTGTGTCTCAACTGGTAGAGCAAAAAAGCTAAGGAATGCTAATGTTCTGAGTTAAAGTCCCAGTGCCCATACAAAAATTGTTTCTTCGCTTTTTTGGTCAGTCGTGGGGCTTAAACTCTGGGCCTGGGCACTGTCCCTCTCAGCTCTTCAGCTCAAGGCTAACGCTCTACCATTTGAGCCACAGTGCTCACTTTTGGCTTTTTCTGTTTATGTGGTGCTGAGGAATCACACCCAGGGCCTCATGCATGCGAGGCAAGCGCTCTACTACTGAGCCACCTTCCCAGCCCCCCACCAAATGTTTTATAATGGGAATTATGTATTATGGATATCAGTCATATTTCTCAGAAGACTTGTACAAATTTTGCTTTTATTCATAAATATTTCTGTTTTGCATTTTTTTTGCATACTGAAGATTGAACCTAGGGTCTTCCACTTGTAACAAGAGTTTTTATTACTTGAACCAGCTTGCCTACTTTGTTTTCAAGGTAGTTTCTCCCTAGCTAGTCTGTTTGCTCACAAATATATTAGTACTCACAAATATATCTACTCAATATATTGAGCTCTTCAAAAATGCAATTTGAAGGAAGCCTGGTCAGAAAAGTATGAGACTTCAAAAAAGAAGTAAAAACATCAAAACACAAGGGTGGTATATTGCCTCAACTGGTAGGATGCAAACCAAGCACGCAAACCAAGTGAATATGCAAAGCCCTGAGTTCAAACTTCAGTACCACAAAAAAAAACCCAACCAAGTTTATACTACTTCTCTGACTTAGCCAAGGTGCTCTTTTCTGACTGTCCTTTTTCTGTTTTAATGCTGGTACTAAGGCTTGAACTCAGGGCCTAGGTGTTGTCTCTTATCTTTTTTGCTCAAGGCTGGCACTCTACCCCTGGAGTGACAGCTCCACTTCTAGCTCTTTGGTGGTTAATTAGAGATAAGTCTCTTAGACTGTCATACCTAGGCTGGCTTTGAACTACAGTCCTGAGATCTCAGCCTCATGAGTATCTAGCAGTGCTCAGCTCTTAGAGAATTTTTACTTTTAGATTTTCCAGAGGATGATTTTAATTAACAATAGTATTCATGACTGGACTTTTTTTTTTCAGATATTGAAAAGGTTATACTGATAAAAATGCCTGAAACAGTAAAAGTCAATGATCAGATTGTCGCTTACCCAGGCATATTAGGACGTATCATTACCTCAGATTCTGAAGCTGCATCTGCATCTGCATCTGCAAATGTTGGTGAGTTTGTAATGATACATAGTACAAGCAGTAGTTTTTTTATATTTTTCTTTTTTCGTTTAATTTTTCTTTTTATAAAAAAATTTTAAGTAGTTGTACAAAGGAATTGCTATTTAACAAAGTAGTTATGAATACCTATATCTCAATCACTGTCACCTCTTTCAACATACTCATCATATATTGGATTCTTTTTTTGTTAGTATCTTTTTTTTAAATTTTTATTTTATTAAGATGTTGTACAGATGTTAAGATGTTGTTACAGTTACATGAGTAAGGCAATGAGTACATTTCTTGTTGATCATTGTTACCCCTTCCCTTCCTTCTTGTCCCACTATCCCTTCCCTCCCCCAGCTCCCACCCTCCTATCTCCCCTCCCCCCTCACTGCGTGAAGTTGTAAAGTTCGTTTCCAATATACTGTCCAGTAGGTATTTTCAATATTTTCTTTGTTAAACTAATTTTTATGGTGATATACAGAACATAGAGATTGAATTCTTGACTGTATTCTCCCCATTCTTTTTTTCATGTGCCAACTTTTCTTTTTTTATTTTTTTAGTATATTAGTATATATACTTATTGTAAAGATACTGTAGAGGGGTTACAGTTACATGAAGAAGGTAATGAGTACATTTCCTATCAAGCACTGTTACCCTATTCCTTTGTTTTACCCCTACCATTCCTTTCTTCCCCACCTCTCCACCTCCTCCCCCTACAAGTTGTAAAGTTTGCTTTCAACATAGTGTCTGTACATCTCATTGTTAATAGTGTCTTGTACATCTCATTGCTACAAAGTAAGTGAAATGAACCCCAAGATAGAGACACAAGAGGTTTTAATCTTCCTTGCTGTAGTTTTTAATGTAGTTATAATGTACTATGTGATTTTTTTTGTTTCTTTTTTATGTTCTACCTCCATTCTATAACCCCTGTTTTCACTATATTTGATTCCAATGCCCTACATCTTGTATATACATTTTTCTTCCTGCTCTTTTTGTCCTCTTTTGTGTACACATTTTCCCGACCATACCTCTTTCAAGTAACCACATTCTGGCATTTATTTTGTTGAACTTTGACTTCGCCTAAGCGATTACAGTATTTGAATTCTTTGAATCTACTGTATTTTGGTTACTACATGTGTATACACTTGCATACTACTCAACATATTTGCTCCACATAGAAGGGAAAACAGGGATCCTTTTGTCTCTCTGTTATTTCACTTAACATATTTTTTCTAAGTCTTTCTATTTCTTTACAAATGGTACAATATCATTCTAATATGTGACTAAAATTCCATTGTGTATATATACCACTAGGAATGCATCCATTTGTGTCAGATTCTCCAATTTATTGGCAGAAAGCTTTGCAAACTATTCCCTTAAAATCTTCTGAATTTTGCTTGTTTTTGTTGTGATGTTCCCTTTTTCATCTCTAAATTTATTTATTTAGGGGATTTCTCTTAGGTCTGCTAAAGGCCTGTCAATTTTATTAATCTTTTCAAAGAACTATTTGTTTTGTTGAATCTTTATATGGATTTTTAAGACTAGTTCATTTTATTTCTGATCTAATTTCTATTATTTCTTTCTACTGGTTTTGGGTTTGGCTTGTTTCTGTTTCTAGGAGCTTGAGGTTCATTATTAGAGTATTGATTTAAGATTTATTTAATTTGTTCATGTGTAGGCACTCTTAGCTATAAACTGCCTTTGCTGTGTCACAGAGGAGCTGGTATTTTGTGTTTTCATTTATATTGAATTTCAGAAATGTTTGAATATCCCATGGGTTTGAATATTTTCTGTGATGGCTTTTGCTGTTGAGCTCTAATTTCATTCCATTATGTTCTGACAAGATACAGGTAGTAATTTCAATTTTCTTGAATTTTCAGAAATTTGCGTTGGGACTTAAGATACTATCTATTTTGGAGAATGTTTACTGGGTTCCAAAAGAAATGTATATTGCAGTGCTGCTGGATGGAATATTCTGTAGATGTATGTTAAGGCTAGCTCGTCAATGCAGTTATTTAGTTCTGAGGTTTCTAAATTTGTGTCTGGGTGATCTTTCCAAAGGTGACAGTGGTGTGTTGAAGTAAGCAGTGATTAATGTGTTTGGATTTATGTGTGTTTTTAAGTCAATTAGTATTTGTTGGATAAAGTTGGGAGTGCCAGCATTCAGTGCATAGATGTTTAGAATTTTATGGCCTCCTGATGGTGAGTTCCCTTTATGTAATGTCCTTCTTTGTCTCATCTTACGAATTTTAATTTGAAGTCTTTCTAATCTGATATTAATATTGCTATTCCAACTTTTTTTATGAGGGACATTTGCTTGAAAGAGTTTGTTCCAACCTTTTACCTTGAGTAGGTATTTGTCTTTGTCAGATGTACTTCCTTCCTTCCTTCCTTCCTTCCTTCCTTCCTTCCTTCCTTCCTTCCTTCCTTCCTTCCTTCTTTCCTTCCTTCCTTCCTTCCTTCTCTCCCTCCCTCCCTCCCTCCCTCCCTCCCTTCCTTCCTTCTTCTTTCTTTGTTGTGGGGCTTGAACTCTGGGCCTGGGCACTCACTATCCCTTAGCTCTTTGGCTCAAGGTGAGCACTCTACCCCTTGAGCCACAGCACCACTGCCAGATGTTGTTTCTTATAGGCAGCAGATGAATGAATGGGTCTTGTGTCTTTTGATCAGAGAATTGAGCCAATTGGTATTAGTGTTAGAACTGAGTAGTATGTGATAGCTCCTGTTATGTTTCCTCCCTTCTTTAGGAGTTATATCTCTTTTGTTCCTATCCCTTCTTTTGTAGGTAGGGACATCACTGAGTATTGTAGTGCTGGCTTGGTGGCAATAAATTGGTTTAGTGTCTAACAAGTAACACTGGTATATTTTTTCACTGACCAATGATCTTAACATCAATTCTTGGTGAAAATTTCAAAAACAAAACTTATTTTGAGGTATTTCAGAATCATGTGCCGGTGTAAGCAAATGCTGCAGAGAGCACTCATACTCTTTACTTAGTTTTCCTCCAAAGTAATACTAAAAAATAAACACAGTAAAATGGCACAGTCAGAATTTTGACATGGGGATAATCCACAGGTCTTTTTGGGATGTCCTCACTTTTTCTTATATCCACATGTGTTGTATGTGTGTATGTATATAATTGTATGAAATTTTATGATATGAGTAGATTTTTATGTCCACCACTACATTCAGTGGAGACACCACTTCCTTTTGTATAAGCTTCCCTCCAGTTGTCCTTTGATAAACCAGAGTCAACTCTGGCTACCCCTGCCCATGACCCATCTCTTAACATGTGGCTCTAGAGCTTTGTAAGTCTTCCAATTGATGTTCCAAACTGGCTTTGATTTTCACTGTTTGTTTTGTCCAGAGTGTCATCCCTGTTGTGTGTATTGATAATTATTTATTATATTGCTGAATAATAAACTATGGTTTGAAAATAGTCCTTGTTTTTTTTGGGGGGGAGGTCCAGTTGTGGGGCCTGAACTCTGGGCCTGGGCGCTGTCCCTTAGCTCTTAAGCTCAAGGCTAGCGCTCTACCACTTGAGCCACAGCATCACTTCCGGCTTTTTTCTTTTTGCTTATGTGGTGTGCTGAGGAATCGAACCCAGGGCCTCAGGCATGCAAGGCAAGCGCTCTACCACTGAGCCAACTTCCCAGCCCCTACTCCTTGTTTTTAACCCTTTTGTTTTTGAGATTTTGCTACCAGGAATAAAGCTTTGTTAATATTCCTATACCCATTTTTATCTAAATATAGTTTTAATTTCTCAATAGTTCATCCTTTTATATGGAGCAATAGTTCTCCATAGTATGTTTATAGACAGGTTTTGACAAATCACTCCCTCCTTTTATTCTCCATTTTTTGAATAAGTTATTTCTCTGTCATGAGTGACAAGAATGCAACTGTTAGGTCTTATATTTATCTTCCCAAGAGTTTTCCAAAAAGGCTTTCTAATTTCTTATAACCACATTTGTATTTCTGATTGATCTTTTTTATTGTTTTGTTTCTGTCCTTAATGCACTAATATTTATTTTGAAATATATATAGTGCATGTACATGTTTATTATATATGTGCATATATATGTATATGTAATCTATGTAATCTTTTTGTGTATGTGTATGTGTGCAGGTCCTAGGGCTTGAACTTAGTGCCTGGGTATACTGTCCTGAGCTTTTGTGCTCTCTCACTTGAACCTCAACCTTCAGCTTTTTAGTGGTTAATTGGAGATGGGAGTCTCATGGACATTCCTTTCCAGACTGGCTGATATATAAATGGAATCCTTCCATCTCAATCTCTGGACTATTTTGGCGTACTAGAACATGCCACTGCATGCAGCTATAGTTAAGATGGAGTCTCTGGAACTTTTTGCTAATATTGGTCTAGAACAGCAAGGAACAAATTCCTTTTCTTTCCTTTTTCTTTGGGGGGGGGCAAGTCCTGGGGCTTGAATTCAGGGCCTGTGTGCTATCCCTGAGATTTTGTGCTCAAAGCCGGTTCCAGCTCCGTTTTCAATTTTTGGTAGTTAATTGGAGACAAGAGTCTCATGAGGCTTTCCTTCAGAGGCTTAGCTTTTGATCCACAAGCGTCAGATTTCAGTCTCCCGAGTAGCTAGGATTACAGGCGTGAGCCACCAGTGCCTGGCAGAATGAATTCTTTTAATTTTGCTCTGTGTGAGAATGCCACTATTTCCCCTTTATTTGAAGAGTAATTTGATAATTTTATCTAGTACATACCTTTTGATCAAGAATTCTTTTCTTCCAGGAGTTGAAAAAATTATACTTGAAGAGATACCATTTGATCCCAAAACTATGGATCAAGACAACTCAGATATAATGGATAACCCACCTGAACTTGGAAATGACAGTGACTATGATAATGATGAAGAAGATAGTGAATCTCCATTTTTCTCTATCCCCCTCTTTTTTGGTGAGTTTGAAGTGATAGTGCTAGCAGCACTAGGTCATCCAGATTTTCATTTTTGAAGGGTAGTTTTGCTTCACAGTTGAGGTTTCTTTCAATGTTTTAAAATATTTTATTTATGGAAACATTGGTACAAGCACAATCCAGCCTGGAAGGAACTATGAGACAAATTCCTTGCTTTTATTGGAAGATGACAGTAGCCAAAATATTTCTACATCATTGAAGTCACACTTTGGGTGAGTTTGGAATGATACTTATTACATAAAGCACTATTTTATCTAAATTCTTTAATGTCCTTAGTACAAGATAATGGTGTCTTTTTCTAACTAAACTTTGTTTTCAGGAAAAATTTAGCTAAATATATAGTTGTAATAATGTAGTGGGATTCTGTATTTCCATTGTCCAGTTCACCCAAATAGTAACATTATGCAAAGCTATAGAAAAATTGTACAACCAGGATATTGATGTGACACTATTAATAGATATTATCTTAAGTTCCTCAGCTTTACTTTTATTCTTTTGTGTACATGTATATGTGCATGTTTTAGTTCAGTTTTCTCACATTTCAGGTTCATGCATCCTCTACTACAGGTCAGCCCCCAAATACTTCTGTCACCACCGTGTTCTCTCATTTACTCTGTTATCACATTTGCTGCTTTCTAGTTTAACATCTCTTCCCAAAGCCCTGCCCTGTTTTTAACTGCTGGAATCCACCAATCTGTTGTTTAAATCTGTGATTTGTCACTTCAACATTATATAAATGGAATCATGTGGTATATAACTTAGCAGTTGGCTTTTTTCCCCTAGTACAGTTCCCTGATCACTCATCCACATTGTTGCATGTACCAACCATTCTTCCTTTTATTGGTGAAGTGTATTCCATGGTCTAGATGCACTATGATTTATCTGTTTACCCCTTCTTTTTGGGTAAGTGACAACTTTTAAGTTTTTCTTAGAGAGTGCTTCCATTTCTCCTTTATTGATAACAATTTGGTGGCAGCATAATAGCTCAAGCCTGTAATACTAGCTACTTGGGAGACAGAGATCCAAGGGATTGTGTCTAGAGATTAGCCTACACAGAAAAGTTCTTAAGACTTCATCTCAAGCAATCATGAGGCATGGTGGCGCTCCCCTATTACCCCAGCTACAGGGTAAACACAATAGCTGGGTATAATGGCCATGTGCCTATCATACCCAACAACATGGGAAACACAAGTAGGAGTATCACAGCCCAGGGTGGCTCAGATCATAAAGCAAGACCCTCCCTTGAAAGTAATCACAAAGAGATATCGGTGACTTGACTCAAGTTGTAGAGCACCTGCCTTGCAAGTACCAGTCCAGGTTTAATCCCTAGTATTGTCAAAAAACAAATGGTGAGTTTTTGTTTGTCTTTCAACACTGACAGATGACCAAGAACTGATACCTGTGAGAGTGAATTGCCCAGTTTCCATGGAAAATGGTACAGGCCAAGATAACATTCCAGAATTTCCCTTAATCACAGGTTTTGGTATGTTTGAAATGATTCATAGTACAAGTAGCATACTTTTAATACAATTTATTAGTTATAACCTAAATAAACATTTCACTTTGAGATATTTCAGAGTCACATGTCAGAATAAGAAATATGCCGGTAAATAGAAAAATGGTACACAAGGAGATCTTTAATACCGTTTACTGTTTCACATAGGAGTAAGGTCATGCAAAAATAGAGGAAATTAATTTGTGTTAGAAATCGGTTAATTTGGGCTGGGAAGGTGGCTCAGTGGTAGAGCGCTTGCCTTGCATTCATGAGGCCCTGGGTTCGATTCCCCAGCACCACATAAGCAGAAAAAGCCAGAAGTGGCGCTGTGGCTCAAGTGGTAGAGCGCTAGCTTTGAGCTGAAGAGCTGAGGGACAGCGCCCAGGCCCAGAGTTCAAGCCCCACAACTGACCAAAAAAGAAAAAAAAAAAAAGAAATAGGTTAATTTACATTAAACACTTTCATGAAATGTCTGTTTGAAAACAAGGATTTTTTTCTGGGATTTTTAAAGCATATCTTGGAGATCCAAGAAGAAATATCAGGATACATAATATTCATTTGGAGACTATAGAGAAGATGACCAAACTCAGCCTTGCAGCCTGCTACTTGGTTTATGTGGTGTTCTCTGAGGAAAGTCTGATTAACAGTTCAGCAAGTATCAATGGTCTAGGTTACCCAGACCTGGATCCAAACAGAATGGCTGCAATAAGAGGTATGTGCTTTTATTATGTAATTAGGGATTAAAAATCATTACTTGGTCATGTAACAAGTGTTATTATTAATTAAAGAATGATAAAAATGTAAATCTTAGAACTCTTTATTTTCAGCTGGGTGACCCTGATTTTACAATTTAATGATATGTATTGGGTAACAACTTTTAAAAGAAAACCTGTCAATAGACTGGTAGACTAAGACTAGCCTTATTAAATGTAATTGCTTATGGTGAATAAGTAGTCACTTTTTTTTTTTTAGCACTGGAGCTTGCTAAGAAAAGCCAAATAAATAGAGGATGGAGAAAGGAGAGGATAGAGAAAGGAATAAGAACGTTTCAGTGTTAGCAACTAACAGCACAGAAATAAGATCTCATAATGAATATACCTTAGTCTTCTGCCTTTCAGAAAAATGTAGTGAGGCCCTATAACTCATAGACACTGAGGATACCATAGGAAGAAGTTTTTTTCTTCAAACAGGTTAAAGTCTAGAAATGACACATTGACGACAACAGATAATTTTCAGTTTGGTGTGGTGGTGTTGTAGGGGCTCAGCGAGCAGAGCAACAATTTTTAAGAGGTTCCAAGATGCTTTGCTAAGGACATACATTGTAACAAGATTCCAAAAGACTCTTTAGATGGTTGAAGGACAAAGGAGAGAAAGTTTAAGAAGAAGGAAGAACTTATAGGAAAATAGACATTGTAAATACACAAGTTAATGAAGCACTGTGTCATGATGTTTGCAGTGACACTATTTTCTCTTTACAGGTTGCCTTTTTTAGTTCTAACTCATCTATTAGGGTATTAAATTATCTCAGGACTCTGCCAGTTTGGCTTTTGGTTAATGTATTATTTTAAAAATATTTTTTAAAGCAAGAAGACCTTTCTTAGGTTTGTGTTTTAGGAAATTTCCTATAAGAGGAAGAAATAATTCAGCAAAGAATCCTCATTGGATAGAATTTCTAAACTCTCTGAAAGAGACAAAAAATGGCAACTAGAATAGAGTTTATGTATTTATTTATTTGTGCCAGTACTGGGTCTTAAACTCAGGGTCTCAGTGTCATCCTTGAGCTTTTGTGGTCAAGGATAGTAATCTACCACTTGAGCTACAGCTCTACATCCACCTTTCTGGTGGCTAATTGGAGATAAGAGTCTGAGGCTGTCTGGGCTGGCTTCAAACTGTGGTCCTCAGATCTCAGCTTCCTGAGTGGCATCAGTCACTGGTACCAGGCTGAGTCCATTTATTTAAAGTAATTCTAACTTTTTTCTTTGTTGATTTCCTTTCCAATTTTCATGAATACCTTCACTTTTTCAGAACATTTGGCAAATATTTTCCTTCAGTATGATTTGACAGAAAATGGAAATGACTGGAGCATTTGTATGTCCAGTATCAGACGTTTGGTTGAAAATTTGTGCATTGAAGTTCAAACACATTTAGTAAGTTATTTTTTATTTAACTGTAAGTAACTGCTGTGTAAGTCCATACTGTATATAATTCCAGAACTGATAATCATCATGCACAGGATCTTCAGGCCATCTGCTCCTTCCTTCCTTCCTTCCTTCCTTCCTTCCTTCCTTCCTTCCTTCCTTCCTTCCTTCCTTCCTTCCTTTCTTTTTTTGTCAGCCGTGGTTGAACGCTGGGCCTGAATGCTGTCCCTGCGCTCTTCAGCTCAAGGCGAGTGCTCTTCCACTTGAGCCACAGCGCCACTTCTGGTTTTCTTAGTGGTTTATTGGAGATAACAGTCTTACAGACTTTCCTGCTCGGGCTGGCTTTGAACCGTGATCCTCAGATCTCAGCCTCCTAAGTAGCTAGGATTACAGGTATGAGCCACCAGCGCCTGGCTTGCTATTTTCTTAAGTTAGGGGGGAGTATGTGATCAAAAGCATAGTGCCTGTTTGTTTTATTATTTTGTATTTAGATTCCTTAAAACATAACCTAAAGGTAAACAAAATATGTTAGGATTAATATATTTGAAGCTAAGCTCTATATCAATGTAAGTTTTAACTTACCAAGTTGTTTACAAAATCTTTTTCAGTATCTCACTAAGTAACACCAAAAGGAGGCATCTGTGTGTGCTTCTTGGTTGTTGTGGGTGGTGGCAGCAGCTGAGGATAGCATAGGAGAAATTACAGGCTCTCATTACTTGTTCACTTTCAATGTTGTTGAGACCTGGTGAAAATAATGCAAGCTTTGGGGTTAAGCTGTCACAGGTATTTTACATTCAGTATATTTGCATGGTAATAGATATCTGGTTTCTCTTATAGGCATTGTATGTCCAATTTAAATGACTTTTAACCTTAAATGGATCTTTAGAGATGAGGATTCTATGTTGTTTCTCTTTGGCTGAGGATGTGTTTAGCTTAATGACATTTCCTAATTTCCACCAATCTCTCTAAACTTTATTCTTGGCATATATAGTCATTCCTACCCCTCTAGATGGTTTATACAAACTATTTGCTAAGAATTCTTGCAGCTGAGCCAATGTTTTTCAGGTAAACATTTGGAGTGATGGCTCAAGTACCACCTGTCTGAAACCAAATCTAGTTATTTTTAACATTCCTTTTTATATCCTTCAAAACTGCGCCCTAAACAATTGCACATAAAATCAAGAAACTGCCTGGAAAACTTCAATTTGCATATTTGCTTAGGCAGCAGAAGAGGCGCAGCATCTGTCAGGTGCCTGGTGTATGCTTGAAATGAAACTGAGGGAATTTTGCTACTCAAAGTGGGTCTTCAGTCCAGCAACAGTAGCAGTATAAAAAGTTTGTGAGCAATACAATCTTGGATTCTATGTCAGACTCTGACAGAATTTACGTTTTTGTATGTTCCTACTCTACACAGGTGATTTGTGAGCACTCACTTATTTGAAAGGCTCCAACCTAGAGTAGTAGCTGTTATCTGGGTACATGTAAGAATCACTTGAGACACTATTTTAGGGTCAGTACTGAGATTTCAGCTGAGCCTCACACTTGCTAGGTGGGCACTCTATTGCTGAGTTACATCTCTAAGCCCTTGGGGAGTTTGTTTATGTGTGCACTTACTTATTTATTGCATTGCCAGTACAAGGGCTTGTACTCAGGGCCTCGTGCTTTCATGTGTCTTGTTTTCTCAAGGCTATATCACTACCATGTGAGTCATACTTTCGGTCTAGCTTTTTGCAGGTTAATTTGCAGGTGACAATCAAGGACTTTTCTATGTGGGTTGACTATGAATCAAGATTCTGAGATCTCAGCCTTCTGAGTAGCAAGGATTAACAGATGTGAGCCACTGACACCAAGCTTGCATTATTTTTAAGATAAAGTCTGAGTTTCTGCCTAGTGTACCTTATCTGCAGTCTGCTTTATTTATTGTTCCCACAAGACTCCAATAATAGGTACATCTCATCTTATCTAGCTATTGGTCAAGAAGTGGTCTTGCCAACTATTTTTGCCCAGCCTAGCCTTAAACCACAGTTCTATCTCAGCTTTCCAAGTAGCTAGGATTACAGGTATAAAACACTGGCACCTGGCTGAGACCCTTTTTGTTTGAGATGGGTGCTTATTGTGTTGCTCAGGCTGGTCTCAAGCTTGTGGTCTCAGATCCTCCTGCCTCATTCAGCCTCCTGAGTAGCAGGGACTTATAGGAATGTGCTATTACGCCTGACTACATGAAACACTCCTGAAAAAGCTTACTCCTGCTGCAATTCCTTCCTTCTACCTCCAGAGATTCTGGTTGAATTTTCTAAGGTAGGACACAAACATTTTTTGTGTTTAGAAAAAAGAGGATTCCTAATGTAATGCAAATATACAGCTGGACTTGAAACCCACTTAGGAAAACAGAAAATAAAGCATTAAAAAAAAAAAACAAGCAAACATGATCATTCCTAAGAAATTCATTCGTTTGTTCCTGGAATGTTTGCCATGTACTTTTTTGTGCTAGCAGTTATCATTCAGTCCATTAGAGCTATCAAGACCACTCTCAGAAGCAGTGAGTCATGGCATCCTGAAGGAGAATCTGCACTTCTGCTTTGAGTACTTATGGTGTCAGCCCATCTCTCTAGAAATGCTTTCTTACCTACCAACCAGAGGAACATGCTGGTAGATACTGGAATATGGACATATTTTTAGACCATGGGGCTTGGATTTTAGATATGACTTTTTTGTTTCAGCATGAAGTTGCTCTTGTTTGTGTGAGAAGGAATGATGATGGAGAGGGAAGTAATGAGCCTTGCGGGAGGGTTCTGTATGGAAGGAGGGTACTCTATGGAACAAGAAATGGAAAGCCAGTCACTTGTTATGTGGAACAACTGGGTGAGTTTTGAAAATCAGTTATTTTGCTCATAAATGTTAGATTCTGGTAATGCATTTGTAGGTCTCATTGTACTGTTCTCAACTTTTTTGTACGTTGGAAAAATTTTGTAAGAAATTAAAGCAATTTAAACTTCTTAATGAGAAAATAAAGGGTGCCTAGTTCTGAGACTGATGATTTACAATAGAAACCTCTGTCTCTCCCCATCCTCTCCACCTGGAGAGCAGCCCCAGCAGCCCCCTGCTGACTTACTAGCTCAGAGGAGTCAGCATCCTCTGCAGGAGCTAGTGTGAACCTGAAGTTTTTGGTCTCCAAGCTTGGTAGATCATTGGTGCTCAATAAGGGGTTTTGGCATGAATTTAAAGGATCCCATTCTTCAGAACATTGTGCTTCCACTGCAAGTTGCCTATCAAAGGCTCTGCTTTTATTTGTATCAAGGGACAGTTTCATAGGTAACGGTGCCAGTAGCTGCTTACATTCCCCAAGACATCCTTCTCAGCATCACCAATGAGTGATTCCCAAGGTGGCAAAATTCCATTTTGTTTCTACCCTTCCCTCAGGTCAACCCTCTTAGTAACGTATTGCCTAGGATCCTGTGCAAACAGAATTGTGAAACGATAAATTGTTAATTTTGTTTTACCATTATAGAACTACTTTAAAAGCTAAATCCATCATTTAATAAGTAGTACTATAAATTCTTGAATCACTCTAAATTAGATAACAATAAACATACTACATAAAAGAAGCACCAGACAATATGACCCTCAAGCAAGTAGGAGCCAGAGAGAGGGAGTCCCAAGACCATGTGAAAGGAAAAGAATCTTTCTGGGGAGATTGGGTCACAGGTCTATAAATGTGATTTAACTATATCAGGTGACAGGAATATTAAGTGCATTGTGAGCAAGGAAGCTGCCAGTTTGTGTAGTTATTATACTGGTTTATTCTAAAACTTTAAAAAATAGTTAAAAGGAAAAGTTTTCATCATCAGTAATTTAGAAATGTTGAAGGTATTTTCATTTTTTCTCAATTTCCTTTTTCTTGGGAACATATCAAACATGGTCTCCATATAACTATTCTCCCTCTCCCAAATAATATGTTTGTTTTCTGAAGAACCTACAATCTATCATATTTTTCTTAGTAGATATATAACAGTGCATAATTTACTCTAATTTATTTGGCTTATTCCTTGTTTATTTACTTAATTATTTGAGGATTCTTTAGAAGATTATCAATCACACTGTAAAGAAGTATCTTCATTTGGATAGCTATTCTATATTTTGGATAATTTTTTTAGGTTCTTAGAAATTGAATTTATGACTAGAATATTAGTCTTATCTATTACTTGGTTAACACCCCAGAGTTAATCCTTTAGGCCCATTTTTAAGTAAGTTAATCTGATCATGTTAAATCTGGGTGATTCAACAATTTATAGTACTCTCCTTATTAAATGATGAATGTTCCAAGATCAAATAAACATTTACTTGTAATAATGATGTCCTATTTCTCTAATATGTCTTCCTTAAGAAATAATTATTATATGTAAAATACAATTTTCAAATACGATAATTTTAATCATTATAGACTGCAGAAGATATATGCAGTTGAGAAATGAAAACTTCAACATTTATTTTTGAGCTCAAATACGGTATCTAAAATATATCTATGAACAACCAGAAGTTTGTTGATGTTTACGTGATGAGTTTAATACTAAATTAAATCTCTACATTTTAGAAATGAAAATAATGCAGTAAGAAGAATCATAGTGCTTATTTTGGTGTCATTAAAGCTACTTAGAATTATTTTTTATTATTAATAAGTTCTTTTATTGTGAAAATACCATACAGAGGGGTTACAATTACACGAGCAAGGTAATGAGTATATTTCTTATCAAGCATTGTTGCCTCCTCCAACTAGTATATGTCTGAGACTACTTAGAATTTCTTACTAAATCTAATTTTACTTTCTTTATTTCTCATTTTCAAATTTCTTTTTTGATGCCATTTGTATTTGAACTCAGGCATCATCCTTGGGAGGCAAGTGCTCTGCAACTCTTTTTTTTTCCTTTATTTTTCTTTTTTGCTCTTTCTGGCCTTGAATGACCATTCCCCTACTTCTGCCTTCCATATAGCTGGGATTGTAGCATATACACCATACCTGTTTTTTTTTTCAATTAGCATACAGTGTGTTGTGTAAGGGGAGTTTATTTTCAATACTTTTCCACTCGTATGAACAGGTGTGTATCCTACTCAGTTTTACTCCTCTATCACTGACCTATGCTACTTCCCCTTTTTTAAGACAACTTCCACAGGCCTTATTGTTCTATTTTCATCCATGCAAATAAAACTATGTGAACTGGTTTATTTTTTGAGATAAAGTCTCTAACTTTTTTTTTGCTCAGCTGCTTTATTTTTGTTTTGTTTTTTTTTGTCAGTCATGAGGCTTGAACTCTGGGCCTGGGCGCTGTCCCCCAGCTCTTCAGCTCAAGGAGAGCGCTTTACCACTTGAGCCACAGCGCCACTTCCGGTTTTCTAGTAGTTTATTGGAGATAAGAGTCTCATGGACTTTCCTGCCCCGGCTGGCTTTGAACCGTGACCTCAGATCTCAACCTCCTGAGTAGCTAGGATTACAGGCGTGAGCCACCAGCGCCCGGCAGCTGCTTTATTTTTGAGATAAGGTCTCTCAAACTTCTTTTTGCTCAACTGCTTTGTTTTTTTGAGATAAGTTCTCCAACGTTTATTTTGCCCAACTGGCCTTGAACCATGTATGATCCTTTCAAGTAGCACCAAAGTAATTTTCACATAATTATTGCATCCTAAAAAGTAACATACCACTAAAGCCTCCCCTTGAACAATGGGAGCATGTGCAATCACATTAGCAAGTAAATTCTGTCCCATCATGCTGTCTCCTAACCACTAAAAATTTAATATTTAACATTTAAAATTTAATAATTGATTCCTTCAACCTTTCCAATTTTTGAGCCTAAAATTTTAGAAAAATCAGCCTTTCTACTTAAATCTTGAAAAAGTGCAACCAAATATCTGCTGTGAAAATTAGCATCTTTTTCTTTTGCTAGGTCATTTGGGACATTCGAGTAGACGTGTACAGGTACCGTGTTCAGTAATGACTATAGCGAAAACAAAGCGTTCTCCAGAGCTATCAGCCAGATACCTCAGTCACTACCTGTTCACAGAGGAGTTGTCCAGAAATACCATCTTTGACAACATGCAGTTTGATGTTTGTAATCTTGACGACAATACAGTTGCTGCTATCCGAGGTTTGTTGCATGCTTTCCCAAATCAACCCAGAATATAGTAACACTATTACCCACTAGGTTGCTAATGCAGTTTAAAGTGATATTTACTATTTTTAAAGTTATGGCTAACTAAGATCTTTAGATTACCCCCTCCCCCATACTGACATTTACCTAATACTTCTATTGTTACTAGGCTCTTGTCCTTTCTATTAGTATTTCTAATTTTTAATGTAGAATTTCATAGTTAGTTGTGCTACATTTTATCCTATTAGTGTAGGATCAGCATTCCCCAAACTTTTTTTTCTGTTTTGTTTTTTTGGTCAAGGGACTTGAACTCATGACCTGAGCTCTGTCCCTGAGTTCTTTTGCTCAAGGCTAGCATTCTACTACTTTGGGCCATAGCTCCTCTTCTGGTTTTCTGTGGCAATTAATTGGGGATAAGAATCTCATGGACTTTCTTACCTGGGCTAGCTTTGAACCTCAGTCCTCAGATCTCAGCCTCCTGACTAGCTAGGCTTACAGGCAGGAGCCATTAGCACCCAATCCCAAACTTTTTTAAAGACTGCTGTATATTAATAGGTGTTTCATGATTAAAATACTTTTTAGTCAAATGATCACAAGAGACTTTAAGGCAACAAGGACTTCAATGGTCTCTCAGTTTTTTGTTTTTGTTTTTGTTTTTGTTTTTTTGTTAGTGTGGGGCTTGAACTCTAGGCCTGGGCACTGTCCCTCAGCTCTTCAGCTCAAGGCTAGTACTCTACCACTTGAGCCAGAGCACCACTTCCGGTTTTCTGGTGGTTTATTGGAGATAAGAGCCTCACAGACTTTCCTGCCTGGGCTGACTTTGAATTGTGATCCTCAGATCTCAGCCTCCTGAGTAGCTAGGATTATAGGCATGAGCCACTGGTGTCCAGTGGTCTCTCAGTTTTAAAACATGTTTTGAATACCTTTAATCCATTGGCTTCACTAGGTCTTCCTAGTCCTATCGCTTTGTGTTCAGACTCCTCCTTCATTTATGCACCCCACCAGCTTTGCCTCCCCTATTGCCTTTGAATCAGTGCAAGTTCCTGTTGTTAGCTTTCTGCTGTTGAATATTTTCAGAGCACTTAAAGTGCTTATGTGCAATGTAAAACCCCAAGTTGGCACTAACTTCAGAGTATTGCTTTTCCCATTTGCACAGTCTGAAACTTTTTAGGATTAGTGATGGAGAAAACACACTAACTTTTTAGGAATTGTGTTGAAGAGAACACACCAACCAATTTTGGCCCCTTATTGTCTGTTGTGAGATTTGCAGGTGCTATGTGGTCATTATGTGGTCATTATCCTCCCAGTTTGCTACCAGGGCCACATGGTACAAGCTTTCTTTGCCTGATACCTTTTTTTTCTTAATAAAAATGTTCATCATAGTGGAGCCATACTGAATCCAGTGACTTGCCACAGAAGCTCCTGTGGCTACTGCTGATAATTGGTTGGTTCTATGAATATGCAGCCTTTGACACATATCTTGCTAAAAAGAATGGAGATAGGCTGTGTTAATGACA
The DNA here is from genome assembly GCF_019054845.1 of Dipodomys spectabilis. Lineage (NCBI taxonomy): Eukaryota > Metazoa > Chordata > Mammalia > Rodentia > Heteromyidae > Dipodomys > Dipodomys spectabilis. The sequence continues at coordinate 69,583 of NW_024871226.1, read as the reverse complement.
TGTTGATTTGTCACCTGTTACCATGTTGAAAAACGAATGTGATTGATGTCACCATTCAATGCTGACCTGTAGCAATCACCATATTCTTTCCTAAGGGTTCAGAGATGTAGAGCTGATTACAAAAGCATGGAAGTTAAAGGCACCTGTGTTCTTCTAACAAACACCAATCCCTTATTCTTTGTCCTCTCCCTCACCAAGAGTGCTCATTGTATTTTTCACTATTACCTTCCTACATGCACATCTTCCTGTAACTGTAAGATCTACAGACTCATTTCCTTTTTTAGAGATAAATTTAGTGGTGCAAAAAGTAGCAATGATAGGTAGCTTCTTATATCTCTATATATGAATACACTGGTGCTTCTTGTGAATTGCAGAGGCTTATTAGCACACATGGATATATGTTTGATACACTTATGAATAAGAAATATTGCTGGGTGCTTAAGGCAGTGGAATTTCTGTCCTGCTGCAGCAAGGTCATGGAAATTACTGTTTTATTGTGCTTTTAAGAATAGTACTATTTCATCTCATTCTTTTAGATTAACAGATTTACTCAGCTTTTAAAATAATGTTTGTGGAACATTTTCCTTTTTGCTGTTCCTAGGCCTGGGCACTGTCTCTGAGCTATTTTGCTCAAGGTTAGTCTTTACGACTTGATGTACAACTCCACTTCTGGGTTTTTTTGTGATTAACTGAAGAGTCCCACAGACTTTTCTGCCCTTGAACCTCCATTCTCAGATCTCAGCCTCCTAAGTAGGAGTACAGGCCCGAGCCACTGACACCAGGGGAAAGAATGTTTCAATTAGTTTTTTTTTTTTTTTATGGTACTGAGATTTGAAGTCAGGGTCTTCTGCTTACTAGGCAGATGTACTACCATTTGAGCCACACCTCCAGTCCATTTTGCTTTAGTTGTTTTTCTGATAAGGTCTTATGATTTATTTTGCTTGGGTTGTTCTAAGACCATAATCCTCCTATCTCTGCCTCTCTCACAGCTGAGGGTAGAGGTGTGCTCTGCTAAACCTGACTTGCATGCTGAGATAAGGTTACACTACATTTTTGCTCACATTGGCCTTGAACCATGATCCTCCCAATCTCCACCTCACTTAGTATTAAATATATATATATATATATATATATATATATATATATTGCCCTGGGGTTGGTCTCCAGAATTGAAAAGAAATAGCAGCAAAATTGAGAGTGAGTAAATTCATTTTTCTAGTGTGATTTCTAAATAACTCTTCTGTTTTACCACCAGAGTTTCTCCAGGAAAGCTTCCCTTCCTGTAATCTAATGGAAGATAGTGATGACTGGAAAGTGTGCCTAGCAGCCATATGCAGCAGTATCCGAGCTTTTAAACAGAAACTGAAGACCCCTAAAGCAGAGGCTGGTTTATCCCACCCTTCTACAGAGGAGTAAAAGCTGAAAGATTCAGTGGAGCCAACCAGCTAGAGCACTTGAACCAACTATCCTCCTGTTTTTGATGGATAGATCATTGTATAATCTTCTCTAGTTGTATAATTCCAAAATTAGCCTGTTGTATTGTAGTGGAGAAGCAGGTTTGCATTTACATCCCGAAGAAATAACCAAAGTTCTTTTAATTACTTCTTGATAACATTTTATAACAAGTTTGCTTATAGTGAAAACAGGAAAGCTTATACCAGACATTTGGATTCCTTTTAAATAATTGAAATGTTAAAAAATGCCAGTATGAATAATATGAATCTGACCAAATTCACAAACTACTCCTGGTTTCTAAAGTATTGGGTAGACTTTTAATTTTTGATAATGTTTTTCTGATTTCTACTAATTTAAAAGCATACAAATTAAAAAGTGCTTGAATGTAGGAAAATATTGATCAGAAGTTCAGTTACATAAAGTGCTCTTGAAAGATACTGACAAGATAACCATTTTGGTGTGGGGTCATTGCTCAAGCGGTAGAATGCCTACCCAGCAAATATAAGGCTCTTTAGTTTAAACCCCAGTTACTAGCAAACCCAAGAGATGAACAAAATCTAATTTACTCGTGAACAGGTTTATTTATAACATAAACCCTCTACTTCAAAGAGCATTCTTGAATGTTTTGGCCACAGGAAAATATATGCAATTTCATTGTGACTATTTGGGTTTAGGAAACATTTTGTCAGTTTTAATGTCATGTTTCAGCTCTCAACCTATCAAAAAGTCCTCAGTTACATTCATTTAACCAAAATTTACATTGGCTATTAAGCGTATTTTTGCTCATACTTATTGCCATTTGTTTTGGCTTAGATAATTGATCTTAAGGTTTTTGATAAGGTAGAAAATTTCAAAAGAGTAAAAAGAATAACAGTAATACTATAATTAGTGTAAAGTCTTGTTATTTTTGACGTCTGAGTTAGTAAAGATGTGTGACCAGTTCATAGCAGATTTTAACTTTTAGAAAATTTTAACTTTTTGAGTATTTTCATGAAATACCACATAACTTTATAAAAGACTTATTTGGGGCATGCTTGAGACCCTGCATTCTTTAACAAAAAATTATGTTTAAGACTTCTCTAATTTGCCAAAGTAACTGCCTTTAGCTTAACAAAATTATAGTATTTCATCATACATCTTTATACATCTTAGATATTTTTATATGCTTTTCAAAGGAGGTAGTTTAAAAAAATCTTGTGTTACAAAAATCTTTTTATAAAGAGTAAAAGGGTTTTGGCCAGAGTTGTTTAGACTTACTTGTAAGACAGCCTTGGCTTCCCCATTCTGTCTCACAAATAACTTTACAAACTACTGGCTATAGAACTAATACAGAAACTTAAATCTACTACATAAACATAATCAAAACAAAAGATTATGTGCCATAAATACACACACACACACACACACACACACACACACACACACACACACACACACACACACACACACACACACACACACACACACACACATAATGATTGAAAAGAAAAGCAGTTATATAGTAGGCAAGGTTAAACTTGGAATAGTATATGTAGATTTCAAATTTGAATTATATTTTTTGGTATCTGAAATACTCCTTTGGACCACAACCAAGAACAAAATAAAAAAATCATTAAATTTTATATTTGCAAACATTTTTCAAAACTTAAATGGTTACCCTTTTATGGTGGTTACTTATATGTTACCGAGAGCAGCCCTGTCCAATAGAATTTTCCACAATTAAAGCAAAAAATTTAAATATAAAAAGACATGTAAGCTGGGTGCCAGTGTCTCCCATTTGTAATTTTAGCTGTTCAGGAGGCTGAGAACTGAGGATAGTGGTTCTAAGCCGGCCGGAGCAGAAAATTCCCTGTGAGACTCTGATTTCCAATTAACCAGTCAAAAACCAGAAGTGGCACTGTGGCTCAAAGTGGTAGAGCATTAGCTTTGAGCACAAAGGGGTTGAGGGACAGTGCCCAGGTCCTGAGTTCAAGTCCCACAACCAACAAAAAAAGACATGTAAATAAATACAATTTGAATGCAAATTTAAAGTTAATAATTGAGCAATTAAGATTAAAATAATAATTTACAATTAAGTGAGATTGTCCAGTATGGTAGTCATTAGAGCATTTGAGATGTGTTTAGAGGAGCTAAATTGGAAATTTACATGAGATAATGAGATAATCATTTTGTCTAATTAAAATTTAAAATTAAGTAGACATCAGTAACAAATGGCTACTGCGTTAAATGGCACAGTTTAGAATGTCCTGGGTTTTGTTGTTTCTTTCCTTTTTTGTGATGCTAGAACTGCCAACAAGAGCCTTGTGTATGCTAGGAAAATTATCTACCATTAAGCTTCACTCCTAGTCTCAATAATGTTCTTTGTTATTAAAACAATATTTGGAACAACTTCCATGGTTTTAATTATAATAATACATTCTTTAAAAATCACATTCGATTTAGCAATATAAATTTTGTAAAGGTTATTCATATTTCATATCAAACAAAATTGGACCCTTACTGGCTTCAAAATTTGTATGTCAATCCTGTTACTCAATAAGTGCTTGTTCAATAAGACTTATTTTTTTGAAAATATGCATATCTTGTTTCAACTTCCAAATAAACATTTGAAATCTTAATACATACTCTTTTAAAAAACTTGTTTTACATAATTTGCAGAATGTCGACTAATGTTATCTGGAGTGTTTTATGTTAACATGTTTTTAGCCAGGTTCATAAATGTGACATGGCTAGAATGTTTGTATTCTTCCTTCTTAAGCAAAAACTTGTAATATAGAATGGTCTTTTACACAATACTAAAACCTTTCTTATCTCCCTTGAGATGTAATAACTAGTATCTAAACAAATTAGAAAAGTTAGTTTGGAAGATTGACAGATGACAGGTACAAATCTGACTCCACAAACAAAGATAGTAGGAGGCATTACTTTGTTCTTTTGTAGCAATTTCATTTCTGTTAAATTGCATTGGGAGTATAATTTAACCTTGGTCATTCAAGGCTTTTGTGTTTCCTTGGAAGGCAAGGAAATAACCCAGGGCATAAATAGAGGTAAATTTGGGAGCATACCAATAGGTGAGGGTTTTCATCCTCTTCATAGCCTGGCTTTGTCTATATCTCCAGCTATGTCTCCAACCTGGCTTTTTGATGGTTAGTTGGAATCTAATAGTTTTTCTGCCTGAGCTGGCTTCAATCCTTGATCTTCTAGATCTCTGCCTTCTGAGTAACTAAGATTACGGATGTGCATCATTGGCTCCCAGCTAGTTTTTGGGGTTGTTTACTGCTAAGCTGAAGGGAGAAGGGTATCAGAATCATATTTTTATAATTTTCCTTTTCCATCATCATCTAAGGTGTCACTTTGTTTCCTCTGGTCTTTAGACTTTGGCCCAAAGCCATTCTTATTCCTATTCTCAAGACCCATGAAACCGAGCAGCTCCTATCTTTGTTCCTTCTAGGACCCTCTCAAGCTCATAGGAATCATCTGGTGTTTATTTTGTATCCCATTAAGTGGGTTTTGTCTAGATTTCTAACGCACCATATTTCTATTTGGGACTTGATACAAAATTAGCAGGCCCTGTATAAAATGATGAGTATATTTTGTTTTTATAACTACTGGAGCTTGAACTCAAGCATGGCTTTTCACTTACTGAGTAGCCATTTTATCACTTGAGTCCTACCATCTCTTTTATACTTGGTATTTTTTTTTTGTGTGCTAGTCTGGGATTTGAACCCAAGGCTTGGGCTCTGTCTCTGAGATTTTTGTGCTCAAGGCTAGTACTGTTGAGCCACTTCAGGTTTTTTGGTGGTTAGTTGGAGATGAGTCTCACAGACTTCATTGTCTAGTCTGGCTTAAACCATGATCTTCAGATCTCAGCCCCCTGAGTAGCTAGGATTACAGGCATGAGCCACTAATGCCTAGCTTTATTCAGTTATTTTCTTTCAGATAAGGTCTCCTATTTTTGACTGGGGGACAGCTTCAGACTGAGAAATTTCCACTCATGCCACCCATGAGATGAGATGGCAGGTAAGCACCACTATCGGATCTTGTTGGTTAAGATGAGATCTTTATGTCCAGGCTGCTCAAAAGCCTTGGTCCTCCTGATCTCTACATTCTGAATAGTTGTGATTACTCATGAGCCACCATAGCCAGTTCCTTATTTTTCAACCTTTGATTTGGGAATGAGTTTTGGCTTAGAGTACTTTGAGCAAGAGTTCCCATATAAGCTCCAATCAGTTTCCTTTTCCTGAGGTTACCAGCTTACTTAATTAAAGTACACTAATCAGAAGTCAGAATTTTCTGGACACAAGTGGCTCATGCCTGTAATCCTAAACTACATAGGAGGTTGAATCTGGAAGACATGTTTAAAACCAGCCTAGGCAGAAAAGTCGGAGAGACTTCAAAATACTAGACTTAAGGTATGCCTCCAGTGGTAGAACACCAGCTGAGCAAGCAAGCTAGCCAGCATGCCATGAAGTCCTGTGTTCAAACCACAGTACTAGCAAGAAAACCCCACCAAAACAAAAAACCAAATGAATCTTCATATTTCAGAGTTCCCACTTAAGGCCTTGTTTTGGGGCCTGTCCTGGGGCTTTAACTCAGGGATGTGCTGTCTCTGTGTTTTTTTGCTCAAGGCTCTACCACTTGAGCCACAGCTCTACTGGTTTTTTGGTGGTTAATTGGAGAGAAGTGTCTCACAGATTTTCCTGCTCGGGCTGGCTTCAGACCATGATCCTGTGATCTCTGCCTTCCGAGTAGCTAGGATTGTAGGTATAAACCACTGGTACCCACAAGGCCTTTTTCTTGTAAGCTCCCAGGAGTCAATGCAAGTTCCACCTGGCATTTAGTTGTCATATTTCCATAGGCTTGTGGAGTCTGGACAGATTTCTTAGTCTTTTCCTTATTTTTTCCTGACCTTGATTTTTTTTTCTTGAAGAGGACAAGTCAGTTCAATAGGAATGTTCCTTTACTTAGGCTTGTATGTTTTCACCTGATGAGATTGACAGGGGAGAACCCTTAGAGATGAAGTGCTATGGGAATTGGTTTGTATCACTGTTAAGAGATAGGAAAGACAAGGCAAAAAATTCCGCTGAAGATGAAGGAAACAGGCCCTGGAACCTTAGCGTGAAGCACCAAGGTGCAAAATCTTGAAAAATTCCTAATTGCTGAAGTTCTCAAGAATCTGATTCAATAATGAGGAGGTAGTGATGTTAATAAAGACTAGAAATTTCCTTTGCAGAAGCAAAACTGGGAAGCATACTTCCTGAGATCTCACTAACTCTGGTTTAGAGTTTGCTAATGAGAAGAACTTGCATGAAAATGGAAGGTAGAAAAGCCTTATCTTTCCTACCTCTTAATAGTGATGCAAAGGACTAATTCTGATGATAAAAACCTTCATGGCATAATTTCTGTTTTTTTGAATCCCTGAAAAATTGTAGCTTGTTACTGCATTTGATCCCCTAACCACCCTTGGAGTTCATGCCATTAGAAATGAGAGGACTCACCAGTCAATTGTGCCCATCCCTACTGGTGAGCAGTTTAATGAATATTTCAAGCCATTAGCAATAAAGCGAAACATCTTTTGTTACCAGGACACATGTGAAAAGAATGAGGACCACAATTTAATTTCTTTTTTCTTTCAAATACAAAACGGATGTTTCCATATAAAGCCATTTCCAGGAACTCAGAAAACATTGAGAATCCATAACCTGAGGACCAGAAATGGATACATTCCCTATCTTTCAGTTGAAGGTTTGAGAGCATACAGAACCAGCCTTAACATCAGTTACTTGCTTAATTATTTGTCTTTGTGGCCAGACCTGAGCTGTGTAAGGGAAAAGATGATGTCTTTGGTGCCTAACTCAGTAGTCTGGGAATAGTAGATGTGCAATAAACAAAGGCATTTTCTGTCTGTATTCATCCCTTTGGCCTTCATTAAGTTGTTGCATCTATTCCCTGAAGTTAGTTTGCTTTGGAGTGTTAACAGAATTCGAAGACTACTTTGTCTTCAGAGAGAGTTCTGAAGCCAAAAGGGTTTTATTATTACATTCTGTAAAAGAAAAATATAGGAAACATGTTAATTTTTAAAAAGTAGAATCATGGCTCTTGCACAAATATAAAATGAGCATAAGCTAGATATTTTTGTTGTTTCATTAGTGACAAGAAAACTGGTAAGGTGTTCCAACAGAAGACCATGCAAAGTACAGGAACATGTATAAATCAAGAATATCAAAGTGTAGATGCAACAAGTAAAATTGGCTTATTTCACACTCGAGTGAGCAAGTTAATTGAACCTACCAGATGGAATTGATTTGCATGTCAATAGATGCATTTCTACTTGTTGCATAGAATTTATAGAATCAAAACTTAGTTGATGAAAGTTGGATAATCAGAATTAGATAACCCAGAAGCATGTGATCTAAACAATATTACATCCCACAATTTTCCCTGTGAATGTAAATACCCATAAAAGGTAAGGTCATAGATTAAGAAACTGCCACTACAGTGGGAACATAGGTCTCCTTTAAAAATAATGGGACTAATACTGAAGTGAAAGGCAAGCCAAGATGGACACCAAGTGCAATATGTATGTCTGATAGAGGACTTGTATCTATTATAAAAATATAAATCAATAATAAGAAGATGAACGTTAGTTGAAAATGGGCAAAATTCTTGAGTGGATACTTTACAAAGGAAGATATAGGAAATGGCTCCTAAACCAATGAAAAAGTGCTCAACACTTTCATCGGATTAGTGTACTTTAAAATTGTAATACGATGCCAGTATATACCTTTCAGGATGGCTAGCATTGCAAAGACTGACAATACGAAGTGCTGGTGAGGCTGTGGAACAACTGGAATCCATTAAGGAATGCAAGATGGCATTGCTACCGTGAAATGATGTTTGGTAGGCAGAGATCTGGAGGATCACAGTTTGAGGACAGTGTGGACAAAAAATATTTATTTGATTCACAGTCAAAAACTTTGAAACCACTGGTTTAGGTAACTTAAGCACTTCCCTGTTAAGCTCACTACAATGACAGGAGCAACATGACTGAGTTTTTCTTGATCCATGATTTAGAGAGATCTGGGGCTAGCCCAAGGGACTGACATTTTCTCTGTGACCACCAAGATGAGCACACCAGTGCTACCCTTAAATCAGTCTCAAGCTATGGCTTCAGGATGATACCTCACATTCAGATTGGGCTTGGGATACAAAGGCTGAGTCACCAGAGAATGAGTTTAGCTGAGTGAACGTTCTTGTTCCCTACTATTTCGCCTAGTCATCTGTCCCTTGAATTCTGGTTATCTATCTATCTATCTATCTATCTATCTATCTATCTATCTATCTATCTATCTATCTATCTATCTATCTATCTATCTCTCTATTGTGGTACTGGGGTTTGAACTCGGGGCCTGGTGCTTGTTAGGCTGGCACAGTACTGTTGAATCATAACTCCAGCCAGCTGTTTTTTTCACTGGTTATTTCGAGAATAGTGTCTTGCTTACTGCTCAGGCATGGCACCTGAACTTCGATCAACCTACTTTGGACTTACTATCATCCTTGAGATTACAGGCACAGCACCATGTCCATCTTCCTTTTTCTGAAGACATACTGTCCTGGAATTTTTTTCCCTTAGTTGGCTTGGCACTGCAATCCTCCCAATCTCAGCCTCCCCCAGAGCTTGGGATGATAGATACTACTGGATTGAGAAGGAAATCTCATGAATGTTTCTACCCAAGCAGATATGGAACCATTCTTAGCCTCCCAACTAGCTAGTGTGAGCCACTGGCACTGAGAAGATCACTGTGTTTTAAAAAATCAAAGTTGTTTTTAAAAATCAAAGTGATTTCAGAGGTCTGTTTAAGAGAAGTGTCAATATTCAAGATGTAGGCAAAGATAGGTTTCCTTTCTTTTTCCCTCTCAAGCACAGATAGAGCACAATGTGTGTGCACGTGTGAGACAGAAGAATGAGATGAGAGACGGAGAGATAGGTGCATATTCATAGTCCAATATATTTTCTTTATGTCAAAATGACCAGCTCTCAGGGTCCTGCTCCACTGAGATGTCCACTCAAGAGCATTAGAGCCTTCCACTTTCACTTGAACAGCACAATTCCTGCTCAGCCCTTGGAAACAACTGTGCACTTACATTGCTAATAGATTCCATTTTTGTAGAATGCTGACACCAGCATTTTCTTTCCTTTCATTATTATTATTATTATTATTTGATCTGAGACTGGAACTTGAATTCTGATATTTTCACTCTGCTAACTGAGTCATACTTCCAGCACCAACACTTCAGGTTTTTAAAGGCACCTCATTTTTAGTGCATTTGTAAGCAAGGCACTTTCATAAAGTTTAGATCTTAGTGGGTACTCTACTTGTGCTTTCAGCTTTGTGGATTTTCTTAAGTGATGGATGCTGTCTATTTAAAGGTTTATAGGCCTGTTTTTGCAGTATTTGGCAATGCAATAGACTGTACTGGGCTCCAAGAGCAACTATTGCTTAGAGACCCTTTTGATCTGCTTAAAAATACCACCTGAAACAAGCTGTGCGCCTGAGTGCACCAGTGTTCATAATAGGCTCACTTACAAGTTTGTAAATGACTAAGAGCCAGTGGATAAGCCTGACTTGGGCATCTGTGCATGCAAACGTTCTCTAATGTTTCATAATGGGGTTGATAAGGCTGCATAACAGTTGTGACAATGACCTCAGCCAAAATCAAAGGGGTTCTGCATGGGATGACCTTTCTCAGTTGTCTCCCTTGAGACAAGGGGGTATGATTCTCATTCTCTACTCACTGAATGTTAGCTCCCCTAGAATGGAAATGTGAGAGAGTTGGCTTTAGCGGTCAGCCTCTAGCACTCACAGATACTGGGGGATAGGGATTGGACCTTTCTTTATGGTATATTAAATTCTTTTATCAGATACATGTCATTTGGAAAGGTTATGGTTTTGCCTTTTTTGTAATTCAGTACTATCTTTGTGCTCACAGAAAATATATCTCAACTTATGAATAATGCACTCTACTAAATATCACAGTCCCCAAATAACGGAACAGGAAATAGGTCTCACTGTGTCAACATCATAGTATATGCAATTGTATCCTTTTATTTTTTTTTTCAATTTGGAGTGATCTAATAATAGGGTTTGAAATCAGGTCCTCAAACTTCTAGGCCTCAGGTTTCTTCTATGTGTCACTTTTGCTTTTGCTTTTAAGGGAAGTTTTACTGATGTGTTAATATTTTAGTAAAGTTAAAGTTACTGCAACAGGTTTAAAAGGCAGACACATTATTATAGGCTATAAAGTAACAAATGAGTTTTATACATTAATTATTAGTCTTTTCTTATATTTTTCCTAAAAACAAACTCTATGAACTCTCACCCATTTTTTAATCTTTTGTGAAGGTACTGTTATGCACAGATAGCTGTTAAGATTGCTGGTCTGCGGATAGATTTCTGGTGGTCTTGTTCCACCATCTTGCTCCACTTTTTCCTTTGTCCCTTGCTTCTATGAGTAAGGCTTAGGTACCTCTTACCAGCTTATAACTTAAAATGCAATTTTCAGCAAACAATACAACACTTTTCAGTCTGAAATCTTTTTATATTAAAAATTCAAGTATGGTTTATTTTTCCTCAAAATTGATTTTCCTTGAAGAATCAATCATTTATGATCTTTCTTCTTATGTTTAGCCAAGGTAACAGCCCACATATAGTATATGACGTTTGAAAGCAGTAAAAGATAAAAGGGAAAGGTTTACAGGACTAGGAATGCCACCCTGCTGGGCTTCTGCATCCTTACTGCAACTGAGAGGAAAACACTTGGTCTTTTCCACCTGTACCAGCCACTTCTGGAATATGTACCAGAAAGACCAAGTGAAGTTCTTTCCCAGTTGTTATTTTAAGTACTTCTTTCCTTCCTTTTCCTCCTCATCCTCCTTCTTTTTTAAAGAATAAACTTTGTTGTATATATATATATATGAAAAATGTCGTTACTATATATATATGTATACATATGCATTTAGTAACAACATGTTTCTACAAAACATGCACATCCATCCTTTATTTCAGTTATCTAATTTCTACCTGTGCATTGCCATGGTTTAAAATATGTACCTGATTTATTCACACAAAAGGCTGATATTATTCTGGCAGAGATGAAATACAACAGTCTCAGAAGCAGAATCCATTCGTGGCAAAGGACTCAAAGTTAAATTTACTGAAGATAAAGCCTTATATGTATTAGAACAGATATAGCCTTTTAACGTATGGATATAAAGTAGTAGGAGGACTATAAATATGACCCCAGAGTCTCAATAAAGCTAAACCACAGAGTGGTGAAGCAAGATCTTAAAACTCTCTTAGAAAAGAAAGGATCCTTTTGAACTGTTTTCCATTGTCCTGTCACTTCAAAGGATGATTTGGTATGATCTTCAGAGACTTTCTTCTCTCCAAATGGTAATTTGAACTGAGTCACACACTAACAAATCTCCCAATATTCCCTTGTGTTTCTTCATAGGGTCATGATAAGAAATGAGCAATGAACGGTTGCAAATCATACTGGTCAAATTGGTCCATGCAAGAACACTAATTTCACAGAAGGACCTTAGGGAAAGAAGAGCTTTCCTTGAAGGTGGCAGCAGTGTTGGATGTCTAAATTCCTACCTGGAATCAGCGCTATGGAAAACCCTATTCTAATATTCAGGAGCCTTTGGTGTATTGAACTATATCTTGTTTTAGAGTGCCCATAGGTCAAGTATTTTTGACACCCATAACATGAAGACTCATTAACTCCAACCTGCTCTCAAATCCTCACTAAGTTCCAGTTGTGTATACCAGCCACAAATATTCACCTCTTCTTTCTCTCTCTGCGGTAGCCCTTCACAGAAGCATACTGTGGTGTTCTGTTATCAAGAACATTAGTACCCACGGATGCATGCTGATGGTGCTTACTGAATACCGTGCACATCGGTTACCATCTCTATATTTTGGAAGATCAAAATAAATGATAAAGACTCAATTATTTCTGACATTAAACAATATGTAGAAATTGGTAATGACACACTGTAATTTGTTTCTGAATGAGATCCTCATAGTTTGGGTTCCCACAAAAGCCAGTCACCAGATAAAGATTCAAGTGTGGATCACTGAATGGAGAGAAAAGGAAACATTGAGGAGTGAGGAAGTGAGACAGGCAAAGAAAGGACGAAGCTGGTTCTGGGTGTGATAATGAAACCTTAAGCTGCTGATGAGTACTACATGTAATGTAGTCAATGGGTCTCAGTGCTATCCCAAAGCCTATCAGGACTGTTGGAAATGTCATGGTTTGGAGAAGGCCCTCAAAGGCCAATGTTTTTGAGACTTGGAGCTCAGCTTGGTGCTTCCAGAAGGTTGGGTAGTGGAAACTTAAGAGTTGAGGCTTAGTGAGAGATCTTTAGGTTCCTTTTTTCCTCTCTTTTCATTTCCTGACCATGAGGTCAGAAGTTTTGTTCTGTCTTCACCATGTTATATAGCCTTGCTATTGGCCACAAAACAATAGTGCTAATCAATCATGGACTGATGCCTCCAAAGCTATGAGCCAAAGCTGACATTTTCTATTTATAAGTTGGTTATCTCAGATATTTTGTTATAATAATGGAAAGCTGAATAACAGACGGAACATTTGTTTTTTACATTGGGTCATGTTTGTGATTCATCAGGAAGCCTTTGTGTGTGTGTGTGTGTGTGTGTGTGTGTGTGTGTGTGTGTGTGTGTGTGTGTGTGTGTGTGTGTGTGTGTGTGTGTGTGTGCGCTGGTACTGGGGCTTAAACTCATGGCCAAGGTACTCTCCTCTTGGCTTTTTTTTTTTTTTTTTTGCTCAATGTTAGCACCTTACCATTTGAGCTTCACTTTTGACCTTTTGGTGGTTAATTTAAGAGTCTCGCTGACTTTTCTGCTTGGTCTGGCATTGAGTTGAAATCTTCAGATCTCAGCCTCCTGCGAGGCTAGGATTACAGGTGTGAGCCACATGGTCAGGAAACCTTTTGGAAACTTAATTCGATATTCTTTTGGGCCAAGTGTCCATCTGCTCCTGATTTGGAGACATAGAGTCTGAGATTATCCCAGACTCTGAGCAAAAAGCATTCGATTTCTTTCATCATGACTGCAAGGCCAGCAATTTCCCCATAGTTCCTAACATTTATATTTGAAGAGATTCTCCTTATAGCCTACTTAGTATGTGGTCAATTTTGAATCCATATCTCAAAATGAATTTAATTTTGTATTTGTTGAATGTAATATTCTGTATGTAAATATTATATCATGTTGGGATTTTAATTTGGATTAAATCTTTAGGAAATTCTTGCTATATGTATTTCTATCCATCTTTTCGATAACTTTTTGAGAAAGGAAAAATCTTCTATAATGACAAATCTATTATAAAAAATTTGTTTTTAGCCAGGCACCAATTTTTTTGTTTTGTGTATTTTAAAATCATATGTAAAATCCTTTCAGGCTCAATTTGTTTTAGCTTTATGGTAGATTTTTCTGTTTCTTGCAAAGAAAGGTGCTGTTTTGTTTCTCCCATGTTTCTACTGATATTAACTTTCTCAGATAGATTTTTATTATTCCTTGTTAATCTTGAATTTTAGCATACATCATTATATTTTTGATGTTCATTTTTTTTGTGTGTGTTTGTGTGCTGATCCTGGGGCTTGAACTCAGGGTTTGGACAATTTTCCTGAGCTGTTTTGCTCAATGCTAGTGCTTTAACACTTGAATCACAACTTCACTGCGTGCTTTTTTGGTGGTTAATTGGAGATGAGTCTCATAGACTTTACTGCCAGAGCTGACTTTGAACCATCATCTTCAGATCTCAGCTTCCTGAATTCCTATGATTATAGTACCCAGCCTATTTTGATGTTTTAAAAAAAATCATAGTCTATATCTAGCTTCTGTTTTTCATTCCCTCACTAAAAACATTTATCTATTCAAGATAGTAGTGGATGAGGGTATGGCTCAAATGATAGAGTGCTTGCCTAGCAAGTGCATGGTCCTGAGTTCAATCCCCAGTGCTAGTATTTATTAGTGACTAAAGATAAATATTGTAGTTCATTCCAGTTCATGCATATAATTCTAGTACTTAAGAGGGGAGGCAGGAAGATCATGAATTTGAGAGGGCAATCTGGGCTACATAGTGAGACTGTCTCAAAAATCAAACAAATGCAAAACTCTATCCAAAAGCACAATAACCTCCATAGATAGTACATAAAAAGATTTTAGAGATAGCTGTGTTCAGGTTTTGCTTTCTGTTTATGTATTCCATTTTGATCTTTTCCCTCTATTCTGAAAGTTATCTAGTCTATTTCTTTTCTTTATTATCCATTTCACACACCCATTTTCACTACCTTTTGACCTTTGATGCTGATGAGATGTTTTCTGCGAGTTTATTGTCTTCCCTTGGCTTGGAATAGAACAAACACATGATGAATATTTATCCTGTGGAATAACGTTCACTACACATTTGAGGATTGTTATTGTGCAGCCAGTGACATAAGTTAATATGTTGTTTTCCTTTCTGTGCATAGAGATTAGCTTCTGAAATTTTCTTTAGTGTTTCTTTCTGCAGAACTCATTTGAACTTCCTTCTTCCACGTTCTCCTTTCTCATAATTTTCTACCAATAAAAAAGATCCAGGAAGCCAGGCACACCTGTCATCACAGAACTCAGGGGACTGAGGCAGCAGCACCTCAGGTTCCAGGCCAGCCTGTGCTAAACAATGAGACCTTGCCAAGCTATCTAGTTCTGCGAAGTTAGTAGCTTTTATATGAAATTCCTTCCTTCCTTCCTTCCTTCCTTCCTTCCTTCCTTCCTTCCTTCCTTCCATCCTTCCTTCTCTGTCTCTTTTTCTCCTCTCCATTTGTGTGAATGTTTGGCCCTGTGACAAGTGCACCCTTAGCTGACTTTGAAAGCCTGTTACTTTGGAGTTACAATTTTAACTGATGGGTCTGTAATTAGTAAATGCTCATTAAGTACTCTATCCTGAGGATTTCTGTGGGTTGGGAGAGAATGTTTTTAGCAGCTGTCAGAGTAGCAACATTCCTGAAAATTGGAACAGCTTTGAAATTAACCAAAGGAATACGTAAAGATCAAAAGAAAACCAACAAAACCTTACTAACAATAGCTAGAAAGCAGCTACAATAAGGGAGAAAATAGTGTGATGCTCTGGTCACTGACTCTAAAGCCCTCCTTGCTTCTATTTTCTTCATAGTATTTGAAGCTCAGGACTCTTCCAGTTTTCCTCCTACCCCGTGTCTATTGGTTCTTTGGCCACCTGCCTCCTAACTACAGGTGATTCCTAGATGTTGGTCTTTAGCCCTCTTCTCTTACCTGATCCGCCCTGACAAAGACCAATCCATTCCGATGGCTTCAAATATAAGCTTTAGAGTTGGGCACTGATGTCTAATGCTTGTAATCTTTAGCTACTCTGGAGGCTAAGATCTGGAAAATTTTGGTTCAAAGCCAGCCCAGGCAGGAAAGTCCATGAGACTCCATCCTCAAAAAACTAGCAAAAAAGTTGGGCTGGAGACGTGGTCCCTGGGTGTGACATTTGAGATGGGAGTTGTCATACAGACTGGACAAATGCTCTTCTATAACATTGATCCCAAACCTAAAACAGGCCACATGTTCACCAGCTGCAGATGTTGGCCTCAAGGCCATCAGAAAATAGGTTTAGGAAGAAAGGGATCTATAATTTAGACAATTCTCCTGTTAGGACCATAGGGTTAATAAGTCAGTTTATATAGTAATAAGATAAAGTTTATATAGTAATAGTTTCAGTTGGGTGAAGTATTTAGAATTCAGTCTCACCTGGGTTCTAACACAAGCTTATAACCTGGAAGAGAGAGAATCTTTAGAATACAACAAATTAAATAATATGACATCCCTTGGTGCCACATTCTCAGATGTAAGCATCTCATGTGGTCCTTATTAGGGCTAGATGAGACAGCCTCAGCCTTCCTACTGGGTGTAGGCCAGAGAGGACAAGAACTCTACCAGTTAGAGTGTTCAGAAAATAGGGCACTTAATCTGGTGTCAGAGTCATAGGACAGTTAACAGTGCTTTCTAGGCGCTCTCCAAGGTCCTGAACGATTCCATTACATTTCCCCCCCCCCCCCCCCCCTTACATTTTCCCCCATCTTACATTTACCTCATCTAATGGCTTCACTACCTCTGCTTGCTTTGGCATTTGCCCTCTGGCCTCTGACTTCTTGACACTGTGAGTCATACCTAAAAAAAGACTTCAATCACTGCTGTTCTAAGCAAGCACTGGCAGCTTCCTT
This sequence comes from Dipodomys spectabilis, assembly GCF_019054845.1. Classification (NCBI taxonomy): domain Eukaryota; kingdom Metazoa; phylum Chordata; class Mammalia; order Rodentia; family Heteromyidae; genus Dipodomys; species Dipodomys spectabilis. The sequence continues at coordinate 52,812 of NW_024871226.1, read as the reverse complement.
TTTAAAGGAAGTCTATTTGAGGTTATCTCAGCAGGAGGGAGAAAGATTTTAGTAACTTTTGTTTGCAATATCAGGAAGGAAGTCCAGGAGGGGTAGTTTTAAGATATGAGTCCTCTCTCATCAGTAAAGCCTGGTATCTGTCACTGAATTTGGCTTTGGGTGGGATACTCGGGGAGTAACTCTTAGAAGAACATATATAAGAAGCAGAAGGGGCAAATGGAGAGTCAGTGTGTGACTAATCTGTCATAATTTTAAATATTTCCATTATTAGATTCGCAGTAGGGTATAGCAAAGTACCTCATATAGGATTTGTATTGGTTAATAAATGAATGATAAACACTTGAGATGCAGAGTTCTAGTCCAGACTCTTTAATAATGTAGCTGTATAACATTGGGAAAATAAAGTTTTTCCTATTAATAGAGGATAACTGCTACAGAAAATGATCCCCAAAGTCCAATCACTTAAGACAATACAGTTCTTACTCATTCAAGAATCCAATACATACTCCTGGCTGGCTAACTTTCCTGCACATCTGTCCTCCTAGTGGTGACTTAAGCTTTTTCAATATCATAGCTTGGTTCTTGGATTAATCTTTCTTTAGGTAGTTAGGTGAGGAAGGAGAATGGGGGCCTTATTCTTAAGAGGATGTTATGAATTACATCACTTCGACCCACGTTCCATTGGATAGGATCTATCATATTCATACAAAACCTTAAAGGAGCCTGGGAAGTTTTGTCTTAACTCTTTGCCCTGAAAAAAAAAAAAGGAGGGGGGGGGGGACATGCTTTTGTGAACAACTGGCCAGTCTCCGCTATACTGTCTGGGTCCTGTTATACAAATAATATGATCTTTTCCTTTCCAGAGTTACTGTAAAAATAAAAACAACTCATCTGAGTGCAGTGCCAGTGGGTCACAGCTGTAATCCTAGCTACTCAGGATGCTGGGATTTGTGGATTATTGTTTGAAGCCAGCCTGGTCAGGAAAGTCAGGGCGACTCTTATCTCTAATTGGCCAACAAAAAAGCCAGAAGTGGAGTTGTGGCTCATGTGGTAGAGTGCTAGCCTTGAGCAAAAATTGCTCAAGGACAGTGCCTGAGTTCAAGTTCTAGAACCAGCACATACACAAAAAAGGACCTTATGTATAGGAGAGAAATTTGAAAATTGTAAAACAGCATATATCTAATGAGAATCATGTTTGCTTGACTTACTTATCTTTAAATGTTAAAAATTTCATAGTGAATAAAGGTGTTCATTGTTTGATAGGATTCTTTATAGTTGTTTCTAGAATATGCCAATATAAGTATACTTAATACAATCATATAGTTTTCATATGAGATGAAGATGGAGATTTTAAATGGACCTTTGGTGTGTCCATTTGAATACTCTGATAGATGTATACTAAGATAACGTTAAAGAAAAATACTTTCTGTTTGTGCCCGTCCTGGGACTTGAGCTCAGGGTCTTGGTGCTGTTCCTGAGCTTTGGTCCTCTAAGCTAGCACTCTACCACTTGACCCACAGCTCCACTTCTGGTTTTTTTGGTGCTTAATTGGAGATAAGAATCTCATGGACTTTCCTTCCTGGGCTGGATTTGAACCATGACCCTCAGATCTCAGCCTCCTGAGTAGCTAGGATTACAGGTGTGAGCCACCGGTGCCTGGCTTAAAGAAGAGTACTTTTCAAGTGGTAAATTCTATTATCTTTGATATTCTTTCTCGGGATAGTGATTGCAAAGAACATATTTAGATTGTTATATGCAGTAGCTAATTATTCACATGCAAACATACACACACACATCCCTTCTTTTTCATTTTTCTCAGACACTTTACCTTCAATAGCATGTAGCTGCTGTTTCTAAAGACTCCCAAAGCAAAATAAAACATAGCAGAATAACCTCCTCCAACTTCCCCAGCTTCCCGTGAATCACAGAGTCTGATAGAATTACATTATGCTTACATTCCCAGCAACACTCCAGTGATCTCTGAACACTGATCACTCTTTAGTTTCATTATGTTTTGGCCCGAAGCTAGCATCAGCCATCTGGGAAGGGCTGTTATTTAAGCAAACATCACTCAGCCAATGACGGAGGCCCTGGATCATGCTGAACGGTGAGGTTTCTTCTAGGGATGAAAGAAAGCAGTAAGTAATCACAATCGTGAGGGACATACTTTGAGACCTAGCTTAGTTTGCTGACAGGAGAAAAGGAAAAGATATTTGTTTGAAACCTTGGTGCCTTTAGGCAGTTCACAGAGCACACCAGGCCTCAGAAATAATCTCTCATTTATCTCCAAGCAGACGGAACTCACAGCTTACAAAGTCAGAGGAAAGATCATACATATTGAGTTATTTTCAATAGGTATAATATAAGTGAACGTGAAAATGACCTAGAGGAAATGAGTCATGCATTCTGGTGCACCATCCTATTAACTTGAAGATACAGAGCCTTGTGTTTTGTGGGAGGAAATAGAAGTTAGACTATAACACAAAGTGAAGAAAGAGAATGCCCTAGGAAATACAAATTGGGGGAAAATGAAAGCACAGTAAAAAAAGCCTTTTTTTTTTTTTTTTTTTTTACAGAGAGACTATCCTTAATATGTGGGTGTCTAGGCTACCTCTTACCAGGAAAAATATGGGATAGGGAATTATGCCAAAGTAGAGCTCTTGGCTGGACATGTTGGTGAAGAATTAAGTACACATACCTACTCCTGTCTAATGCCTCCCACCACTGCATACTTTCTCAATTTTCCCCCTTTTACTAGCCATTTGCTGGCTACATGTCTACTTGAGTTTCATTCTTGAATGTATTGTGCTCAGCCCGTGTGTCTTTGGAATCCATATGCAAATTGGTGGCACTGCAAGCTTGATTGTGGCCATTATATAACTGCTGACAACTTGTATTAATGAATATCTTCTTTATTTTGACTATTAAGCCAGGCTAAAAGTAAAAAGGCATGGTGGCTCATGTCTATAGTCTTAGCTATTCAGCAGGCTGTGATTGGGAGAATCATAGCTAGAGGTCAGCCTGGCCAGAAAGTCTATGAGACTCCTTCTCAACCAATAGCTGGGTGTGATGCTACATATGTGGCTACCATCTTGGCTACAGTGAGAAGCATATAAGAGGATAGAAGCCCATGTGCCTGTCTAGGTCAGAAAGCAAGACCTTATCTCAAAATAAACATTGCAATAAAAAATAGAACTGGAGGTGTGGCTCAGTGGACCACCTCCAAAGCAGAAGAAAAAGGAAGAAGAGTTAGTTTTGCTTCCAGAAGGATTTGAGTGTTGAAACACTACATAGGAGTAAAAGCTGTTATAAACAAACACACATGGGCCTTTGCAGATGCTCTGAGGAGGGACATGGGAGAATATAGAGGCTTTGCAGCAGATTAGAGGAACTGTGAATACCTGACATTTGTCTGGGACCTTGGCAAGTGGATTTCTCTGATCTTCAATATGGTCACTTACAAGATCATAGGAATAATGGTAACAAGTAATTGAGAGGCCCCGTGGTGTGGTATGTAATATGTAAGTGTACATATTTCAGCACGTGAGTGTCAGTGTTCAAGTGTTAGTTCTGCTGTAATTACCTTTAACACTCTTGTACCTTGCTTTCTTTTTCTTCTCATTTCACACTTAACTGAAGCTTGAATCAGTCACTCCGAAGTGGTACATATGTTACAGTCATGAGCCTACATGACATATTATCTCTCAAGGCTAATGTAAACTCAAGGTATGTCCATATCCACAATATAGTTACCATGTCAGTATGGTACAGAGTAGTTGCATTGCCTTAAAAAGTCCATTGTGCTCCATTTATACTTCCCTTCCCTCAGTCTCTGATTTTTTTGGGGATGTGGTACTGGGGTTTGAACTCAAGGCCTTCAGTTCAAGCTTGGCTTGCTTGCTCACAGCTGGTACTCTGCCACTTGAGTCATGCCTCCAGTTTTTCTTTTTGCTTTATTTTGAAGATGGAGTCTCACAGACTTTTCTGTCTGAGCTGGCCTCAAACCACCATCCTCCAGATTTCAGCCTCCAGAGTAGCTAGAATTATAGATATGAGCCACAGAAATCAAGCTTGCCACTTATTTTTTCTAGTCTCTCCTTTTGCAAAATGTCATATAGTTGGGACCATGTATTATGTAGCCTTTTCAGGTTGACTTCTTTCACTAGTATTTAAGTTTCTTCCGTATCTTTTCATTGCTTAATAGCTCATTTCTTGCTTTTTTTTTTCCAATGAATAGTAGCCAAGTGCTATATCTGACACTGGAAGTCCTATTTAGGGTGATTGGATCTATGAGTAAGTAAGAGTACTTGTTACTCTAGGTTCTGGACATACAGCAAGGAATGAAACAGTTTCTTTTTTCAGTTTACATACATAGCAATGGCATAACATGTGCTGTCTTGATGTATATAAATATTACATATTGTTTCAATAAGGTTAGACATATTGATCTATTCAAGCATCATTTCTTTATGGTAAAAACATTCAGATTCCTTTCTTCTAGCATTTATGAACTGTATACAATATTACTTTATCTATAGTCACTCTATCATACAATAACAAATCAGAACATCTTGCTCCTATTTAGTCATAACTTAATACCCACTCCAGCCTCTGGTAACAACATTCTATCTCAACTGCTGTAAGATTTTCAAGATGTCATATACAAATGCAATCACATAGCACTTGTCTTTCCTGTACCTGCCTATTTAACTTAGCACAATGATCTGTAGTTCTGTTTATGTTGTTGCAAATAGGGATTTCATCTTCTTTTGATGGTACTGAGGTTTGAAGTCAGGGTGTTGTCCTTGCTAGGCAGGTACTTTGTCATTTGAGCAATGCCTCAGCCCTCTTTGTCCTTGATTTTTTTAAATTAGTCTTGCTTTCACCAGTAGCTGGAACCACGATCCTGTAAGTTGCAATCCTCTTATCTATGCTTGTAGCTGGAATGGCAGGTGCAGGTCACAATGTCCAAGTTTGTATTGGTTGAGTTGAGAATCTTGTGAACATTTTTTCCCAGGCCAGTCTCGAACCACAATCCTCCTAATCTCAGTCTCTCAAGTAGCCAGGATTACAAGCATAGGCCACCAGCACCCAGCATGTTTCCAAACAATGTTCATGGCTTAACTGTATACTGGCATGTGTGTATCACATTTCTTTTACCCATCCATCAATCGCTGGACAGTTAGGTTGTTACTATTTCTATGATCTGAAATAGTACTGCAATGAGCATGGGAGTATATTAGTCTTTTTGACATACCAATTTCATATTCTTTGGGAATGCTGGGTCATATGGTAGTTCTATTTTCAGTTAATTGCGGAACCTCAACACAGTTTGCTTCAATGGCTATAATCATTTACATTTCCTCCAACCATGTGCAAAGCTTTTTATTCTAATCTTTATTATCTGGCTCTGCACCCATCCTTTCAGAAATTGAGTTTGTTTTCTTTGTTGCTTTGTATGTCCCTCCCCCACGGTATAACCCCTGTTTTCACTGTATTTGATGTTGGTATAATTTGGAGAGGGGAAGGGACAAAACAAATTGTTTAAATAGGGATACAGGCGGACTCATTGCAACAATGAGATGTACAAAAATGAACTTTACATCTTTGGCGTGGGGGTGGGGTGGGGGGTAGGGGAGTAGGATGGAAGGGGGGGATGGGAAGGGATGGGAAGGGGAAACAAAGGAGGAGGCAACAATGCTTGATAAGAAATGTACTCATTACCTTGCCCATGAAATTGTAACCCCTCTGTGCGGTATTTTCACAATAATAAATAAATAAATAAATAAATAAAATTGAGTTTGTTGTCACTTCCATGTTTAAACACTAGATGGCAACAAAGGCAGGTTTCCTTGAGTCTACAGTTGTGTGCTTACACAATTTTAACACTAGATGGGACCCTAAACCCAAGCTTTCTATGAGTCTAAGGCGCTGTTTTCAGGTTTTAACATCAAAGGGTACTTACTCCTAGCCCAAGTTTCTTGCAAATGTGCAGTTGATTTGTCACTCTGAATGGATTGGAGCCCTTAACAAAAGGATAGTTCGGCCCTGTTGGCTCTATAATCCTTGCCTGAGATAGTCTGTAGATGTAAATTACATCCACTTGATTGGTGGTGATGTTGGGTTCAACGGTGTTATTACTGACTTTTCTGCCTGTGGAATCTCTCCATCTCGAGTGTGTAAGTTTCTAACTATAATAGTCGATTCATCTATTTCTGCTTTCAGTTATATCATTATATCATGATATAAGGTCCTGGCTCTCAGATAGTTGAGCATTCTTGGGGTAATTGCCTATGGAACTTTCTTTAGGTTTCCCAAACAGATCCTGCAACAAGGATTTGACTGCAAGTATGTAGTTTATTTTGGGAGGCAATCCCAGAAAACACTGGGAGATGATCAGGGAACAGAGGCAAGGAATAGAAGGCAGCTCATCAAAGGTACAGTTTAAGCAAATTACTACTGTGGACAGCTAGGATTCAATCGTCTTGGGGAACTCTGGGCTACTGTAAACTGTGCCTCTGAGCTCTGTTACCAGGAGCCATGAAGCTGGGGTAAGTAGCCCTCAAATCTCTCTTCATCATTGAAGGCTGGCTTCAAGGGCCATTAATTCCTTAGTATTTGCAGTTTGGCTCCCACCTGGACTAAATGTTCTCCAGCAGGCAGATACAAAACCTGTGTGTGGAGCCACAGGTGTTCATAGTAATCAGTCTTCCATCTAGAGGGGAAAACCAAGGGCAGCATTCCCGAGGCATCTGCTAAGGGAAATGTGTTGAATATATAGTGAGGGCCCACACAGCGATTGAATCCTCTTAGCTTGACTGATCAACAAGAACTTCACAAAGAAGAGCTTCCCAGGTAGGAGCCAAGTTTTAAAGTGTTTGGGGAAATCCAATAAGCTGAGTAGCCAGTCCTTTGGAGTTGGATGGGGGGATAGTATCAAGTATGGGGAAAGAACTGGCTGACCAGTGAGAGTCTGCTCAGTGTGTGTGTGTGTGTGTCTGTCTGTCTGTCTTTCTGTCTGTCTGTCTTTCTGTCTGTCTGTCTGTCTGTCTGTCTGCCATCTGTCTGTGAGTTGCTCCATGAACTCATGACCTAGGCACTGCTCCTGAGCTTTTGTGCTCAAGGCTTAGAACTCTACACAGGCCCACTTCTGGCTTTTTGGTGATCACTTGGAGAATTTCATGGCCTTTCCTGCCTGGGCTGGTTTTGAACCATGATCTCAGTCTTCAGAATAGCTGGGATTGTTGGCATGAGCCACTGACACCTGGCTTGTTTCCTGTTGCTTTTGTGTTGCTGTGAGCATCGCCCCATCAGTGGTAATTTGTATCCAGTCAGGTCTCGGTTTCCCCAACACTCCCACGAGCCACCTCCTTTTGTCCTCATCAGAGATCTGATCGTGAGCTGAGCAGTGTTCTCTCTTTAGAGACGTTGATTGCAGCCTACATAGTCTGTTTCTCTGGCTGCTAGGTTCTTGCTCTGTTTCCTCAAAGCTCAAGGCAGCTTCTGCTTCCCATAGTGTCCATCTGTGTAGTATCTGAACATCCCCCATTTACCTTTTTGGTCCTTCTATTCTCATTTAAGCAAATTACCACCTATACTTGGTTTCCCTCTTCTGAACAACAAAAAATAAACCCATTGCCCTTTGTCTTTGGTGCAAGGAGGAATATATGACAAGAGTATCTGAGAGGTGGGCTTAGACTGGAACCACATTTGCCATCCATATGCTTGTTTGAAAGGTCTCCAATGCTCTCAACAGCCAGAACACAGGCACAGAGAAGACTGATGGTTGGGCTGAACCAGCCTTAGGGTTTGTAGATGTTTGTAGATGGACCTCTAAGATGGTGGACTAGATTTTAGGAGGAGCAGCAACAATAGATGTACTTAGAATTTTTTGTTTAATATGTGCCATTAACTCACTCTTTTAAAGGGCTTTCCAGGTAGTATTGATGATCTCTCAGGACAATCCTATGAGATAGGTGACAGATGAGGAGACTGAGGCACTGAGAGGCTAAGCAATCTTCCCAAAGTCAAAGAGTAGGTAAAGAGCAAGGTTGCTATTTGATTCTGAGCAATCAATTTCCTCCTTCCTCCCATTTGGGATTCATAGTCATGATAAAGGTGATTTTCCTATGTTCTCGAATTCCATGGCAATATATCAAACTGCCCCTGTCACAATCTGAGGCCTGGATGGAAGGTTTTGTTGATGCCCGCACCGAAACCCAGAGAAAACTTGACTTAGTCTATGGGAATAAAAAGGCTGGGAGAACAGGTGAGCAGGTGTTCATTCCTGGATGTGTGTGTGTGTGTGTGTGTGTGTGTGTGTGTGTGTGTGTGTGTGTGTGTGTGTGTGTGTGTAACTCCCATTCTGCAGAGACACAAATGAATCAGAGGTGGAAGTACAAGTTGATTATTCTCGGAAAGCTTAATTAGGTCATTGGTTAGGGCAGAATATTAAAAAAAATAATCTTATCAGCTAAAGACCTGTGCGCAGCGTTGAATTTCCTTATTCCTGCTCTTTCGTTTCAGAATACATGAAACTTTCTTCCTAGTTACCAAAATGCTGTGGAAAAATGATTGATTGTCCTAATGAGGAAAGAGAACAGCTGCCCGACCAGCAGATGTAAGTTTTATAATCATTTCCTCTTCATTGGTTTTCTCCCTAATGACCCTGGCACTGATGATAGTATTTAAGGAGGGTGTGATGGCCAGAGGCCTGGAATGATCAGGAAGCTTAAGGCAAAGAGGGAAATGGTTGGCTGATGCCCTTACAATCAGCTGCATTTTCTTTTTGGTGCCAGTCCTGGTGCTTGAACTCAAGGCCTGGGTGCTTTCCTGGAGCTTTTGTGCTCAAGGCTAGCATTTTACCACTTGAACCCCAGCCCCACTTCTGGCTTTTTTGGTGTTTAAGTGGAGATGACAGTCTTGCCAATTTTCCTTCCTGGGCTCTCTTTGAATCCTCAATCCTCAGAGCTCAGCCTAGATGAAGTCCACAGAACTAGACTTTATGGTAGCTCAAGCTCCCTGGAGTGAGGGCTGGACCCACTTCTGGTTTTAAACATGTGTCCACATCTGCTTTAGCATCAAGAAGGCCTTAGAGAGAGCCACTATATAGGAAGGAGCATCCCCACTAGGTATGGTTGGCAGCAAATCTGCAAAGCAATTGAAAAATAATCAGCAAGGTTTCTGCTGCTGCCACCATAGCCTGGCCAGAGATCCTGCATCCTAATTCTGATGCTCCCACTTGTTTGAGAGCCACAGAAAGTTTCCTAATCTTTGCATACCTCTGTTTCTTACAGTGGTCTTGAGCAAGTTATCTGAACCAATTCTAGCTTCAGCTTCCTATTCTGCAACAAGAATACCTATGTCGTGGTATAGTTAAGGAAACTGCCTAAGTAAATATTGTCAGTTAACCACTGTTGCTCAGACACATTGGACCAGACTGCTTAGTAAGACTCGTGTTTATATTAGGGTAGCTGCTCCCAATTTTGGTTTGGTACTTACAATCATGCTTAATGTTAAAGAGTAAGCTTTCTTTCTGTGGAATTGGATTTTGAACTCAGAACCTTGTACTTGCTAGGCAGTTTCTCTACCATCTGAGCCACACTTTCAGTCCTTTTGTGCTTTGTTTTTTCAGTTAGGCACTCGTATTTTTGCCTCACCAATATGTGTTACCTTTAATTTTTTGATAGTAACTAATCTAATAGGGGTGAGGTGATAGCTCATTGTGATTTTAATTTGCATTTCTCTGATTGCTTTTATGATCATTTTAATATATCTGTTGGTCATTTGTATGTCTTCTTTTGAGAAATTCCTATTCAGATGCTTGCCCAATTTAAAATGAGATTATCTCCTTTCTTGTCATTGAGTAGTTTTTGTGTGTTTTAGACATTAGGGGCGTGTGTGTGTGTGTGTGTGTGTGTGTGTGTGTGTGTGTGTTGGTCACAGAGTTTTGAACTCAGGGCCCAAGCACTGTTCCTAAGCTTTTTGCCCAAAACAAATGCTTTACCACTTGAGCCACAACGTCTGGCCTTTTTTTTTCGTGCTTAATTGGAGATAAGAGTCTCATGGACTTTCCCACATGGGCTGGCTTTGAACCATGAGCCTCAGATCTCAGCCTCCTGAGTAGCTAGGATCACAGGTGTGAACCATTAGTACCCGGCTGAATGTTAGTTTTTTTTTTTTTTAATTCAATACATGATTTACAAATGCTTACTCTGAATCTGTAAGTTGTCTCATCATGGTATTTTTTGTTGTTGTTGTTGTACAGAGATTTTTATTTTAGTGTTTTTTTCCAGAGGTTTTAAATTTTAATGCAATCCTGTTCATCTATGCTGCTTTGTGTTTGGGGGCAATGCCAGGAGGCTTTGCTGCTATGTGTTCTTCTAGTAGCTTTACAGTTTTGGGTTTTATGGTTAAGTCTTCAGCCAATTTTGAGTTGATTCTTGTATTGAGGGTCAGATAAAGGCTCATTTTTGGTCTTCTGCACGTGGATTATCCAGTTTTCCTCCTATAATTTGTTGGAGACTTTTTCTTTCCTCATGTGCATTCTTGGCACCTTTGTTGCAAACCAATGGGATCTGAAGGCTCTATTTTAAGACGCTCTTTGAAAGTGTCCTCTTATGCCTCATTGGTCTGAGTGTGGTCATATGCCAAACCCTAATCTAATCCTAGAGGCTGGTATAGTGCCATCTTTCCACACTGAGTAGAGCTAGCTTATGTCACCCGAAGCGGCAGTGTGCGTCTTCCAAGACTAGGTCATAAAAAGCTGGAAGCTTCTGCCTTGGACTTCTTCCTCTGGGCAAAGCCAGCCACCATGATAATAAGGATGCCTCTGTGTATGTGAGCAACTGAGGTCTAAGTCCATCAGCCTGTACATGTGTGCGCCATTTTGGAAATGAATCTGGTCCATTTCCAGGCAAACCTCAGGTGACTAAAGGCCTGGATGACATCTTAAGTGCAACCTCATCAGAGCCAGAACTACTCAGCTAAACTACAAAGTCCCCACATGAAATAACAATCAACAGTTATTGTGTTTCAGCCACTAGGATTCGGAGTGATTTGATATAGTGCATTATACAATCAGAGCAATCACATCCCCTTCCCCACAACCCCTTTTTTTTCTGGAACAAGTGGAAATAAAATGAATAACTTTCAAGGAATTTCCTGCCTTTCCTCTCAGTTACTTTTCTTTTTTTCTTTTGTTGGTTGTGGGGCTTGTACTCAGGGCCTGGGTGCTGTCCCTCAGCTCTTCAGCTCAAGGCTAGCACTCTACCACTTGAGCCACAGCGCCACTTCTGGTTTTCTGAGTGGTTTATTGGAGATGAGTGTCATGGACTTTCCTGCTCGGGCTGGCTTTGAACTGTGATCCTCCTGAGTAGCTAGGATTACAGGCGTGAGCCACCATGCCCAGCTCAGTTACTTTTCTTACTTCATTGAATATACAGCTTCCCATGGAATATATTTTCTGATATGTTACCCCTGAGTTCTTAAAGTTCCAAACTTCCAAGCTGTGGCAGAGACAAGACTGGTCTGATTAACAAAAAAAAAAAAGAACTAGGAAGCTGCCTAGGCCCATCTGGATAGGTGACTTGGGGTTAATCCTTAATGCATATTGATGCTGATAAAAACATATCCAACTTCACTCATAATCAAGGCAGAATTTCCTTTTAGCAGTCCAGGAAAGCTGGAAGAACTATAACCTTCCATTTGCTTTTTCCTGATTACAAAAGTGAAAACTTTTTATTATAGCAAACATGAAAGAAATGCTGAAAAGAATAAAGAAACTGGAAATCACCCATAACTTCACTACAGAGACTGCTATTAACATTTCTCCATTGCTTTCCTCCATGCATTCACTATAAAATTAGGGAATGAAACATACAGCTTTATATCCTGCTTTTCCTGTAATGTTCTGAACATTTTCTCATGTGGTTAAATATTCATTGAAAATAGAGTCTTCCATGGACTCTTAAGGTTTATTAAATAAACCTGATCCTACTTACTTTTCTATTATAGACAGAGCTAAGGGGATATTCTCTGTACATTAACCATGCCATACTTTTCTGATGAGCTCCTTAGTAGAATTTCTAGGATTAAACTGCAGAGTCAAGTTTATTGTTTATCTAAGACTATTGATCTGTATTGCTAAATTGCCTTTCAGATTTTTTTATGCTGGTGCTGGGGCTTGAACTTAGGGCCTTAAGCTGGTGCTCTACCACTTGAGCTACAGCTCCATTTCTGGCTATTTTTTGTAGTTAATTGGCTATCTGACTCTCGCAAATTTTTCTGCCTGTGCTGGCTTTGAACCTCAAACATCTCAGCGTCCTGAGTGGCTAGGATGACAGGCTTACAGATGTGAGCCATCGGAGCCTGGCTCTTTCAGCAAAGCTTACCAACTTATTTATGTTGTTTGAAAAAGGGAACGATACTGTTCATGTTACTATATTTAGCAAAGCAGGAAGTTTTATTTCATTAGCATCAGTTAGTTGTTCAAGGCGCTTTATTTGAACACATCCACTTATACATATAATACAGTTTTGACCAGAGTCCTTCCCCCCTTTATCATTCTTCTTCCTCCATTCTCCCCCTCCTCCTTCCCAAACCTGTCTCAGCAAGTTTCCTTCATCTGTGTGAACAGAGTTCTATGGAGTGTTTTGGCTATCTTTGCTTTCCGATCCCTCTCTGTTATAATAACATCTTGTTATCATTTGCATTAGTTAGAAATAGAACATTCTCTCATGTACTCATTAAGCATACTTCCTTTGTAAACTGTCGAATATATTCTTTAATTATTTTCCGTACCTATATCTAAAAATATATAGATAGGATTATATCTTTTTTGCTGTTTTTTTGGAGACCAGGTCTTGCTGTACAGCTCAGGCTGGGCTTTGAACTCATGGTCCTCCTGCCTCTGCCTCCCAAATGCTGGGAGATAAGTGCTAGCATGGCTTGCTATTAGATTATCTGTGTGTGTGTGTGTGTGTGTGTGTGTGTGTGTGTACATGTGCGTGAATACATACCAATACTGGGGATTTAACTCAGGGCCTAGGCACTGTCTCTGAGCACTTTTACTCAAGACTAGTGCTCTACCACTTTGAATCACAGCTCCACTTCTGGTTTTTCTAGTGGTTGACTGGATGTAAGAGTGCCACCGACTTTTTTGCCCTGGCTGGCTTTGAACTGCAATCAGGCATGAGCCACCAGCACCTGGCTAAACTGCAATTCTTCTTCTTATTATTATTATTTTGTCGGTCGTGGGGCTTGAACTCTAGGCTTGGGCGCTGTCCTGCCCTCTTCAGCTCAAGGCGAGCTCTCTACCACTTGAGCCACAGTGCCACTTCCGGTTTTCTAGTGGTTTTTATTGGAGATAAGAGTCTCACAGACTTTCCTGCTTGGGCTGGCTTTGAACCACGATCCTCAGATCTCAGCCTCCTGAGTAGCTAGCATTACAGGCGTGAGCCACCGGCACCTGGCTACTGTAATTATTTATTTATATCTACTTATTTCCTCTTTAAATCTTTGGGTAGTGGTTTGCCCTGTGACCTCTATTCTTTGATAGATTGGAAAATAGTTGTTGGTTTTCAGTTTGTCCAGGTTCTTTTTCTGAGGAAGGGCATGATGAGTTTGAGGCTTACTTGCACGTTGGGCCAGTCACAGAATCATGTTTCCCCCCCTTGTTGTGACAACCAAAAATGTTTCTAGACATTGCTAATTGTCATCTCAGGAGGGAGGCATATCTCCTTCAATTGTGGATCACAGCAATTATATTATATAGGATCCTATATGTAATGATATTCAATAGGAAGAATAGAATAAACCCATGAGCATTCTTGGAGATTTTGGTGGGAGGAAATACTGAGGCTCCCTTTGGAGCCTGTCATGGAAGCTGTGGTAGAGATTGGCCAGATACCAACCCTTTTCCCCTTCCTTGGTACTGAGATAATGATATTTCTCAGCTTTCTGGTATCTGGGTGGAACCATGTGATCAGTTTTGGCTAGTCAAATATGGGTCTAGCCCCCTAAATCATCCCATGTGACCCTCCATGTTCTTTGACTTTATTTTTTATAGAATCCGATTCAGAAGAGCCGGTAGAGTAGGGAAAAGATGTGTAGAGTCTGGATCTTGGAGTCTTTATGTAAAGAAAAGCCACCCGGGAGAGCCTTTAAGTTAAAAACATGCATGTTTGTATTTTGCATGAGTGAAGATATTAATTCATCACTGGAGCATACTGTAGCTTAAACTGACTAATCCAGGAGCTCAGATTATTTAATATTCAAGAGCAAAATGGCTCCAGAAGTTTAGAAGACTTGGAATGTAGGAGTAGGCATTGGTGTTTATGCATATCAAAGGACAAAGTACATGTACTCTCATGAAGATGATGCATTATAAATCATTATAAGTTCAAAAAGCCGTGGCAGCAAAATGATCAAATTTGTCAACACTGCTTAATTTTGCCAAATTTCTTGGCAAGAGAACATGTGAGTCAAGGTAGGAATAGCACGCCATCATTCCCCATAATCTCATTCTGATTGGACTGGTTAGTACATTCTTTTTTAAAGGCAGAAACCAGAAGACATTTTCCATAAACCAGAAGACATTTTCCATTTTGGTTGCTTTCCATAGAAGTTGAAGAAAGAGATTAAGAGAATCACTCAGCCATATGCAGATAATAAAACAATTCTATCCAATGGCAGATGTGAAATGGAGGCCAAACATCCAGATGTTTAATCCTTCACATTAATAAAAAAAATCCTGTGGCATGTGAAGGGTTGGGAGACACCAGGTTAAGTTTATACATTTTTCAGATACTAAAGAGAATTTGAAGTTTCTTCCATTAAAAATGCAAACAGCATTCCTCTATTTCCATATTTTATGTGGGAAGTGGCAGGTTTGAATGTGAACTATGTACTACCTTCTCAATTGTTCCCCAAACAGTGCAGAAACATACAGAAAATTATATGAGAAAAAAAAAACGGATACTAAAATTGGGGACTGAAATGAGTTCCAGGTTCAAACAGAGTGCATTCCATCGTGGCGCAGTCTATAATCCACGCACATCTGATCAGGAGCGCCGCAAGCTCTTTTATAGTGTTTCTGACTGCCTGGATAGACTCACAGGAAGGAAAATGCATTCCTCAAGAAAAGTAAAAGTAGACTCGCGATAAGCAAAGAAATAGCTTTTGGGTTTTAAGAAAATTTTTTTCCCATCTGATATAAAATTCTTTTATGAAAAAAAAAATGGGTTGGTTTTATGCTTTGGCTTTCCTGGTTTTATGCTTTGGAAGAGGGCCTATCTTTTATTTAAATCACATGAAGGAATGAATATTGTATAAAAAAAATGACAAGTAAATTTAAATCTCCAGCCTTAAAGAAGATGGAAATGAAGGATATCCTTGGTAAAAACAAATATTATTTTTGGCCAAATTCATCTGTGTATAGCTTCACAAACGGAGGGGGTTTGACTTTGGATTGAGTATGTACTCTGGGAAAACCTGTTTCATTAATTTAGAGATCTCCCCTCCTCAAACCTTCTCTCTCCTCTCTCCTCCCCTCCTCCCTCCTTTACCCCTCAAGGTGGTAGTGTGATCCATAGGTGGTCTAGGGGTGGCGAGGGTTGTAAGGTCTGTGGAGCAGAGACTGCTGGAACTTCTTCCTAAATTCACAAAACTTCTCAGGCCACAGGTGGCATGTTAGGGACTTTTTTCCTTTTTCTTTCCTCATTCAAGGCCCTTTGAAAACATGCTTTGTTTAAAGCTATCTGTACTTTTCATGTTCATATCTGGTTTTGGGGGGGGAGAGACTCCCAAAAGTATGATTGGCCCCAAGCAGGAGAGCATGACTATAGGCAGAATGCTGTCCAGACATTAATCAAGGCTTAGGTTTTTGATGATTTCTCTTGCTTCTTTTAAAAATTTTGTTTTTAGTTGTTTTATTATCTTAATGTAGTTGTCCTCTCTTTCTCAAAGTAACTTCTTTCTTGCATATTGTTGCTCACTAATCTCATTGCTTGTTTATTCTTTCACGTCAATGTTACTATCAATTGGTCAAGTTAAAAAAATTTGAATGGAAATTAGATTGTAATTATGCCAACCTAAACCACTACTTTTCATTTAAAACCAAATTTGGCACTAGATAAAGAACTAGGGCCAGCACCAGGGGTTCATGCCTGTAATCCTAGCTACTTAGGAGGCTGAGATCTGAGGATGGTGGTTCAAAGCCAGCCAGGCAGGAAAGTCTGTGAGACTCTTATCTCAAGTAATCATCAAAAAAGCAGAAGTGGCACTGTGGCTCAAGTGGTAGAGTGCTTGTCTTGAGCTGAAGAGCTCAGGGACAGTGCCCAGACCCAGAGATCAAGCCTGATGACTGACCAGAAAGAAAGAAAGAAAGAAAGAAAAAGAAAGAAAGAAAGAAAGAACAAACTAGTTAGGACATTTTGCTCAGTCAAATACCCAGGACCACATATTGCATGCTTACTGAATGCTATTTTTTTTTGTTTTTGGACACCGAAAGACATTTGAGACACATGGAAGGGAAGGGCAGATCTTACTTGCCTTAACCCTAATCCTAGCCTTCCTGGAAACTATTTTTTTGTACCAGTCCTGGGGCTTAAATTTGGGGCTTGGGCGCTGTCCCTGAGCTTTTTTGCTGATCTAGCAATCTACCACTTGAGCTCAAGAATTTTTGGTGTTTACCTGGATAAGAGTCTCATGGACTTTCCTGCCTGGGCTAGCTTCAAATTGTGATCCTCAGGTCTTAGCCTCCTGAGTAGCTAGGATTACAGGCATGAGCCACCTGTGCCCAATTGGGTCCTATTATTTGAATTTTTTATATTATCTACTTCATGGGTTTAAATATTGATTTAAACAATTTTAAAGTATTGCATTAAACTCTAGATTTTAACTAGACACCAGTGACATGCCTGTAATCTTAACTACTTGCTGAACATTTTTTATTTCCTGGGCTAGCTTGGAACTGTGATCCTTCTGATCTCGGCCTCCTTGAATAACTAAGATTATAGGCATGAACACTTTTTCTTGTACTTGGAGGGTTTTTCTTTTGCCTTGGAACTTACTAGTTCCCCACAATGAAACATGTTCGCCTCCTCAACTTCCTTTGCAGCTAGAGATCAGGGCACAGAAAATCAAACCTACAAATTCAACATTTGCTTGGAGGAAGCCATTAGGACAATAGCAGCAGCAGCTTTCAGAGAGGAAAGCAGTGGCAGTGGGTGGGTGTGGCACTGCCCTGAGCTGCAGAGGTATCTCTCCCAGATCAGTTCGTGGATGAAATTTGCCGCCATTGTTCCTTGCTGCATAATTTTTCAACTGCAGCTATAACTGATGCTGTTTTCCGCAATTAAAAACCTGATATATGTGGATCCCTACATTGGTTGTCTATTGATTTCCAAATGCCTAAATGGTGCTTCAAACAACAGCAGATGACTCTTATTTTAACCCCTACTTTGTGTTCAGCACTATGATGTCAGCTAGAGGCATTCAGAAAAACAGCCAGGGAAGCCTCATCCCAGCAGACTTGAATGTCTGTTCCTAAAGAGAACTGAGGCATGCAAAGATGATTTTCTCAAAGATATACAGCAGACCCAGGGCTAAAAGTATCAGATTTCTTCATATTCACAATAATTTCTCTATTAATTAAGATCAACTCTTACCCTCCCTCCCTCTCTTCCTTCCTCCCTCTGTTCCTTCCTTCCTTCCTTCCTTCCTTCCTTCCTTCCTTCCTTCCTTCCTTCCTTCCTTCCTTCCTTCCTTCCTTCCTTCCTTCCTTCTTTCCTCCCTTCCTTCCTCCCTCCTCTCTTTCTTCTCTTTTCTTTTGTTCCGGTGGGGCTTCAACTCAGGGCCTGGGCACTGTTCTTTTGCCTTTTTGTTCAACACTAGTGCTCTACCACTTGAGCCACATCTCCACTTCTGGTTTTTTTTTTTTTGCTAGTTAATTGGAGATAATGTTCCTGCCTAGGCTGGCTTCAAACCAGGATCCTCAGATTACAGATTCTTTTTTTTTTTTTGTATTATTTTATTTGTGAACATACTATACAGAGGGGTTACAATTACATGGGCAGGATAATGGGTACATTTCTTACCAAGCATTGCAGGCTCAGATTACAGATTCTTGAGTAACTAGGATTACAGGTATGAGTCACTGGTACCCAGCAGATTGGCTATTGTCTGAGGTAAAAACCAAAAAATTATTTATACATTGTGGTAGGAGTGTAAATTGCTGTAAGCTCCCTGTACAATAATCCTTAACAAGCATTGAGACCTTTTGAAGTAAATATTGTTATCAACATAGTAATTCCACTTTTACAAATCTATACTAGGAAAAGCATCAGAAAATTGTGAGAGATTTATGTAAAAAGAATATCGCTGGGCACCTGTGGCTCATGCCTATAATCCTAGCTACTCAGGAGACTGAGTTGTGAGGATTGTAGTTCAAAGCCAATGGGGTCAGAAAAGTCCCTGTGAGACTCTTATCCCCAATTCACCACTCAAAAGCCAGAAGTGACTCAAATAGTAGCATACTAGCCTTGAGCACAATGAGGCTCAGGGACAGTGCCTAGGCCCTGAATTCAAGCCCTAGGACTGAAAAGAAAAGAATGTAAACTTAGCCAGGAGTCAGAGGCTTAATCCTGTAATCCTAGCTACTCAGGAGGCTGAGATCTCAGGGTCACGATTTGAAGGGAACCTGGGTAGGAAAATCTGTGAAACTCTTATCTCCAAATAACCACCCAAAAGAGCTGGAAGTAAAACAGTGGCCCAACTGGTAGAGTGCTAGCCTTGAGCAATAAAGCTCAGGGACAGCACACAGGCCCTGAATTCAAGGCCTAGACCAGAGCAAATAAGAATTACAAACTTAATCATTCAGAAAGTATGTTTTCAAAGAATAGGATATGGGGAAAGCAGAAAATAAGATTGTATGATAATATGCATTGTGTATATGTATTCTATGATATAATATTCTAATGAGGCTATACCTCTCCACATATTGAGTGAGTGGTCTCATTTACTTTTTGTAAGATCCACAAACAAAGAAAATACATGAAAGCAGTAGTTATTATCTGGGGATATGAGACTGTATGAAATCTTTTTTTCCCCTTAAACCATTGTATTTTCCACAGTAGAGTTCAGTAATCAGAGAAGAAAATCTAATATTTTTGCCTAATCATATATATATATATTATTGTAAAGGTACTGTAAACCTAAGTCTTACCTCTAGGCATTGTGATTGGTGCTGGGGAAGTGTTCAGCAGATACTAGCGGGCATTTTAGCATGTTAAGAGTGTACCATTTAAAATGGGTGTCTAGTGTTCAGAAGCCAGCCAGCCAGCATGACTTTGGAGAGAGGACGCATTGAGAACATTGAGAAGTACCTTCCTAGAGGTCAGCTCTACTTTCTGAGTCTCATCTCCTTCTATGAACATCTCTTAGGGATGGGCTGCTGTCTGTATCCTTTTCATGTTTTGTGACTGCTGTTTTCCTGTCCCTAGGGTCCCCCTCCCCCTCGCCGCCGCTGGTTATTGTGTTTCTTTGTATTTCTCTTGTGGACATAGTCTCCCAGGCTGCTGTGTCTCAGCTTTTCTCTCTTGCCACCGAGTTTCAGTAGGAGTTTCTTGGGGACTTCATCTCAATTTTACCTGCTGTGTTTTGCTTTAAGAACCGCCTTGGGGATTACACACTTACCAGGCCGATGAAAGAAAATGAGCCGCCTATTAAATAGATCACCTTTGGACTTTTCAGAGATGTCAACACCATGGGAGCCCAAAGCCGCCCTTGGCAACACTTCCCCAAATGCATAGTCTTTTCCACAGCTACTGAAGCACACAGACCCTCCCTTCTTTCCCTTACACAAGGCTGTTGCTTTTGTCCCCCAGGTTGCTACCATGTGGAATGTCATGGTGTGAGAAAATATCAATACCCCAAATGCAGATTGTGCTTGCTTTGCCATGAGCTAGGAAGGGGCCATTAATCATTCTCAATCCTTGCTTCGTTCCTCTGTTTCTTACAGAGAGACTGTTCTTATAACTTCTGAGGAGTATCTGTGGGTGGTGACTAACCTTTGGCATTATCCATGTGGTCTGACTGATGGGGGAATACTCTAGAGTCTCCTAGCATCAGCCTGGAAAGTTCAAGGGCATCCGAGGTAGTTCTGCCACCAGGTGCAGCCAAGCAGAAAAGAACAAAGATGTTGGACTGGGACCAGCCTGAGGCTGGCATTTTGAGGCCGGAGGGTGTTCCATTATTGTTTCTTTGCTGAATGAAGTTCTGAAAGCATTTACTTTTTTTTTTTTATTTTGGTCCCCAGTTCAGCAGACTAAAGATGGCAGGTTGAGCACCATTCATGAGAAAACTTCTTCTGATGGAATACACTGAGCAATCCCACAACTCCACTTCCATAAGCATTATTGTCCTTGAAATCTTGCACTTATCTGAGTGCTACTGGAGTTCAAGTCAACAAGGCATGATGATCTGTTGAATGGAGTCGAGGCTGGAAATAGAAGTCCCATTGCATGTTTATACACAAAGGTCGTGAATTCAGAAAATCAAGTGCTTCTCATCTTCTTGAAAGGGTTGAATGAACAGAAGGAGTCCTTGAATACTTGCTTTATGCCTTTGGTTGCTTTGATGCTGGGGCATATATAATTAGACTCACATTCCCTTATCATTATATAATCACCTCTGCCTTTTTGTACTGCATTTAAGGCCTGTTTGTGTATCATTTTATGTTGCCTAGAACTCCATATATTATAATTTGTTATTATTTTGAATTGGTCTTTATATACTAAGGATGCGAATGTTTATGTACCTACATGCTTAGGGAATTGGGGCATTGTGAATTTGTGTAATTATTCTTACTAAAAATTTTATACTTGGGCTGGGAAGGTGACTCAGTGGTAGAGCGTTTACCTTGCATGCCTGAGGCCCTGGGTTCAATTCCTCAGCACCACATAAGCAGAAAAAAAAAGCCGGAAGTGGCGCTGTGGCTCAAGTGGTAGAGCGCTAGCCTTGAGCTGAAGAGCTGAGGGACAGCACCCAGGCCCAGAATTCAGGCCCCACGACCGGACCCCCCAAAAAAATTTTACACTTTTTCCCTGTTCTCTTCTTACTCATTAAATAGCTTTTTGCTCCAGTTGAAGAACCTTCTTTAGTATTTTTTTTTGTATGACAGGTGTGGTAGAGATCTTTTCTCTTGGATTTTGTTTGTCTAGGAATGTCTTTAGCTCACATTCATTTCTAAAGGAAACCTTCATTGACTATTGTATTCTTTGATGTCAGTGGGTTGTTTCCCCCCTGTAGTACTGTGAAAATCTCATATTCTCTCCTGGCCTATAAGATTTATGCTGAAAAGTGACTGCCAGGAGAATTGGAACACCCTTGTATGTTATTTCTTTTCTCTTGCAGTCTTCAGAAGTTTCTCTTTCTCTTTTGCCCTTGAAAGCATGATTATAGATGTTTTGATATAGACTTGAGTTAGGTTTGACTTGTGCGTTTTGACCTTGCTGTACCTGGAAATTTCTGTGCTCTAAGTTTGATAAGTTATCTGCTATTGTGTCCTTGAATAGCTTTCTTCTTTTTCTGCCATTCTTAAAAACTCAAATATTTTGCTTCTTTAATGGTGTCTTGACATTCTTCTGAAGTTCCTTCAATCATTTTCATTCTTTTATCTTCCACTGGCTCTTTTTCCAAATAGCCTGTCTTCAAGCTCAGCCTTTAATTTTTCTCATTGATCCATACTGTTATTGATTTTTTTCTATATCACTGTTTTAGTTTTGTTGAATGTATTTTTCAGCTCAAGTGCAGAGAGCATAGGACTTTGCCCTGGTATGTGGTTCCAGGCTGATGAAACTAAACTTTTCCTTGATTAACAAAAATACTTATATATTTTTATTAAGTTTCTCTGGTAGAACATTGGATCTTCTTTCTTTATTTTCTGGTAGTTCCTTAAATTTCCTTCCATTTTGAAAATTACTTATCAATACCTTGTTTTTGCTGGTAATTACTATCTGGTCAATTTTGGGGACCTTATTTTGACCATTTTAGATGAAGAAAGGGTTTCCAAAAGCTCTTGATGTTTGTTGGCATGTGACATCATATAGACAATGAAGGATTAGGCCTTTGTTACAGTGGTCCTCCTGGGCTTTGGTTGCTGCTTGTCTTTCCAGAAATTCTAATCTGGTTGCTTATTTCCTCTGAAACAATCCTTACTTCCACTATTTTAGCACTTGATGGTGCCCAGATCCAGGTTTGCAGGGAGTTTGCTGTTGGAATGACATCACTTTTTCAGCACTAGAGGGTCATCTAAGACCAGGATTGTCCTCAATCCATAGTGTGTGTTTAGAATGAACCAGGAGAATAACCTAGAGAAAACAGTCTACCCCTATGAGCCTCTTCTTGGGCAAGGGTAGGCCCACTCACTGTCTCATGGCTAGATATTGCAGGATTCTGCCCAGTTCTAGAAGAATCACTATGGATGGATCAGCTCTAGGCATCGATGTCAATGAGCCTATGGCTACTAGTGCCACCAATTTGTTATACCCAAAACTTGCCAAGACCAGTGCATCACTGAGATAGACCAAGACTCACACTGTGTTTCTTCCCTTTGAGTACCAGGCATGTTGGGTAGCCTCCATCTTCAGGCCCACGTAGGCAGGAGGGCTTAAGTTCCAGGAAAAATGGGATTTTATACTATGTCGTACAGCCTGATGTTGGGGTACTCTTGGTAAAGGCAGATCCTTGATTATCTAGACTGATGATAAGCTGAGTTGGGCCAGAATTCACAGCTATAAGATCTTAAATTAGCAGGTCCAAACTTGAGTCCATTGCGCTGGAGTACAGTTCCTTCATTCTGGGGTCCCCAAATCTACCTGCAAACACTGGCTTGACTCTAACAGTGCTGCCCAAAGTTGAGAGAGGAGTAGTAGGGACAGTCCCTTGGCCAGCAAGGATGCAAGATTGTACCTTGGTCCCATAGGAGTCTGCGCTTTCTTGGAGACAGTGGGCATGCCCCAGGCTCCTTGTCAGAACAGATATGATATAGGCTAAAACTCTATGCTGCTCCACTGGTACACAGATCTCTGTCTAATTCTGGGGCTGGTCTAATTCTGGTCCTGTGTACAGGGCTTTTGCTCTCTACTGGGTGCCTGGTCTCACTGCAGGGGGCGTAGCACTGAGGTATGAAACAAAGTCCTGTGATACCTTTCATGTCCTGTTCTCCACTTTGCTACTGAGGTTGGAGGAGAAGGAGTGGAGGCCATTTCTTTGCTGCTGGGTCCAGTGCAGTTCTAGAGGTGCAACAGGGTCTTGCCAACTGCTAGTCTCATTGTGGGAGGCCTTGTGCTTGTGTTTAAAGTCTAACGGCTAGAATTCATTCCATCTCCCTTGCTCAAGTATGAAATCTCTCTCTCTCTGCTTCAAACTGAGACTGGGTGAAGTAGGCAACTCTTTCTTTCAGGCCTGCCTTTTTCCAGTGCATCTTTTGCTTTTGTAGTATTAAGAACGAGCAATATAGCCTCTCACCCAGTTTCCTTAGGTTTTGTGAAAGGACTTTGTGTGTGAATAGCTGAGGAGCCAGTCACCAAAGAATATTCGTGCAACAACTTGTTCAAGCTCTTCCTTTGGTTTTGCAACCCTGAAAGAATTTTGAAAAACTATATACTCCCTCACATTTGCATAGTATCTGAAATATCTGAAATCTTTCACAAATTTAAATACTGTACTTGCAAAGGATGTGACAGTCAGTACTTTGTAAACATTGACATTTAAGAGGAAAACACTTATATTGTACCTACTGCAATCAAAATGTCATTATGACAGTCACCGTCATCCATTCAAAAAGTGTATGACAAGCTCTTCCTCTAACAGAGATTTTCCATCATTTTCCTTTGTGCTCTTTGAAATTATACTTGCATTTCATTTCTTAAAATTTCATTTCAAGACATTTCATTTCTTTTTTTTTAATTTAATTTTATTTTTTTTTGTGAACATACTGTACAGAGGGGTTACAATTACATGGGCAGGATAATGCGTACATTTCTTACCAAGCATTGCAGCCTCCTCCTTTGTTTACCATTCACCTCCCTTCCCAGCCTCCCCCCTCCCCCCAATCCCAATCCTTCTCTTTCCCCCCCTTGTGGCTTGTGAGCCACCTATTTTAGGCTCCCTGTTGTAGCTGTGATGACAAGCACATAACCACCATATCCAGCTTCTTCCACAAAGATCTTGTGGATTTTTACTTCCTTGGGCTGCCCTGGAACCATGATCTTCCCAATCTTAGCCTCCCATTATTTTGGGATGACGGCCAGGTGCCATTGCACCCAAATATTGGTTGAGAAGGGGCCTAGTAAACTTTTATGTCTGGACTAACCTGGAACTATGATCCTTCTGTTTTCATCCTTCCATATACTTAGGATTACAGGCATGCTTTGGTGGAACTGGGGTTTGAACTCAGGACCTGTGATTACTAGGTAGATAAATGACCACTCGAACCTCATCCTCAGTATTTTCTTGAACTAGATTTTTTTCAAGTAAGGTTTCAGTTTTTGCCTAGGCCATCCTATTTATGGTCTCCATGTAGCTAGGATGACCGGTATGTCACTATACTCAGCTTTTTATTGGTAGAGATGAAGTATATTAATACAATGTCAGCTGTCACCATGGTGAATTAACAATGCCTTTTGCCTAGGCATCTCAGAAGGCTCTTGGATTTTTGTGTGATACCAGAGCAGGAAAGGAACCCTGATAATATGAAAAATTAGATTTTTTATAAACATGAAAGGGGGTGATTGTTCAGACTTACTCAGCTTCAAAGAGTACAATGAGCCAGGCAGTGATTCAGCTCAAGTCTGTAATCCTGGCTACTTTGGAGACAGAAATCAAGAGACTGCCATTCAAGGCCAGCTCACCAGACTCCAACTCAACCAATAGCTGGGCATGGTGGTACATGCCTGTTACCCCAGCTACAAGGGAAGCACAGTGGCTGGTTGCAGTGGATCTGTCTTCCCCAGTAATACTAGGAAGCGAAGTAGGAGAATCACAACTCAGATCAATCCAGGCATAGACAGAAGGTCTTACCTAAAAAATAACTTAAGGTTAAAAAAAAGGGCTTGAGGTGTGGTTCAAGTGGTAGAGTGCCTGCCCTGAGTGCCTGCCTGACAAGTATGAGGCTCTGAGTTCAATCCTCAGTATCACCCAAAAGAAAACAAAAGACACACATAATAAAATGAATGTCTGGTATAGCTGAATTCCTGATATTAAATTTCATGCCTGCTCAGTGGGGAGGCTAGCTTCGAGTTCTCACTATCTCTTAACAAGTGAGTGACCTCAGGCAACTGCTCATCTGGATTTCTTTTCTTTATTTATTGTTGTCAGTTGTGGGCTTGAACTCAGGGCCTGGGCACTTTTCCTGAGATTGTTTTTTGCTCAAGGCAAGTCCTCTACCACTTGAGCCACAGTTCTACTTCTGTTTTTTTTTTAGGTGGTTAATTGGAAATAAGTGTCTCACAGACTTCCTCCTATCTGGGCTAGCTTTGAACTGTGATTTTCACATCTCAGCCTCCTGAATAGCTAGGATTATAGGAGGGAGCAAGCTGCTAGGGCCTGGCTCCTGTTTTTCATTGTTTACCTATAAAACAGAGTGAAAACTTGTTCTGGACAAGTACCTGGGTTTTTTAATTTTTTTTAAAATATGTTTTTATTGTGAAAGTGCACCTGGGTTTTTGGAAGGCTCATTTGGAATCCGATGATGCTCTTCACATTATCTTTTAAGTGATCAAGGACTCTTATTTTTTATTAAAAAATTGAAACTCTTATTTTAAGAACTGATTATAGATTCACAGGAAGTTGGGAAGACATGAACTGGGAGGTCTTGTGCAATCTACATCCGCCTCCATCATGACCTCTTGCTTAATTATATATAATATCAATGCCAAGAAATGGACATTTGCACAATCCTCAGGGCTTATTCAGACTTCAACTTTTATACTCATTTGTGTGTGCCTGGGTGCACATGCATGCTTCTATAGGCCCATGAAATTACATATGATGAAATTTCATGGGCCTATAGAATGTAATTTCATGTAGTAAAAATAACCACGAAGTCAATTATCACGTTATCCATGATCACAACTCTCATACTACCTTTTTGTAGATAGCTATCCTACAATCCTTAATCCCTGATGACACAAATCTGATGTTTGATATCTCTATAGTTTTATTAATCCCGGAATGTTATATAACAGGAAATCATACTATGTAGTCTTTTTCCATGTAGCCTAATGCCCTTGAGTTCTAAGTTGGTGCCTGTATGAATAGTTTGTTCCTTTTTCTTGCTGAGTAAGATTTCATATTTATGAATATTTCAATTTGATTATTCATTATTGAAAGACACTGAGTTTTTTTGCTTTTTCGGAAATTATGAAGAGAACTATAAACATTTGTGTACAGGTTTTTTTTTCTCTCTTTTTTGTGTTAGGATTGGGGCTTGAACTCAGGGCCTCAAGTTCTCATTTGGCTTTTTCACTCAAAGCAGACACTCTATCACTTGAGCCATACCTCCACTTCTGGCTTTTGGGTGGTTCATTGAAGATGAGAGTGACACAGATTTTCCTGCCAGGGCTGGCTCTGAATCCTGATCCTCAGTAACAAGGATGACAGGCGTGAACCATCCTCTCCCTGCCCCATGAGACTCTTAATCTCCACTTAGCTAGCAAAAAGCAGGAAGTAGAGGTGTGGCTCAAGAGGCGTGTCAGAGAGCCAGCCTTGAGTGAAAAAGCCGAGTGAGAGCACAAGGCCTTGAGTTCAAGCTTTAGTTCTGGCATAAAAGAGCAACCAACCAACCGATGCTGGGCGGCACCCTTGAGAGGAACTGTGGAGTAGGACTTCTGGTATCCCTGCTTGATGGCGTCCTCCATGAGGACAGGCATGGGATAAACTCATTGGCAGATCGATTCCCAGAGCTTCTGTATTACCTGGACAAGTAGAAGGCTCTCATCAATCCTGACTGAAGCAAAGAGGAACAAGGTACCAAGTTGCTTCAGGGCAAAGGTTTCATGATTTCCTTATTCCTAAGCGGACTTAGTTGGTGTTCTCCGCTTCCCGTATGACCCTATGAAGGTGAGGAGAAGCTGTCATGGAACTCAAACACATGTTCACCTTGCACTTTCGCTGGGGTCTCTTTGGGAGAGCTCCTGGGATTGACAGCACAGTTTGCAGCCTGGAGAACATATCCAATCTATCGTGCACCCTTTCGTTTGCTTTTGCATCCTATGGGTTTCATGTGCTGCATGAACCTTTTCACTGGATCTTGCGGGACAATTTCATTTCAGACAGCAGTTGCCCACTTGAACAAAGAATATGTAAGATAGATTCCTCCTGGTGAGGCTCCTTGGCCCAATGTAAGGCCCGGGTCGGGGTCGGGGCGGTCACAACCAATCCCCAGTGACTTGGTCAGGGCTTGGCTCCACACACAGGTTGAGGAGGTAGCCTTTTTTTTTTTTTTTTGGTAATTTTCTGGGCTGGAAGGAGGCTTGGGAGGGGCCCAGGGCTTTAGAGCTAGCTATATGGAAAGCAAATCTTATTTGGAAAAGAGGGACAGGGGTTCTAAAGAGACAAATCCCGGCTACTTGGTAGTTCTGCCGGTGGCAGGCTCAGAACTCTATCTCTATGAAGTGAAAACTTAGGCCTTAGGAAGTCCACAAGAGCCATTCTGATTTTCAGCTGCGAATGCTGGCTAAGGATCTGCGCAGTGATTGCCTGCAGCATTGCTGTCAGTCCCCCTCCCCCCCAGCTGCTTTGCTGCTTTCAGCCAGCCTAGTGGGAATACCAGAAGCAAAGGAGCAACTGGAGTGGAGGCCACGGGGCTTGTCTGGCCTGGCATGCAGCGCCCCCCCCCCCTCCCGAATTCAGTCTGACAAGACACAAGAGAACTCCCCAGATCACCAGCCATTTGGGTTACATTTCAAGGCCCGAGCTAGATCCAATTTCAATTTCTTGGGTTAATTTATACTCCACTATAAACAAACTCTTGTAAAGTTGAGTACCCACAAGGAAAAAAAAGCTGTGTTTTTCCCCCCATTTATAATTTCTTTTTCCTGATTGGTTGTGAAGTGAGAGTTTTTAGTAAGAGACCCCCAACTCTTGGCTTGGGGATCGGGAGGGTGGTGGGTTGGGGAGGAGCAGGAGAGGAAGGGGAGGTCAGTAACAATGTACTAGGGCTCCTCTCTGTGCTAGGGGTTTTCTCTGTATTGAACCAGGGTGAGGGAGAGACTTTTATCCCCTTCCTCCCTAAGGCCTGAGTTTAATGGTAATTTTCACCATGTACAATGTGGCAAAATGTAAACACATTCATGAGAGTTGTCTTTTGGACCATCTTAGGCCTCAGACCGCATGCAGTTAACTGCTCCCTAAATCTGTCACTGAGATAATGTTTTAGTATCAAACATTCCCCTAACACAAGCTTTTTATTTTACTTTTGGCATTTTGGGAGATTTGGTGTGTAGGTGTTTAATTTGATAATGTTCTGAGAGCTCTATATTTTTCCCATTTCAAATCATAATAGCTTGTTGGGATACCAGTACAATTGTTGCCCATTGACCTCAACTAAATAGCTAAAAAGAGCCAGGCCTGGGATCATCTCCTCTCTGTGTGTTTCTCTCTCTCTCTCTCTCTCTCTCTCTCTCTCCCAGTACTGAGGTTTGAATTCAGGGCATCAGTGCTTTTTAAGAAGGTGCTCTGCCACTTGAGCCCTGCCACTAGTGCCTTTTTATATTGGTTATTGTCAAGGTATTGGTTATTTTCAAGATAGGGTCTTACTCTGTCTTGCCTGAACTACACTACAGTCTTCCTATTTGTGCATCTCTTTATAACCAACTTCTCCCAGACCGGCTTGTTCCTGTTTATTTTGGAGATGGAGTCTAGCAGACTTTTCTACCAGGGCTGCATTTGAACCATGATTATCAGGATCTCCGCCTCCTTATTAGCTAGGATTACAGGATTACAGACATGAGCCATTTGCGCCCAACTCCACTGCATTTCCCTTAAGAAAATAAAAGTTTCTTTATTATTTTCATTCTATAACTTTCATAATTGCTCTTCCTATTCTGGAGTTTGAATACCAGTCCTGACAATAATTTGATTTGATTTGTGTGTAATAATAAAACTTAGAACAAGTTGTCTGTTTTAATGTCAGGATTTTTTTTCTAGATATGGTAGTAAAATGAGAGTTTACTGAGTAAGTACACACGATTTTTTAAAAATATACATATAGTCATCACATTGTATGCACAGGAGATTAGTTCCAGGACCCACACAGAACTGAAAATCTGTGGATGCTCAAGTGTCTCATATAAAATGGTAGATTATTTGCATAGAACCTTTGTATGGTGTCCTGTATAATTTAAATAATGTCTGTGTTACTTACAATACCTATTCTGAAATAAAGGCCATATAAACAGTTGTTATACATTGTCATACCATACTGCTTAGGAAGAGAGAATAATGACAAGGAAAGAAGTTAATACATGTTCAGTACAGATGCATTTCTTTCAAATTTTATCTGTCTTTGAACCCACAGATACTGAACTCATGGATAGGGAAGGCTGGCTGTAGATGTAAATGGAGTCCATGTTTATGATTGCTGAAAGATTGCCTTGACGTGCCCTCTTTCAGACTCTAGTTAAATGTGGTTTATACATGACTGCTGTGGTTTTGGCTCCTTTAAAATATTAAATGATGAACTGAGATTATTTTAATTCTAAACTATATGTCAGCAACAGATTGTCACAGGAATAGTTTCTTATGGGGGCACTGCATGCACTGGGTTTGTAGAAGGTCTAGGATTTTAAAAGTTGGAAAAGTTGAAGAGCAGCAAGTGTCTGTTCTGCCTCCAACTCTTTATTTTATCTTTTTTGTGCCAGTCCTAGGCTTGAACCCAGGGTCTGAGTGTAGTCTCTGAGCGTTTTCACACAAGGAGAGCACTCTGCCACTGAGCCACAGCTCCACTTCTGGCCTTTTGGTAGTTAATTGGGAATAAGTCTCACAGACTTTCCTGTCAGGCTGGCTTGGAGCCTGATCCTTAGATCTCAGCCTCGTGAGTAGCTAGAATGACAGGTGTGAGCTAGTGACTATTTTAGTCCAA
Source organism: Dipodomys spectabilis (assembly GCF_019054845.1). Lineage (NCBI taxonomy): Eukaryota > Metazoa > Chordata > Mammalia > Rodentia > Heteromyidae > Dipodomys > Dipodomys spectabilis. Next base: position 22,667 of record NW_024871226.1, on the reverse strand, counting down.
CGTACCCACCCATCACAGATAAAGACAAGTCAAAGTCTCTTTGCAATTCCCTTTCTAGTGCTCTTTTACCTAGTTATGAGTTTGAAACACCTAAAGCTTAAAGCCAGTTCTGGCCCTTCCAGGAGCTTTACACCAGTCTGAATTGTGCCTATGGCCGCTCCCTCCCCCATCTGAAGCCCCAGTCCCCAACGAGAGTCTATTTGTAGACAGGGCATTTAAGGAGGTAATTAAGGTTAAGTGGAGTTTTAAAGTATGAGGACTATAGAACTGGTGACCTTCGAAGAAGAGATCCCAGAACACCAGGGCCTTTGCTCTCTCCCACAAGTAGAGAAAATGCTACAGGGCATGCCGAGAGAAGCTGTCTGTGTGTGTATATAAGCTAGGAAATCGCTAAGCAAAATCCAAATTCGCTGGCTTTAGTCCTGTCAAAATCCTTTCTGAGTACCTGTAAGTGCTGGGCGCTAACATAAGCTTGAAATCACAGCATGCTAAAGTCCTGAAGTGGATTAATCTCATCCACATTTTCAGATGATGGCTTAGTCTCCCATGTCAGAGAAAAGATCTGAGGTTTTACCAAGCTCTGTCTGACCCAAGGTTCTTGACCTTTCTGTATTATGCCTCACAGCACTTGATACACATAGAGGCCTTCTGAGTGTTGCAAAATATATTAACAGTGAGTAGAAGCCAAATGGAAATTTAGATTTCCATTCTAGGTGGTGAGAGGTGAATGAGAACAGTACATACCCAGGGTGAATGTGTGTACAAATCTCAGACCTAAGGCAGGATCAATGGTATCAGCTCAATCTTCCACTTCCGGTGGCATTATCTTGAGCACCCATAGCTAACAATAAAACCTTACTTTCTGCTTTTAGTATCATACAGAATCTTTCGGGATGTAATCGTGTTGAGCGGATTGTTGTACAGTTGTGTTTCTCAGGTTGTAATTCCTTGACCAGCAGCATCATTGGCAACTTGAATTTGTTACAACTATGGACTAGCAGACTTAGTCCTAGACCTGCTGGATCCAAACTGATGTTGGGGCTTAAGTGTTGTGGGGTTTCTTCAGGTGATTCTAATGCGTGCTCAACCTTAAGAACCACCGATGTTGAAGATGTTGAAAGAAAAACGCCAGAAGAGGCAGTTGATAGTACAATGGAACCAAAGCCTCCAGCTGGAAATGAGAAAATCTATAGTCCAATCCTGACTACTATTTCCTTGTTTATAAAATGGAGCTGGAAGCAGCAAAATCACTAAATAATCTGCAGGATTAAACACAAGGGATTTTTTTTTGGAGAAGTGGCATAATCCACAGTAATGAAGAACCCAGGTAGGACAGAGGTCAGTCTGGGTTTTAATCTCAGCTCTTGATGATTAGTGTGGACAAGTCACTTCTTTATCTTCTGTTTTTATAGGTATGTGTGTGTGTATATATATATATATATATGTGTGTGTGTGTGTATTTATATACATACACACACCACAAAATATACACATATATATACAGAGACACGCATGTATGATATGGTGCATTAAAACATGCAAGAGAGAAAATGGCTGAAATGTATGGAAAAAGGAGAAGGGACCCCAGAGAATGAACATTCCTGAAATAAGAACACTCTTACCAACTCCTAAAGACCTCTTTCCCACATGAAGACAGTGTCTCTTCACCCCAAGAGACCTAAGCTGGTATATGGACACATATATACTATGTCTATTTATGGTAATAAGATTCAGAATTGGTAGATATTGTTGGCTGGGGGAACTAGCATCTCTGAAAATCTCCATTCAGATATGAACATGTAGAAACCAGGCTAGCATTGTTGATGGTAGCCCTGACACACTCCCCCAGGCAACTGAGCGGATTCTGGGGAGTTCATGGGGGTCATGAGCACAGGGGGCTCCAGAGGGAGAAGTTATAGGATGCAAGGGCTGGTGTTAGGCAAAATGTCACTTTTTTTCTGGTCCTGGGGCTTGAACTCTGGGCCTGTGTGCTGTCTGTGAGCTGCTTTTGCTCAAGGCGAGCACTCTACCACTAAAGCCACAGCACCAATTCCAGCTTTTTTGAGTTTATTGGTGATAAGAGTCTCAAGGGCTTTCCTGCCTGGGCTGGCTTCAAACTGCAATCCTCAGATCTTGGCCTCCTGAAGAGTTAGGATTACAGGTGTGAGCCACCGGTGGCCAGCTCCTTTTTGTAGCTTTTTAAAGCAAGTTAGCCTTTTGTGAACAATAAAATGCACCAAGATAAGGTGGGATTTACTAAGTTGTCCTTAAGATATTCATATCTCTTAGAAGATAGAGAATGTCGTGGCTTTCTATCTATTTGCTATTTCCCTTTTTATTCTGAATACCCTCATTAGCAAGTGATTTGGGCAATTCCAAGCAATTTTCATTTGCGTGAGTCTGATTAACAAATGATGCCACTAAGAAAGACCCTGTCAACTTTCTTGGAGGAAGATATAGATGACACCTAGTGGATAAAAATAAATTCAGCTAGCAAGTAGCAGAAGATTATTTGTGAAATAGCATGTTCAGCTAATGACATTAGGGAAAATGGAGAAGGGGTGATAAATAGGAGCTAATAGTATTTTCTGGAGCTTTGAATGATAGTCCTGCTAGGCTGAGCAGGAAAGGCTATATTACGGAAAAGCTTGTAGGGAATCACGACAGGGTTTACATCTTAGTGATCCCTGAGTCCATCCAGAACGGCCTGAGCGTGTTCTAACAATGCTGCTGTCAAATCTGGCCAGCACAGAGGTAGTGGTGGTAATGGTGGGGATTGGGTCATGGCAGGCTGCATAGTAGTCAGTTGTGGCCATTGGTCAGCAGGAGACCTATCAGAAGAGTTGCTATACAAAAAGGCTGAGAAGGAATAGAAGCCAGATTTCTTCCTTATTCCATCCATCTTGTCCCAAACACTGAAGCATATACTTTAATGGGAAAGGATGCATGCCACAAGGGATTCATACATAACTTGGTTTCTTCATTTTTAAAGTGAACACAATAAGTTCCCCCTAACATTCATGTCAGGTACTATTCATTTTAGGTCTAGATTTACATACGAGTGACAACACTTAGGGTTTGAGCTTGGTTTATCTCATTTTAACACAGTGATCTACAGTTCTAGCCATGTTTCTGAAAACAATATAATTTTACTATTGCTGAAAACTACTCTACCCTCTTTGTGTGTGCGTGTGTGTGTGTGTGTGTGCGCACGGGTGTGCATGCACGTGTGTAAAATGCCACATTTCTTTATCCATTCATCCGTTGATAGATACCTAGGCTGATTTTAAACTTTGGCTGTTGTGAATGGTGCTGCCGCTATAATCATGGGTGTGGAAGCATCTCTGTTGTATGCTGACTTACATTACTTCAAATATATTCCCCAAGGTATACCCTTCTTTGAATACCTACTACATAGCACCAGTTGTTCTAGGCAAACAGAATGCAGTGATGTGTAGAACAGAGTCATTATCCTAGTTGGTCAAAGAGCTTTTTGGGTAGTTAATTCTAGAAGACTGTGTCAGTGGCTTTAACAGAGGACCAAATATAAATACTACTGGAAGAAAATGTTCATTGTCCCTGAAGGTGAGGAAAAAGTCATAGCAGGTGCTCTAAAAACAGTGATAGTAGATTTTGAAGGGTAGGTATGAATTTATTAGGTAGAGATGGTGGGGATATCATTGCTAGAAGACAAAACAGGAAATAGCATGAGCCTCGTCATAGGGTTTGAAGAACTCTGAGTCTCCTAGTAACAACTAGAAGGGCATGGATTTGTGTGGTGGTCCAATATGGGGAGCATGAACAGGACATAAATTTCAAGTTGGAATTTCCCAAGGCCTTAAATAGCATTTTAAGGATTTAAGCTAGACAGTGTAGGCACAAAGAAAACAATGAGAAGGAACAGCGTGGTTATTTCCCTCAAATTAATATAAATTTTCAGTTTGCTACAAACATGTCTAATAAACCAAATCCAGTCATTTAATCTCTGAAGAAAAATTACTATGAAAGGGGACATCTAAAATTCAATAGGCAAACTGGTAGGCCACCTGACCTTTGACCAATGTGTTTTGAAAAAAAGAAAAAGTCCTATGGCAATAAACACCATTAGAAAGACCGCCTGCTACAAAGCTATTTCTGTCTCTAAGCAGATGGCTCAGACATAACATGTTCTTTTTTATCTAGTCACAATAACTTATGTACAGCAAGTAACCTGGTGCAATAAATTCCATCTTTGTTCCCCCTGCACTTAACAGTCCCTTGCTATAGAGAAAGTAACTGCTGCTATACCACATGCAGGAAGAGGAGGCCGGGTTCAACTGTAGCTGAACTCCTTTTAGTTTTTCACTTGAACTATCAATCCTCAACTATCCCTTGACTCCCTTTCCCATCTCCCCCACAAGTGTTCCAAATCCCTTCATCTAGAAAGGCCATTCAGACTCCAAAACCACCCACCCAGCTTCCCTAGGAAAAAGCCAAATATCTGGAGCTCAAAAAAAGGAAGCCCTGTTTAATTCCAAATAAGATGGATTCTTAGCATCTGAAGGTATAACAGCTGCCATTCCAGTTCTTCACAAGTGACTCTGATAGTCAGGTCTAGTTTTGATGAGGCATTAATTTCAAGCTCTGCAGCAAGTCTTTTACTAAGGGAAGTCCAGCCAACTGCTAGAGTTCATATCTCAGGGTCTCAAGGTGGCTCTGTTTTCTTTACTTGAGAAAATAAATGTATCGTGCATATATATTATTTTTTATTGTGTGCTGGTCCTGGGGTTTGAACTCAGGGTCTGGGTGCTGTCCCCGAGCCTTTTTTTCCCCCCTCAAGCCTAGTACTCTATCCCTCAAGCCACAGCTCCACTTCTGTTTTGTGTGTGTGTGTGTGTGTGTGTGTGTGTGTGTGTGTGTGTGTGTGTGTGTGTGTGTGTATGTGTGTGTGTGTGTGTGTGTATGTGTGTGTATGCTTACTTGGAGATAATAGTCTCATGGACTTCCTGCTTGGGATGGCTTTGAACCATGCTCCTCAGATCTCATCTTCCTAAATAGCTAGGATTACAGGCATGAGCCACCAGTGCTGGGCTCACACATAAATTCTTGCATGGAAAGTTATGTTTCATTGCATTTGATGAGGGATAATAAGCAGTTTCAGAATTCAAGAGGGCCCAAGGGTTAGTATCAGACATAATGTTAAAGACCTATTCTGTTCCTAAACATTTGTTGATGCCAAGTAAAGGTATGGGGTGTGTGTGTGTGTGTGTGTGTGTGTGTGTGTGTGTGTGTGTGTGTGTGTGTGTGTGTACTAGAGCCTGAACTCAGGGCCTGGGCTTTGCCCCTGAGCTTTTTGCTCAACACCCTATCACTTGAGCCACATCTCCACGTACGGCTTTCATTCTCATGGACTTTCCTGCCCAGGCTGGTTTCGAACCATGGTCCTCAGATCTCAGCTTCCTGGGTAGCTAGGATTACAAGCATGAGGCACAATTGCTTGGCTTTTTTGTGCTTTAGTTTTGTAAAGAAAATATTCAAACTTACAGAAAATGGAAGAAATAGGATAATAGACTTGCATAAAATTTCTCCTAGATTTGCTTATTAGCATTTTCCAGGAGATAAGACAATCACAAGTCAAAACAGCTGGTGAGAGGATATTGGTTAAGGTAAAACTAGTTGCTCTCACTGACTCCCAGACTCTATATGCACATGTGTTGCTATATATTCTGTTAGTATTATTTACAAGACTATTTGAGGCTAACTTGCAGACATCATGACCATTTACCTCTAAATATTTCAGTATGTAATGACATTCTCTCACAAAACCACAGTGCAATTATCTAATTCTGGAAATTGAGCATTGATGCACCAACATTTGCTAGTATTCATATTTAAATTTTTCTGATTGTTTCAATAACATCTTTCAGAGCAATTAAAAGAACTATTTGTTCCAACCTAAGATCAAGTACTGTGTTTAGCATCATCAGTATCCTTTAATCTAGAACAGTTTCTAAGGCTGGCTTTCTCTCTTCTTTCTCTCTCTCTCTTTCTCTTTCTCTCTCTCTCTCTCTCTCTTTCTCTCTCTCTTTCTCTCTTTCTTTCTCTCTTTCTTTCTTTCTCTCTTCCTTTCTCTCTTTCTTCCTTTCTTTCTTTCTTTCTTTCTTTCTTTCTTTCTTTCTTTCTTTCTTTCTTTCTTTCTTTCTTTCTTTCTTTCTTTCTTTCTTTCTTTCTTTCTTTCTTTCTTTCTTTCTTTCAATGGACTTACATTTGAGGAACATAGTCTCTTTGTTTCATACAACTCTAGAATTGGGTTTTCTGATGCTTCTTCATAATTGGATTCAGGTTCTATATATTGGGCCAGCACTTAGATTTACATTTTATTCTTGTTAATTTAAAATGTGATTTTCAAATAGTCCAGTCATCATAAAAAAATTCTTGTGCAACATAATATCATGTCGATTCCAAGGAAACTTGTGATTCTAAGGAGACTTGTGATTCCAAGGAGACTTGTGTTAGTAAGATTTTTGCCCCATGGGGCTGGGAAGGTGGCTCAGTGGTAGAGCACTTGCCTTGCATGCTTGAGACCTTGGGTTTGATTCCTCAGCACCACATAAGCAGAAAAATATGGAAGTGGCACTTGGCTCAAGTGGTAGAGCGCTAGCCTTGAGCTGAAGAGCTGAGGGACAGCGCCCAGGCTCTGAGTTCAGGCCCCATGACCGGCCCCCCCCCCCCAAAAAAAAGATTTTTGCCCCACACCCTTTAGGAAAAAGGAGACACAGCAGACAGTCCTGGTGGGCCACTTCTTTCCGACATTGCCGATCTGGCCATGGCATCCTTGTGCCCAGCATTTTCTTTTTGCCTCACCACGCTTCTGTCCCCTCAGTAATGATCGTGACAAGCAACGATGGAGAGCATGTGTGCGACACGAGAGTCACATTTACAGCAAAAAGCGAGTGGGGGCTCATGTTAGTAAAGCTTCGTTAGTTTTACAAAACATACCCCCAGAATGTAATAAATAATTCAATTAAGTTGCACTTATCAAAACAGGAAAAGTTCCTTTTGTGATACAGGACCACTGATTTAGATAGTTGCAAATTCTTAGTTAAGAATTCACTGATTTAAATGTGGAGTTACTGAGTCTTATAAGATGGAAGGTGGACACAAAATGCAGTGCATCAACTTGTCCCTCCCTCCATCTTTCCTTCCCTCTCTTCCTCTTTTTCTTCCACAAAATGGTAAGCTTCTTTATGACAAGCTCTGTGATTAAATATTGAATAGTAGTGATTAAAGATCTAGTGTTTGACCCCAAAGAGCTCTTATTAGAACCTGATATTTAGATTAAAATATAAGATGCCAGAGCCCAAGTTTTTTTTAATGGCTTTATAGTATCACTCCTCATACTGTCTTGATTGGATGGTGATAAGGTCGAGAGATTCTGCTGAGAGTTGTTGTGACAGTACAGAGTCATTGACATCATACCTAGATTTGCCCTTGAACTTGCCCATGTGCTAAAAGGACCTCTTATATTGTTGCTACGTGCTATCATCATGTCTTCAACCCTGCTATTGACCTTTTTAGTCTGCATTCCCCCAACTTTCAAAGCCCCTTGATTGCTTTCCATGTTAAGGTCTGCAAAGATGTCCTTTACATCTTGCATTCTACAGTACACACCGGTCAACACACTAAAAATCTATTCAAGTGTGAACTTAGCATAAAAGAAATAGCACTGGACTTGAAGCCAGGTGATGTGGGTTTTCCTGGCTGTGGCTGAGATGGGCCAGTGTTGTTCCCCATAGTGTGTTCTCCTGGGGCAAACAGACTTCATGCCCCAGGCTCTCTTGTAGTGAGATGTCATTAGTTGTAGGCAACAGAAGGGGAGTAGCAATGGTTAATCTATCTATCTATATATCTATGTAGGCTTGACTACCAGAAATCTGCCCTGGATGCTTTTCCTCTTCAAGACAAAGTATATTTCAATGGATTCAAATCAGATGCCCAGATCTCTGAGCCACTTCAATAAATACATCACCGTATTGGACTATTCCAGGACCAAGTAACACATGACCTATGTATTAAATGGCTGGGATTTTGGTGTCTGGAAGAGTAGTGAATATTACTTTAGTGAATACTCTGTCACACCAATAATTGATTTGTCACATTTTCTGTTTATCCTTAGGCAAGTCACTAAACCTCTCAACATCACTATAAGCTCTTCTTTCAATGGGGGATGAGAAGATAGCATTCTCGGCCCTATTTGATAGATGCAAGGATGAAATGAGATAGCAGTTTCATTTCTAAACAAAATTACAAGCATTTCAGCATTTACTTGGTTATTGATTATACACATAGAAGATGGTCCTATTACTACTGTTGGTTCCTAATGTTTTCCATTCAGGTACCTCAGTTCTTCCTCAGCCAATCCTATTTTCTGTTCAGTGTATGGCTGGAGCTAGCCTTGCAGCCCCTGTGCTGCTCAGTCTATATAAATCAGAGCTAGAAGCATTCTGATATGCCATTCTTAGGACTGTGCCTATCTCAGGCATTGATGGTGCCTTAAAATTTTAGGTGATATCCTAATACTTGACCTCCTGATCAACTAATTCCCTGTATTTATCTAGGGCCCAATCATAGGACTAAGAATTAAGAGTTGCTCAGGTCTTTTCTAGATGCCTAAAGGTTTTATCATGGTAGCAAATATAATATGGAGCAGCCATGCTATGCTGTTATTGCATATATCACTCTAGGCCATCCAACACCTAAGGAAGAAACTGTTTTGTCATTCCCCATTGTGAAGATGAGCCTGCAATCCCGCTACTCAGAAGGCTTGGTCCAGAGGATCACAGTTCTAAGAAGAAGTGAGACTCTATCTCCATTTAAGCAGCAATATACTAGAGTGTAAGTGTGGTTCAAACAGTAGTGTGCCAGCTGTGAGCGAAAGCAGAGAGTGAGAGCGGCTGTAAGTTCTAGCAACCAAACTCTTCAATTTGTGTTGTGTGTCATTTATGGAAAGAACGTATGGGATAATTTGTTCTTGTGAAATGCATAGTCAGGAGTAAATTGGCTTATACTGCAAATCTTGAAATTCCAAAATGTTCAAGTTCCTCTGAAATTCGTGGAGATTGAATTTGCCTCTGATAACTTTATCATCAGATGTTTCAACTCTTCAGTTAGAGACTGTTCCCGTAGGACAATAACACTGAATTCACCACTGAAGTCAAAAGGAAGTTAACATTTGATCTGCCAACACTTTGCATATCTCTCCTCTAATTGTCCAATTACTCCACAGACTAAGCATTTGTGGCTCCATATTACAGATAAAGAAGCTATGCTAAGCAGATCAAATTAATCTGTCCAAGATACACAGCTAGCAAGCAGCAGATCCAGGGATTGAAACTAGATAATCTTGTCCCCACAGCCCATACCCAAAGATCTCTTTGCTTAGAAAACATCATGTTCCTAAAGAAGAAATCCCTATCATCTAAACATTCCTAAGAAGTTGTTGGGAAGGGTTATGAAGTAAGAAACAAGGCTTGCTTTGCCTTAGCCCTCTTGTCTGACCTGCTGAGCCTGCCCTTTGCATTGAGCATTTCTTGCAAAAGAACCTCTGCTGATGCCAGAGGCCTACCTTTCTTCAGGGAACCAAAGAAGACAAGGAGGGGAGATCTTGTATATCTGAAAGATGGAGCCATTGAGATCCATGCACTTCCAATTAGACAACATGCCTTCCATGGCCTACTCAATGTCCTTTCCTTCTCAAAGCATACCCAGAGTGTTTCAGCTTTGGCAAAGGCCTGTGAGATTTCATGCTCCTTTCCCCCATGTAATAAAAAAGTCATTTTTTGCCTCAAGCTAGGGAAAACCCTGGCAGTTTTAAACTTGAAAATGTTTGGGTGAGGGAATATATATGCATATATATATATATATATATATATATATATATATATATATATATTAGATTTATTGTTGTTGTTTGGAAAACTTGTGGACATTTGCAGTTTTTATTTCCCTTGGTGAGCTCTTCTGGAAACTTCCACTGAGATGAAGGTTAAAGCAGAGGTTAAATTGTGAATGTGATGGGTGGGTAGAGGATTTTAAAGACTGAGACTGTGGGTTTGAAATGGCACAGGGCATGGGGAGATTATTAGTGGTGTATGGCTTCCTCTTTTGGTTCTTCACTTTCCAAAAAGCATGAAACAAAGCAGGTGAAAGGCTTGCTGTTGACTCTTGGGGAGAACTAGAGTAAGATGGATACATTCGAGGCACACTACTTGATTTGACATCCGCACACACATAGAAATAATCACCACAATCAAGCTAATTAACATGTATACAGTTAAAAAAAACCAGAGTAAGAAATTCTCATTCTGTGTTTACTGAGCAGACTTGGGAGCTTTGCCCAAGTGCATGTCTTCCTTTGCTTATTAATTTCCCCTAAAAGGAAAGCAGGAAATAAAGATCCAGCCTTCTATAATCTGAACCATCAGGGAAAGAGGAAAACACGGCTTTCACCAAGAATTCAGATGTTCAATGTGGTGGTTAGACCTCACCCACCACACAGACTCCAAGTTCCAAATAAGCTTTGCTTACCTCCCCCTTTTCTCTCTCACCATCTTGGGCCTGCACCAAGCAATGTTTCCCTTGGCTTCCTACAGACCACACAACTGCAGCACACAGCTTTACTTTCTTACCATCGAGTCTCCTTTCTGCTTTAAGGGAGGAGGAACTGACCTGACAGCGTGATACCCTCTTTATTTTTATTTTTTTTAAGACACTAGGGTTTGGACTCAAGGCTTTGTGCTTGCTAGGCAGGCACTCTTCTACAAGCCACACTACCAACTGAGCAATAGTGAGGCTCTCTTTAAAAGCGACCCTCTCCCCCACCAACTTTGTCCCTCCCAGAGCCAGCCCTGCTCACCCTAGTCGGACTCTTCTGGTTCTTCCCTCTTCTTACTTTGAGTGTAGAAACATTCCTTTGTCCTTTTTTTGATTTTATATATTGACTATGTCACATGGAAGAACCAGGCAAATCCCTCCACATTCTATTCATGTGTCCAGGTCTTAGAAGAGTGTCTGCCCCATCTCCCAAATCTTCCAGTTTTGAGTCTCTAGGGAAGGGAATAAATCATTCAGCTGGTCAGCAGAGATCAGCTCATCAGGTGCTAGATCTTGGAGATGTAGCAAGAAAAGACATAGTCCTGCCCTCTTGGGGACTTCTACCTTCTGGATTCCTTCTGTGAACCTACATCGTAGCATTAGCCCCAGAGGGAACACATGTATGTGGTCCCAGAAGCTTCTAGCCTAACATCAACTCCTCGCTTACCATTTAATGTCACTGCTGCCACATTCATGACTCAGGACTCTTCATCTAACTGTGCCCTCATGTTTGGGGGTGCTCATGAACACCCTCAATTCCTGGAGGCAGGCTCTTGAACACTTCTTTTTAAAGGGAAAAAAAACCCTTCTTTCTTATACAGACAATCTTATATGGAACAATTTGGCCACACCAGAACTACATCCTTTGCAGTTCCTCCTACGTTCACACGAGACACACAAGTGATTTCTAGCTTAGGGCAGGTCACTCTATTCTTACTCCCCCCCCTCCCCTGCCAAACCCTAGCTACACATTCCCTTTGATGTAGGGGTGGACTAGAAAGAAAATAATTATCTTAAATCTTATTTTCCATGTCACAATATGAAGATTTATCCCAGACACAAGTATGCATTCTTAATTATAATCACAACATTGATCTGAGCAAGTAGAAGATATAAGGCTATGAGTTGCTGGTGGTTTTGCATGACCATTTGTCTGCAATTAATGTCTGCCACTGAAGAACTCTCATCTTAAGTATAAGACAAAAGTAAAAAGAAGCTTGACATGTTAGATCCTATCGAGGAAATGTTGTTACGATTGCATTTTAAAGATGAGGAGTTAAGGTTTTCATTTTTAATTACATTACTGAGTGATGCTTCTAAAGGGAACTTCACTGTGAGGAATATAAATTACTTTGCAAGTCTATGGTGAGGGACTAGTAATTCTTCTGGGAAGCGGATAAACAAAGCAAATCAGAATTTGGCAACAGTCAACGTTCAAGTTTCTGTCCTTACAAAAACTCTCATAGAGGAATACTTAAATGGATAACGAAATCATTTAGAAAGTCTTTTCAGTAGTGCCAGGCACTGAAGTTTCAAGTTCCTTTTTTCTGTGTATGTGGCACTGAGGAATCAAACCCAGGGCTTCAGGCATGCTAGGTGAGCACTCTACCACTAAGCCACATCCCCAGCTAGCATTCCTTTTCTTGCTTACCTTCTTCTTGCTTGCCTTCTCCATCTCCATGGGTGCCTGATATTCCCACAGTCCGCCTTACAAGGTCCCTATATTCTCTAGGGCAGTACCCCAAGTTTGCAAATTCAACCTTCCTCTGCTACAATGAGAAGAGCGTTCCCTGCTGCTCAGCTAGCTGTTTGGGAAAACCAGCTGATTAAACAAAGTCACACTCCAGTGTTGATGACTAAAAGCACTTAACGCTCCCTGGGGTGTCTACATCAGAGGCAGGCCTGTAATGCTGTAATTTCAGGCAATGAGAAGGTAATTTTGGGTGGGAGGGAGGTGTATGTTTTGACACCACTCAAATCATACCACTTGTAGATGTTAAAGGATTTTTATAGAATGACAGTGTGCTTTGGTAAAGACCTTAGAGTTTTCCCCTTAGGACCTTAAATAATTAAGGAATAGATTTTCCAGTTCTCTTAGTCAGAGCAAATAGGGTGTAGAGTGTTGTGCCACAGTAGTACGGTGGTTATGAGGTTTATCTGCAGCACTGATTGTTGCTATTTGAAAGTTGGGTTTAGAGTTGCATCCATGTGTCCCTTCTTTGACCTAGGGTATGACCGTCAACCACAGATGTTGCCTTGCACAGGTAAGGAAATGTTCATGTTGATTTATTCTTCATGAACAAAATGCAGTCTCTCGGGAGGAATAGAGCAAATCCTTAGTATTTGCCAAGGAGGAAGCTGTAGGCCTTTTATTTTCCTCATAAAAGTGGATAATATATATTCTCAGGGATAGATACTTGAGAGGATTAAAACAAAAGACATTGACTACATTTCTAGCAGTCTTTCATGTGCTTTCCTTATACCCCATATGAATCCACAATATTCCAGAAGGGCAAAACAAGTTTAAATAACTTAGATTTTTTTTGTGTGGTGCCAGGGTTTGAACTCCAGGCCTAGGGCATGTAAGGCAAGTACTCCATCTCTGAGGTGTATCCCCAGATAAGTCATTTAAATTTTAAATGGCAAAACTTACAAGTTTAGAGCATCCGTACTTCCGAAGCAAAAGCTTATTCAATGGCACTAACACTTTTGGGTCATCCTCTATTTACTCATTTAACCTCTGTGACAACCAGAATGCAGGGATTGCTATTTCCTCATGGATAAACCAACAGTGCTGTGTGGTTAAGTAATCTGTTCAATGTCATATCGCTGGTAAGCAGTTTAATCCCACTGACTCTTGGCAGTCATTCGAAAACAGAGATACTGTCATGCCAGTTACAAGTGAAATAATCCCCTTCTATATCAGCCTTAAATCGCCACAATTTTATTTCATCTCTCAGCATGATGCAACTTTCCATATGTTAGAGAGCTTCAGGGTTATCATTAGGATCACAATCATAAGTGATAAATCTAGGACTGTTAAGATCTCCTGCATCGGCGTTTCATGGCCATACTAGGGCAGATGCTCTGGGCTGCTTTCCATGTGAGTCTCAATTGACTGAATGGCTGTAGCACAGCCTCATTTCCCTCTTAATGGTGTCTTGTATGTCGGTCATCTCATGGAACCTTCCTCCATATACTCACTACTCCTCAGTCCCACAGCCATAGCGAGGATCTGAGACTGTCTACATCATAGCCCTCAAGCCTGCTGTATGGAAAGCCACAGTGCTCTATGTTTTGTTGGGGGCAGGGAGGGTAGTCCTGTCTAGGCCAGAATTGGACCTGGAACTGTTTTATACCTTTTGATCAGGCCAGTCAATCAGCCCTCCTTCCTGGGCTCCATTTGTCCTTCCCAGATGACCTGTGTCTCTCTTCCCAGACTCACTGGTCTCCAATACTCTTGGTTAAGAGACTCTGCTCTTGTTTTCTTGGCAAATCTAACCCTTATGACCTTGGCGAGTAGCAGGCATTAACACCTAAGAGCGAGAGGGCTCTGTCTGTCTTTCATGATCCACAAATACAAGGTTTACTTGTGGACCTAACTTTATGGCTTTGCCCCCGCACCTGGAGCCTCCTGAGACAAACCGGGTCCTATTAGCTAAGGCTTGATCAACAGTGCTTTATTTCGTGCTGCCATGTCTGAAAACTGAGAGGTTGCTTGGGAATTTCTGAGTCTTGAGTTGATTAACAGTTAATGATGTGTGTTTTGATGGAAAAATAAAAGAGCTTGTTTATCTACTTGAGAGGAGGAAAATTAGGAGTAAAAAGGAGAGAAGAAACAACACAAATTCTCAGTTTTTCAATAGGGTTTTAAGTGGTTTATGTCTGCTAAGTTCCTAGACATTGCTGGAAAATTCTCTGGGTGTTGATTTTACATATCAGCTCTCAGGAAAATTCATGGGGTGCTCCATTCCACTAAAACTGTCAGGAGGCACAAAGGAAGTTCAGAAGGGCTGTTGGACAAGTTATTTTACTCTTCAGAGAGTGTGTGAATATAGCCAGAAGATGCATTTATATTTCTGCCTGAAACAGAGAGAGAGAGAGAGAGAGAGTGGCAGAGACAGAGACAGAGAGAGAGGAAAGAGACAGAGACAGAGAGACAGAGAGGCAGAGTCAGAGAGAGACACAGATAGACAGATGTGACCATAGGCACCAAGACTGTTTCTAACAGTCTTCCAGTCAGTATCATGTCTCAGAAGAATATCCTCAACTAGGGTAATTCATATAGAAGGGTTTCCAAACTTACTCTTGGGCCACCATTGTTGAAATAACGAGGAGGATGATCTCCAGTAATGTAGACAGAACATGATAATCTGAAAGAAATAGGCTTTGGAGTTAAACCAACCCAGATTTGAACCTTAACCTAGCTATTTCATATCTCTCAATGGCTCTGAGTCCTTGGCTATCATTCATAAAATGGATCAATGCTACTTAACTTGCAGAGTTGCCACAAAGATGAAATATATTTTTGTATGCCAGTCCTGGGGCTTAAACTCAGGCCCTGAGTTTTTGCACTCAAACCTCGTGCTCTACCACTTTAAGTCAGAGCTCCATTTCCAGCTTCTCGGTAGTTAATTGGAGATAGTCTCACAGAATTTCCTGCCCGGGCTGACTTTAAACCATAATCCTCAGATTGCAGCCTCCAAGTAGCTAGGATCACAGGTATGAGCCACCAGTGTCTAAGACTAAACATTTTAATAAATGAAATGACTGGTGTAGGTCAGGCACCAGTGGATGTTATTTACCACTCCTCATCCCCTTCCCTTTTGTCCTATAGAAGGTCTATATTTTCCATTCTTCAGTGTGTACATGATCCTCAACTGTTGATATTACAAACAAACATATCAAGGTGGCGGTTAATATCTGAGGGCTTGAATTTTTTTTCCATAAAACAAATAGGGATATGGTAATCCCTCATTCTCTCTTTCAGGCATCCTGTGATCAAATCAGCAGTATCATTTATAAAATGCTGACACTGGAGTTTGACCAATGGTTTGGGCTAATAAACTTGATTGGAGTTAGCCAGTCAAGGTCTATCTCAGTCAAGGCAAAAATAGGTTCTCAAAGCAATGTCCTTTGACATCAGTTAGCCCTACTTTGGCCGGACTACCAGTCATTACTAATGAGTATTGATGGTTACAAGTGGGACTAAATGAGGGGTCAGAAGAGGGTCTTCCCCTGTTGCTATTTCAGAAGCAACTTGTAGTACATCTTAATGGGCAGCATCTTTTCTGGCAACAACAGCCTGTGTGGCAGGAATTGCCCTCCAGTGAGCATCTGCTGTGAAGAATTTACTGCTGTTCATGTGGAGAGTCCTAAGTTTTGGGCTGACTGAGAGCATCCGAGAACTTTACTGGGGTTGAAAGAGTCAAATGTGTGACTTGGGTCTTCTAGGAGGGAATTATTGAGAAGGCAGCTCCAGCTGTGGGGTTACACGCTGTAAAAATATTGCCACTACTCAGAATATGCCACAAAATCTTACACATCTTTCACAGCAGGGAAAAAAGAAAGCCCTCAGTCTAAGCAGTCTTCAGTCCAATTCTTTTTTTTTTTTTTTTGCCTCTTAGAACACAACAAAATTGTGTTCTTTACCCTTGGAGGAAATTTGTAGCCAATGATAACTTTTCCTTTTATTTTGGCACTGACTTGTCTTTTTTTTTTTTTTTTTAACATCTTTAAGTAGTTATAAAAAGGCTTGCCGTTTAACAAAGCATTTTATGAATACATCTTGATCAATGCCATCCCTTTCAACATTCTTGCCCATCCCTCCCCTCTTCACCTACCCTAACTTATCTTAATTTTGTGGGATAGACATTTAATTCCTGACTGTATTCTCCCCTTCTTCTACTAATTTAATTCTGTAGTGTTATTTTAACAGTACAGTTTGTTTCACAATTAAGAGCTGTTATCAGGAACATCTCTTGGACTGGAGTTGATTTACTGTGCTCGGACAATCCAAGAGCCATTCAAGGCAGCCGATTGTTTTTCAGATGAGTGATGGTGAGTTCCCCAATGACATTGACAAGTTCTTTAAAAAATACAACTGCTTGGAACTTGCTCCAAGTCATTGAAGGTTAAAATTCAAATAAAGAATATTCATTTTTCACCTAGGGTAATCATAATCATTATATGAAGGAGACTGTCATTTGTATACTAAAGGACATTATCCAATAGGGAAGTGATTTGGTCATTATGACTAAGGTCAAAGTCATATGGAGAAATTCAGTGTCATATTTTACTTCTTGTTTGGGGAGATATGGAGAAGTATATTTTCACTAGTAAAGGCCAAGTTTCTTCACATTCTCAAAAGTTGTGGCAATATCTTCTACAACCAATCCCAAGCCAGGAAGAAGAACAACACAAATTCCTTGGGTCCCAAGGCCCAGTGGTTGTTTTGGTCCAGTCAGAGAATTGACTCACATATATGTTTACTTGATATTCCTGTAGTTGTTAGGTTTTTAAAAAGAGGTAGGTGAGTAAGAACTGCACCAGCACGCGCGTGGTATTCAGGTAAGGGGTAGGTTTATTCAGTAGACCTGCTGGGACCAGGCAAGGTTGGCACTCCATGTGGCTGGGAAAGGCCTGGGAATGAGAGAGAGCTGGGAAAGAGAGGAAAGAGCTAGAAAAGAGCAGAGAGAGGGGTGAGAACAGTAGCACTCACGTGGTATTCAGGTAAGGGGTAGGTTTATTCAGTAGACCTGCTGGGACCAGGCAAGGTTGGCACTCCACGTGGCTGGGAAAGAGAGGAAAGAGCTAGAGCAGAGAGAGAGCAGAGAGAGCTAGAAAAGAAGAGCAAGCGCAAGAGAGCTAGAAAAGAAGAGCAAGAGCAAGAGAGCTAGAAAAGAAGAGCAAGAGCAAGAGAGCTAGAAAAGAAGAGCAAGAGCAAGAGAGCTAGAAAAGAAGAGCAAGAGAGCGTCTGGGCCTGGGCTAGGCCTTATGTAGGGGATGGGCGGGGAAAGATGTGGCCACATCAAATTCAGATGTGACCTCAGCGGATGCAGATGTGACCTCTTCCAGGTGTCCCAGTTGCCTAGGTAACGCAGGTACTGGGTGGAGACTTTGCTGCGAGGAGGGTGGAGTCTGCTAGCCATCCAGGAGTGGACCTTACAGTAGTGTGTTCAACTCTTCTGGAATCTTCTTTCTTCAGGCACTTTGGATAGTTACTGATATGGTTCTCTAAAAGCTGCCTTTAAGGCATGATATATGGGTAGGTATGAAAGTTGGTGGGTGACTATTTTAGGAGAAATGGATTATTGTCTTTAAGGTATTTATTTATTTTTAATTTTTATTGTGAAAATACTGTACAGAGGGGTTACAATTACATGGGCAAGATAATGAGTACATTTCTTATCAAGCATTGTAGCCTCCTCCTTTGTTTCCCCTTCCCATCCCTTCCCATCCTCCCCTCCCAATCCCCCACCCCCTGCCCCTAAGGTATTTATTTATTATAAGGGGTAAATAGTAACTTTACCATAGAGTAGCCTAGCAGACACACCTTAACCAAGTGATCAAGGTTAATATCACCAGTAATCTGACATGCCCATATCATGTCCCCTCTGGTATGCTAGCCTGAGGAGGGCACAGAATCCCTTCCATTATAATCTTGTCACCAATGAATAACCACTCAGTCTAATTATGAGATCAGATTAACACAATCTGAAAGATGCTTTATGAGGTAACTGTCCGTTATTCTTCAAGAGTGTCAAGGTTAGAAAAGACAAGGAAAGCCTGAGGAACTGTCATGACTAGAGTACTTAGAGTAGGCCTTGGAGCAGAGAAAGAATATGATAAGGAAATGTGGTGAAATTCAGATAAGGGCTGCAGTTTAGTTGCCAGTAGTATACTAATATTACTTACAAGCTTTGAGGATTACATTACAGTTACATTAGGGAAAGCTGAGAGAAAGGTGTATTCATATTCTCTGTACAACATTTGCAAAGTTTCCCATAAGTCTAAATTTATTTCAAAACAAAACACTGACATTATTTTATTGGAAACAAGACAAAGAATACAAGAAAATCACCAGTCTGTATAATATTGCCCTACTGAGGGCCTCAGTGCCTCTGTGACCCAGAGGAGCGCACATAATTATTTTCCTCCACATTTTTAATTCCTACAAGTTGTAACATGCGCATTTCCTCTTAGTCCCATGAGGAACCTAGCAAAACTGTATTCCACGTTTCAAGACTAAAAGGGTAAAACTGAGAGGAGTTTCTCTAACTTGGTTTCACAAGCTTTTATTACTTATATGAAATATGTCTGCAAATAAGTTAATACCAATAATATATAAAATGATCTATTTTTTTAAAGGAATAAACATGGAAGAGAATGTTTAAGGCAGGAAGATGGCCAGTTGATTTTTTTTTTTTTTTGCTTAAAAGCTGTGTGCTTCTTTCAAATCGGAACCCA
Organism: Dipodomys spectabilis; assembly: GCF_019054845.1. Lineage (NCBI taxonomy): Eukaryota > Metazoa > Chordata > Mammalia > Rodentia > Heteromyidae > Dipodomys > Dipodomys spectabilis. The sequence continues at coordinate 3,566 of NW_024871226.1, read as the reverse complement.
GTTGTTTCAAGTCCTTTTTTGTTGTTATCGGTTGTGGGGCTTGAACTCTGGGACTGGGCGCTGTCCCTCAGTCTTCAGCTCAAGGCTAATGCTCTACCACTATGAGCCACTGCACCACTTCTGTTTCAAGTCTTCATTAATCAGTGATACCGTTGGTCAAATAAGACACATTGGCATAATGAGCTTTCATAAATACAGTGTTTATGATCGGTGATTTTTTTGGAATATTAGACTGAGGAGTGGGGGTGGAAAGTATGAAATCACGCAGCATTCCATCTACTAAAACATTGCCACACTGAATTAACATTCTGTCATCTTTTCAGTTTTGTGCTTCTGTCTTTCTCTGCTCCATACATAACAAATCAAACAAGGGCAACTTGCCCCAATCTCTTAATTGAGGCAGTTCAGGTCAAATCATGATTCTTAGCGGAAAGAAATCAAACCATTTGTCAGAGAGCTTAATTTCACCTGTGCTGCCTGATTTCCTGCTGTTAGTTGTACTTAACAGTGTTGATAAAAGTAGTCACCGCAGGAAAACAAATCCTAGCTGCAATCCAAATCAAAGTACCTGGGGCTGTGCAGCAGCTGGGCTTGAGCAGCTATTTTCTTCCAGCCTTGGTGGCCCCTTAGCTTGATTGAAATGAACCAAGCCAGTTTTGAATGAAAGCTCACTCCTGCCTTTCCAAGTGCTACTTTTGGTCTCAAATGAGTGAGCATTTGGGGTTATTCCTGAGAAAATATGGAGGCCTGAGAGATCTTGAGAAAATATGGAGGCCTGAGAGCTCTCTTCTCAGAATGTACAGACTCACCCCACGTTTCCAATATTGCAACTCATGGGCTTGAAACCACCCACATGGTGAGGTGGCGATGGCAGGAAAGAAGTGGGGAAAAGACAAGGGATATTTGTTTTGGGAATGATGATCTCTTGGAATGTCACAATTTCAGCAGTTTGCTCTAATTGTCACCCTGCTAATGGCCTGCTAGCTCCAGATGTGAGGCTTTTGTTGAGACGGAGAAATAGGTAGGATAGGCGTGTCTTGGGTCATAAAGGAGGTTGAGAAATAACACAATAGCTGCAGTTTTTCACCAGTCTTCTGAATAGTCAGTCCACTCCCACATGGCTTCCCTAGCCCCCTCTCTGGTACAGGTCAATGACAGGAGGCGTCCCCAGCTGAAATCCAAATGTGGCCATGGCTCAATCCAGGCTGTGGTGTGGGAGGTGTATGTGTGTGTTCTGATTCCCTGTGAGGGGCAGGGTATTACTTGGAATGAAAGGAATAGAGCCTGAGAGGAGAGATTGGAGAATGCTACACATCCCTCTGGGATGACTCACTTTTATCTTCTGAAGTCATTGCCTTTGAGGACTTCTGCTTTAGATCAGAGGTTTCCTTGTCTGGCTGAATACACCTGTCACCCAAAGAAGCTTTTAAAAGTACAGATTTCTGGGCTCTATTCTAATCTTGAATCTGACCTGGGAGAAGGACCAAATGTCTTTCTCCAGGTCCAGTAGATGGTTTAAACCATCTTCCAGGTTTGGGAGCCTCTGTTCTTGACTAGTATTAACCAGGCACAGTTCACCGACATTCTGGGATACAATGAATGAATAATAAGTATAACATTTATAGCCAGGTGTTGGTGGCTCATGCCTGTAATCTTAGCTACTCAGGAGCCTGACATATGAGGATCACGGTTTGAAGCCAGCCCAAGCAAGAAAAGTCCATGAGACTTGAATTAAGCACCAAAAAAAGCTGGAAGTGGAGCTGTGGCTCAAGGGGTAGAATGGAAATCTTGAGCAAAAGAAGCTCAAGGACAGCTTCAAGGGCCTGTGTTCCAACTCCAGGACTAGCACACACACCCTCTCACATGTGCGTGCACACTTGCACACACATATATTCATCATTTACTATGTTACAGTAATGAGAGCTGTATATGCATAAGCTTATTTAACCCTCACAGTTGCCCCATGAAAAAGGTACTATTCTGATTTCTATTTGAAAGTTGAGGAAACTGAAGCTCAGAGAAAGGAGATAGCTTTCCTAGGATTTCAGAGTAAAAGTGGAAGATCCTGCATTCATACACAAGAGGGCTGACTTCTGAGTCTAGGTTCTCACTAAACTAGACCATAATGTAGTGAAAGGCTGGATGTTCTCTGAGATAATTTTGACATCAGGGCATGAACAGTGAAGGAGAGAAGTAACGATGTCAGATACGAATTAAGCACAGTGTGTCTGTGCACGTCTCTGTCAGCCTGCCCACTTGAGTGCTAGTAATGTGGGGAGCAGATGGAGTATCGAAAATACTGGTAGATGACTAAGCCCGAGGAAGGAGTACATGAGATTCTAAAATGCAAATTAATTTTTGTTTTTGGGGTCTGGTCGTGAGTCCTGAACTCTGGGCCTGGGCGCTGTCCCTCAGCTCTTCAGCTCAAGGCTAACACCCTACCACTTGAGCCACAGCACCACTTCTGGCTTTTTTCTTTTTGCTTATGTGGTGCTGAGAAATTGAACCCAGGGCCTCATGCATGCAAGGCAAGAGCTCTACCACTGAGTGCTTCCCAGCCCCTGCAAATTAATTTTTTAAAAGTTTTTTGAACTTCATTGTAAAGATGATGTTCAGAGGGGTTACAGCTACATAAGTCAGGTACTGAGTCCATTTCCTTTTAAACAGTGTCATCCCCTCCTTCATTCTCTCCCAGTTTTTCCTATCCTAGCTCTTCATCCTGCTGAGTTATTATGGTTCATTTCCAATATAATTTCTCACGTGTTTCACTGCTGAATTTGTTCGCCCTTTGCCCGACCATTTCTGCATTTCTTCTTCCCTTCCCCAAATCAGATAATCTTACATACAGGACAAAGTGTACAGAAATTTAAAAAGAAACAGCAACAGAAAGGAATAAACCAAAGAAATACAAAGAATAAGGAAAGAAGAAGAAGAAGAAGATGAAGAAGAAGAAGAAGAAGAAGAAGAAAGAAGAAGAAGAAGAAGAAGAAGAGAGAAGAAAAGAAGAAGAAGGAAAGAAGAAGAAGAGGAAGAGAAGGAGGGGGAGGGAGAGGGGGAGGGGGAGGAGAGGGGGAGGGGGAGGGGAGGGAGAGAGGGGGAGAGGGGAGGGAGAGGGGAGGGAGGGGAGGAGGGAGGGGAGGAAGAGGGGGAGAGGGGGAGGGGGAGGAGGAGGAAGAGGGGGAGGGGGAGGAGAGGGGAGAAGAAGGAGGAGGAGGGAGGAGGAGAGAGAGAAGAGAGAGAGAGAGAGAGGAGAAGAGAGGAGGAGGAGAAGAAGAAGAGGAGGAGAAGAGAAGAAGAAGAGAGAGAAGAAGGAGAGAGGAGAGAAGAAGAGAGAGGAGAAGGAAGGAGAGAAGAAGAGAGAGAGGAGGAGGAGGAGGAAGAAGAAGAAGAGAGGAGGAGGAGAGAAGAAGAGGAGGAGGAGGAAGAAGAGAGAAGAAGGAAGAGAGAAGGAGAGGAGAAGAGAAGGAGAAGAAGAAGAAACTGCAAACAGTACAATTTAAAAACCCTCTGACTTTCATTCTTTGGAGTTTAGTTCAAAGTATCTTCATTCATGATATCATAGCATA